>NC_068300.1:27635066-27993399 GCF_025860055.1 Xyrauchen texanus | reverse complement strand
GTAGAGACGATTGTTGACGAAAATGAAGATAGATTTTATCTTCGTTTTTATTTTATGCAAAACATTTTAGTCTCGTCTTTTTTCGTCAACAATAATGCATGTTAATTTAGTCTTAGTCAGCGTTTTTGGACATTGGTGCAGTCTCGTCATCGTCTCGTCTTAGTCATGGAAAAAAAGGTCGTTGACGAACATATTTAGTCTCGTCTCGTCTGACGAAATTAACACTACTGCACAATCACACCTCCTTTATTTGTAAATTTGACATACATTATTTTATATTGTGCTTTGTTCACAAAAATTGCCTGGTGCAATTTAGAATGATCTAATATTAACAGATGAAAGCAAGTTGATGATTGATAATTCAGGTTTCTGGATCACAGTTGTCAGTGATGCTGTACAGTCCTGCCAAAATGTGTCAGATAACAGTGTTCTGCTGCATCCTCCGCCTCTATATGGCACTCAGAATCGGCCCGGAAGATCTCAATTCTGCTTGCAAATTGTGTTCAGCAGCGGGCTAATTATTTGGTGGGCTAATCTGCATAATTCCTTTAGTGAATCAGGCACTAAACCAACACAGAGAGTGCGTGGAAATGACCACCACTTTTACTATGAATGTTTTAATTCATTCTTAGCTAATTCCCCCTCAGTGTATGAACTGTGGGCGTTCCGTGGTTGAGACTAAGACAAGGGTAACATCATGCAAAAAGAAATCCACACACTTATAAAAGACATAAGAAATATTGGCTTTGCTGGGCTATTGATATACAATGCTTGGCTTGAATGAGTCCATGCCACCCTTTCCATCATTCCCTTTCTGCTGAATCTAGCAGTGTATAGAGTATGATGGCAATAAGGAAAACCAAGTTATTAATCACCAACCAGTGAAAAGGCCCCACCAGTCCACACCCGGATCACTTGCTTCCATATTGACTTTTAGCATTATGGACAGAGAATGGAATTTGTTCATTACACCTCTTGGATAAAATATCAATGATGCAATACCTCGATAGTGTTCGAATGTCATCACATCAATTTTCATTTTCTTCAACTGTGTCCTCACAGGGTCAAATGCATTTGGATTCCATTTGTTACCCTCAAAGTGATGCTTTTGACATATAGGGGGATAAGGAAGATAGCGACTTGAAGGAGGGGCTCTAAAATGATGGAGAGAATGAAATGGGAGGAGAAGATGCAAGGAGACAGAGAAAGACATCTTGTCACTTCCTCTAATGGAGCATTGCTCTCTCCTTCATGCGACTGGAGAGACAGAAGGTGTGCAGGTGGGACAGGAAATCCACATAAACTCAATGCACTCTCCCTGTCAATACACATTAGAGAAATAATCAGAAATATAGCTGCGAGGAGCAATGACAGGCCCAAGCACCATAGGTCCATTTCCAACCTTTGGCTTTTAGAAAACAATGCAAGGTGGACAAAGCAACAGCTCAACATTAATGTAAACTTGGACCCTAATCATACAATGAGCAATAGATATATGCCACCATTCCAGTTCGACTACAACTTCACAACATTTTCTATCAGCACTGTCTAAGCACTTTGGGTAAATTGAAGATAACTTTTTCAAAGTCTGTTGTAAGTGCCACACTTCCTGCTGCCAGTTGATGGCACTGTGACCGTGACCCACAATAGCCACATCCATTTGATTAGCCCCCAAGAAAAAACAAACTACATTTTAATCCATATCACACAATGCATGCAGGAGATTTGAGACACTTCCTGTTTGCCTGTTTTTGGCATTAATTTAGTGAATTGCCATAGCAACACCGTGCGGAATTTAAAAATCTCGCAATTTAGCATCTTCGACGTCTTGGCATAATGTTGTCTAAATGTATTGACAGTCTAATGAATCACCATTCAGAGAATCAATCAATCAATCAATCAATCAATCAATCAATCAATCAATCAATCAATCAATCAATCAATCAGCCTATCTATCTATCTATCTATCTATCTATCTATCTATCTATCTATCTATCTATCTATCTATCTATCTATCTATCTATCTATCATTTTTTATTGTAATTGACATTTTTTGCTAACTGATTAATTTGACATTTTTGCTATAATTTAATATAATACATTGTTTAAAAAAATATGTTGATCTAAATTTTGTATTGTAATGAAGTTATTTACCATTTGTATTTATCTGTGAACCGACTTTAAATTAACAAATGTAATTCATGGCATTATGAGTTAAGATAGTCCAAGTAGATTTTAATATGAGCACAGAAGTCATTTAGGCTAATGTTGATGTTGCATTTTTTTCTCTGTGCACTGTCAAAATAAATGGAGTACATTCAATTTGAGTCTGCATTCGTTATTGATATGCACAGCTATTGTGCATATGAATAATGAATGCAGACTCAGATTGAATGTACTTCATTTATTTTGACAGTGCACAGAATAATTTGCATTGAATAATTATTCTATGGGTGAACATGCAGTATTCTAAACTAATTTATGTCCTATATAAAATTTTTGTCTGTATTCGTTATTCGTATGCACAACTGTTTAAATAGCCTCTAAATTAATGTAGGATATAAATTAGTTTAGAATACTACATTCGCCAATAGAATGATTATTCAAATAAAAAATTACCAACTGGTTACTAACATACAACTATTTGTCATGGTTCTGGCATTTGTGCCGGCTCATACTGTTGTTTGATTTTCTCTCTCTCCCTCATGGAGCCGGCACGTGATCAGCATTTCCATGGGAACAGTGATCGATCTCAGGGAGATGCTGATCACAGTAATGATTTACTCGCCCGTTACCATCTGCTTCACTCTTATTACACTCTCTACTTATTCCTTGTGTGTCACCTGGTTATTTGCCTGTTTATGGTTCACTGTCATGTTAACTGTGCTCTCTTGTGTAGTTGGAGAATGCTTGTGTGTCTATTGGTTGCCCCTCTGTAGAGGTGCGGTTACCTTCCTGCTTGCCGTCACCCTCGCCAGTTCTGTGCCCAGTTCATGTGGAGGAGGAATCCTCGGTCTCTGCCCGCGTCTGGGGGACTATATCATCTGGGATTTGCTTTGCATCGCACCAGCTTCAAGGGACTCTCTTTGGATTGTTTCTGACTTCCACAAAGCACACCCTACGTATCCTAAAGACCATACCCACAAGAACAAATAAATCAATTTGACTGGCTGATGAATCTGACATCTAACTTTAGATCTAAATTTAGATGCCTATTCACTGCAGGGTTGAGGGATTCTTCACGAGTATGGGTCGTGCGATTTGTGAAAAAGTTGTCACACTTTGCTTGTAAGCATCGAGGAATTGGATAATTTTTTTTTAAATCTTTTTGCTATTCGTTTGTAGATTAATCAGGAGTGGAAAGCGATTGTAAATACATTTAAGTACACAAAAAGGTCAATGAGAATGAAAGGATGAAAACATATATATTTATTAAGCACGTTATTCCAGCAGAGTGTCATGTTCCTCTGTTGTCTACCCTGTGTTCTGTGTCTCACTGTTTACGTTCATGTCATGTTTCCTTGTCTGCTCCGTGTTTTCCATTTCACCCGTCACCATTCACGCTCCATGTCACGTTTTCCTTGTTGTCCGCCCCGTGTTTCACTGTCCTTGTCTAAAACTACATTTCCCACAATTCTCGGCCTCCCTCACTGCATGCACTCATCATGGTTCTCACCTGTGTCTAATCCAGTCATCACTCCCTGTGTATTTAAGCCCTGCTTTTTGTTCACTCCCTGTCGATTGTTGAATGTTCATGTCTGTCTTCTTGTTGTGCATTTGCCCTTGTTTCCTGCCCTTCGTGTTCATTCTTCCAGCTGTGTGTTCGTTTGAGTTTAGTTAAGGTTTTCCCATCGTGGACTGTTCTTTTGTTCTTGTGTTTGTTTATTTTGCTAGTTTGTTAATAAAACCTGCTTTTGGATCCGCTACCCCTGTCTGCCTTCTCCTGCATTCGTAACAGAACAATCGACCACCTATGGATCCAGCGGTTTTGCGAGCTAGATGCCGCTTGCTCGATCTCAAGCAGGAGGACCGCCCTGTCGAGGACCACATTCAGGACTTTCTCCGTCTGGCGAGCGTCTCAACCTTTCCGGACACAGCCTTGGTGGTCTTCTTCAGGGACAGCTTGGGCCCGTCGCTGAGGGAGCGGCTGCCACAGGCGACGCGTGGCTGGACTCTCCGCGACTTCCTGGTGGAGACTCTACTGGTGTGCGACTCACCGCTCGCGGTGGGCGTTGCTGAGAAGGACCCTACCTCACCGTCCACAGTGGTGTCTCTTCAGCCACCCCCGGCGCCCCCTGTAACACCAACTCCACCTGTCAACGAGGTCACCCTCACGTCAGTCGCCTTCCACGAGCCAGCGCGGCCCACTTCGTCTGCCCGGAGGAGGGAGAGAAGACGGGCTTCCGCCTTCCGGCCCACGCCCCAGGTCAGCGAGCCAGAGCCCACGCATGTCACTGTGAGCGAGCCAGTGCCCACGCAGGTCACTGTGAGCGAGCCTGAGTCCTCGTCAGCCATGGTGAGCGAGCCTGAGCCCTCGACCGTCCCCGAGCCAGCGCCTGTAGCCTCAGACGTCAGTGAGCCAGTGCCGATAGCCTCAAACGTCAATGAGCCAGTGCCTGTAGCCTCCGATGTCCGTGAGCCAGCACCTGTAGCCTCGACCGTCCCTGAGCCAGCACCTGTAGCCTCGACCGTCCCCGAGCCAGCGCCTGTAGCCATGACCGTCCAAGCGCCAACGCCTCCCGAGCTTTCCAGAGCTCCGCCTCCCGAGCTTTCCAGAGCTCCGCCTTCCGAGCCTCCCAAGCTTTCCAGAGCTCCGCCTCCCGAGCTGTCCAGAGCTCCGCCTTCCGAGCCTCCTGAGCTTTCCAGAGCTCCGCCTCCCGAGCTTTCCAAAGCTCCGCCTTCTGAGCCTCCCGAGCTTTCCAGAGCTCCGCCTTCCGAGCTTTCCAGAGCTCCGCCTTCCAAGCTTTCCAGAGCTCCGCCTTCCGAGCCTCCCGAGCTTTCCAGAGCTCCGCCTCGCGAGCTTTCCAGAGATCCGCCTTCCGAGCCTCCCGAGCTTTCCAGAGCTCCGCCTTCCGAGCTTTCCAGAGCTCCGCCTCCCGAGCTTTCCAGAGCTCTGCCTTCCGAGCCTCCAGAGCTTTCCAGAGCTCTGCCTACCGAGTCTTCCAGGCTCCTCTCGAGCTTCCCAGAGCTCTGCCTCCCGAGTCTTCCAGGACTCCGCCTCTCAAGTCTCTCGAGCCTCCCAGGGCTCCTCCTCTAGTGCCTCCCAGGGCTCCTCCTCCCGAGCCTCCTAGGGCTCCGCCTCTCAAGTCTCTCGAGCATGCCAGGGCTCCGCCTCTCAAGTCTCTCGAGCCTCCCAGAGCTCCTCCCGAGCCTCCTAGGGCTCCGCATCTCAAGTCTCTCGAGCATGCCAGGGCTCCGCCCCTCAAGCCTCTCGAGCCTTCCAGGGCTTCGCCCCTCAAGCCTCTCGAGCCTTCCAGGGCTTCGCCCCTCAAGCCTCCGCCCCCCGAGCCTCCTACGGCTCCATCTCCCGAGCCTCCTACGGCTCTGCTCTCAGAGACTTCTAGGGCTCCGCCTCTGAAACCTCCTACGATGCCACCTCCCTCAAGCCTCTTGAGCCTTCCAGGGCTTCGCCCCTCAAGCCTCCGCCCCCCGAGCCTCCTACGGCTCCATCTCCCGAGCCTCCTACGGATCTGCTCTCAGAGACTTCTAGGGCTCCGCCTCTGAAACCTCCTACGACGCCACCTCCCTTGGCTCCGCCTCCAGAGCCTTCCAGGTCTCCGTCTCTTACGGCGCCACCTTCCTCGGCCCCGCCTCCTGAGCCTCCCTCGGCTCTGCCTCCAGAGCCTCCCACGGCTCCGCCTCCAGAGCCTTCCAGGTCTCCGCCTCTGAAACCTCCTACGACGCCACCTCCCTCAGCTCCGCCTCCAGAGCCTCCCACGGCTCCGCCTCCAGAGCCTTCCAGGTCTCCACCTCTGAAACCTCCTACAACGCCACCTCCCTCGGCTCCACCTCCAGAGCCATCCAGGTCTCCGCCTCTGAAACCTCTTACGGCGCCACCTTCCTCGGCCCCGCCTCCTGAGCCTTCCTCGGCTCAGCCTCCTGCGGCTCTTCTCCCCGAGCCTCCCTCGGCTCTGCCTCCAGAGCCTCCTACGGCTCCACCTCCAGAGCCTCTTGAGCCTCCTACGGCTCCACCTCCAGAGCCTCTTGAGCCTCCTACGGCTCCGCCTCCAGAGCCTCCTACGGCTCCGCCTCCAGAGCCTCCTATGGCTCCGCCTTCTGGGCCTTCTAAGCCATCACCTCCCTCGGCTCCGCCTCAGAGGTCCTCCTAAACTCTAGGAAAACCTGCTTTTGGATCCGCTACCCCTGTCTGCCTTCTCCTGCATTCGTAACACAGAGAAGGCTTTGCTGGCCCTGAGAAATTGCCTCTGGCCATATACGAACAAATACAATTAAATTAATATATTTGAGTATTTATGTACACATTTATATTAAAATCTTGTTAAATACAAAGAAAGGAATATGTTATGATGTTTCTTTTAACAGCACAAATCTGCACAAACGAACGACACAAACGATGTGATTTGGAGTGACGTCATTGCTCCCGAATACAAGCTGCTATTTCTAATATACAGACGTTGTTATTTTGTTAGCCATCTTTAATGGATCTTTAACTTAATCTGTCGTTCTTTTGATAAACATAGTTAACTGAAGAATGTAGTTACACATACTTAGAACTATTGTTTATTGATGTTGCCACAACATCGTAATGACGGAGTGGCACCGGTCCAAAGTTACGTTGTGGCTACGAATATAGGAAATTCACTTTTCCAGTTGTCACAATGTAATCAAATACATTGCCACAACGAAAGTTTGGTCATCAAATTACGGTGCAGTTAGGTAATGCAAGAAAATGTATCTAAGGTTAAAATAGATAATAATTAGGACTGTTGCAATATTTACATTTTCTGATATTTAAATCTGGTGTATGGCCATATACGAACAAATACAATTAGAGTTCACATATTTGTACTATGTACTATATACTATGAGGGGTGGCAACACCAAAGCAAGCACCCAAGCGCAGATCTTATGGATTAAGGTACCAAGCTTCATTGCAACAAGTACTAGTTCATTAATTGGAGTCACACAAATATCCAATACAACTAATAATAACTACTAATAGTAAATAGTAACAATTTTGCTACTGATTTGCCAACATAAAAAAGTACCAATTCAATGTCTATTAAACACATCAACAAATTCTAAATGTTCCTTATCTTGACATAAAATTGGCAATCTGGAATAAACTTAACATTATGCGGGACATTATGCAGAACAAAAGTGTACGCATGGATGGAGAGTGCATGCATATCCAATGTTATTCTGCTAATAAAGTCATGTGTGCAACTTTGTAACAACTGGAATAAGCCATCTGAAAGGGAACATTAACACAAATTTAGTTCTAAATAATAATAAACTCTAGGAAAACTGTACTTTGGGTGGCAGTGCTGTGAAACTTATGAATATTACTTATGTTATGCACAATAAGAGATTATTTTAAATCACCTATTTGGATAAACAGTCATTTTTAATTACCTATTCAATCCCTCAAATAGATATTTCACGTTACATGGTAATTTAATCTCTACGTCTGCCACTATTAGTCTAATGATTTTGTTAGTCAGTAGATGAATACATATATCAGCAATTTAATCAAGAACATGACTGATTGGTCAGTTACTTTTTGTGTCTAGTTTTTAGAGGTTCTGGTTTCTAATTAACCCAAATATAAAGTGTTTTTGTAATAAACCAAGATTGCATCTGTATGTCAGTGGATGGGTGTTACACTTTAAAAATAAAATGCAATAAAAGATGCGGGGAGACAAGAGTAGCAGAAACACAGACATATTTATTGACCGTTTTATATATATATTTTTTTTTTAAAAACAGCGAACTCCGAAGATCAGACAGCGAAGGACACTCTCCGCTCCAGCTGTGGGAATTTGTGTGAGAGTATCGATGATCATGATGGAACAGCTCACGAACACCCAACGCACAACCCAGCCATGTAACACTCAGTTTATATAAGAAGGAAACACACTGCGTGCCTGTGCTGCACATTAACAATCAGCTCACCTGGTTACCCCACACTTGAGAGTGATTATGAGAGAGAGAGAGAGAGAGAGAGAGAGAGAGAGAGAGAGAGAGAGAGAGTGATCAAAACAAAACACATACTCTACATACATACAAACAATATGGCCGAGAAGGCAATCACAATGGGGTACATACAGTATAATGGGAAAAAATTCTGACACTAAATTACACTGATAACAGCCAGAAAAAACATTTATCATAAATTCAAAATAACACATTCCAGCACCAGATCGGCAATCAAAACATACACATATCAGATGAAACAGAAACTCCAACTCAAGAACTGGAGATGTTTAACACATGCAATGAGAAATATAGTAAACTGAAGAACGTAATAACAAATACTTCATATACATAACGTACAAAGATGAATCCCTTCTAGACATGACACAAAAAATCTTCTCAAAGTATTTGTAAAGCAGTCAATGGAAAGGAGGAGGCGAGAACCGGCTTGATGATACAAATAATAGTTTAATATAAAACTTAAAACAGAAGACACAAACACACATGACGGACATGTCCGTAAACTATCTCTCTCTCTCCCGCACAATCCTCCGCAGTCGGCCTTTATCCCTCTCGGAGGCTTGATTAGCCTGATAAGGGACCGGGTGTGTATGATCACGACCCGGCCCCACCCTCCGCCCTGCCACAGTATTTTTTTCGCAATCATTCATGGAGCTTGGCTGCTCTCTATTGGACATTTCTTGTAATTGCCACTCAGAACTGTTTTAGATAATATGGCTTTGGAAGTGTAATAATAAATATAGCTGCAAGCAGCGATGACGGGGCCCAAGCACCATTGGTCCATTTCCATCCATTGGCTTTTGAAAACAATGCAAGGTGGACACATGCTTTTTGCATTATTCTAAACAATTTTGAAGCAATTTGGGTAAATATAAGATAACTATTTTAAAGTCTTTTGGAGAGCCACACTTGTTTGTGACTCAAAATAGTAAAATCCACCTCAACAGCCCCCAACATACATCTCAGTTTTGATCTAAATCACACATTGCACATAGAAGACACTTGCCATTAATTTAATGTCTCGCTAAGGCAACACCGTTTGATATTTCAAAATCTCGCAATTTAGCATCTTCAATGTCTTGGCATAATGTTGTGTAAATGTGGTGACAGTCTCATGAATCCCCTAGAAGTATTTATAAATTCAGAGACTGCAATATACAAATAATCCAACATGGTCGACTTCCTGCTGGGTTGAGCTAATTATAATTCTGAAAGTTGTTCAGGTCGATGAGCAGAGGCAGCGGCAGCCGATTTTGCCGGGGCTTCAGCCCCGAATGTTTTGAGTGTAGCCCCGAATGTATTTTGAAAGGTTGACTGACAAATATGAAACCGGACAAAAGCCTATGTAAATCCCCAAAATCATAAGTTGCCTTATTTCATTGTGCTTTGGCTTTGCACATACTGCATACAGCCTGTAAAAATAGAAATAGGCATAATCTAGCCTATAGAATACGTTCCTTTGCTGTCGGTAGCCTATGGGCAACTCCGTTTCATCCTCTCTGTTGAATATGCTGCAAGTAAGGGAGGAGCTTGCACAGTCGTTGACATCAACTAACGTTACTTAGTGCCGAGTTAACAGCAGTTAGCAGGAAAGACAGCAAAAATTAAGCAAATGAGGCTTTGGGGATTTTTCCAAAGTCAGTGGGTAAGAATTCACATTTGTTTTTGTCCGTAAAGTCTGAAGATCATCATCCGCCATTCAGCTAGACGGGCTCACCTCGTTTCGTGCCGACAGAAATACAGCTCTCTGCGGTAAGACTCGCGGTGGTGGCTTGTGTGTTTTACATCAACACGGAATGGTGCAAGAACTCTATGCTAGTCTCTAGTTACTGTTCATCGCTGTTGGAGATTGTGACTGTTAGATGCAGACCTTTTTATCTACCACGGGAATTCACCACTGTTTACATAACCGGAGTTTACATTCCCTCAAGCTAGCGCTAAGGAAGGCTCTGTGAACTGTATGGGGCTATGAGCGAACTGCAGAGCGCTCACCCCGGCCGGACTGTTTATTGTCGCCGGAGATTTCAACCATGCGAATCTCAAGACAGTGCTCCTAAATTCCATCAGTATGTGGACTTTGCAGCGAGAGGCGAGCAGCTTGATCTTGTTTACACAAACATCCCGAAGCGTGCAGGTGAGACCCGCCCCCACCTCGACTACTCAGACCACATCTCTGTTATGTTAATTCCAGCATACAGACCACTCATCAGACGCACAAAACCGCTTCAGAAGCAGGTGAAAACCTGGCCAGCAGGAGCCATCTCTGCTGGCCAGGAGCCATCTCTGCTCTTCAGGACTGTTTTGAGTGTACTGACTGGCACATGTTCAGGGACGCTGCAACATATGGCGATTCTACCAACTTGGAGGAATACACAGCATCAGTGACCAGCTACATCAGCAAGTGCATTGATGATGTCACTTTCTCCAAGACCATCACCACGCGCTCCAACCAGAAGCCGTGGATGACTGCGAGGTCGCGCACGCTGCTGAGGTCGAGACTCCGCCTTCAGAGCAGGCGATAAGGCAGCCCTAAGAACAGCTAGGGCCAAACTGTCACGGGCAATCAGAGAGGCAAAGCGCGCTGCGCCCAGAGAATCCACAGTCACTTCCAGGACAGCGGTGACACGCGGCATGTGGCAGGGCATCCAGGCCATCACCAACTACAGGACAACATCAGTTGCCTGTGACAAAGATGCCTCCCTTCCAGATGCCCTGAGCGACTTCTACGCTCGGTTTGAAGTGCAGAACGGCGTGGTGGCGAGGAAGACCACCCCTCCTCCCAATGACCAGGTGCTCTGTCTTACCACGGCAGATGTGAGGAAAACTCTATGTAGAGTCAACCCACGGAAGGCTGCTGGACCAGACAACATTCCTGGCAGAGTGCTCAGAGGATGTGCAGACCAGCTAGCAGATGTTCTTACCGACATCTTCAACATCTCTCTGAGCAGCGCCGTCGTTCCAAGCGTGCTTCAAGGCCACCACCATCATCCCCATGCCAAAGAAGTCTTCAGTGTCCTGCCTCAGCGACTACCGTCCCATCGCACTTACACCCATCATCATGAAGTGCTTGAGAGGCTCGTCATGAGGCACATTAAGACCCAGCTGCCCCCTCACTAGACCCACTACAGTTTGCGTGTCGTCCAAACTGTTCAGCGGACGATGCCATCACCACAACCCTCCATCTGGCCCTCACCCACCTAGACAATAAGGACTCATACGTTCGAATGCTGTTCATAGATTTCAGCTCAGCATTCAACACAATCATTCCCCAGCACCTGATTGGAAAGCTGAACCTGCTGGGCCTGGACACCTCCCTCTGCAACTGGATCCTGGACTTCCTGACTGGGAGACCTCAGTCAGTCCGGATCGGGAACAGCATCTCCACCACCACCACACTGAGCATTGGGGCCCCCCAGGGCTGTGTGCTCAGTCCACTGCTGTTCACTCTGCTGACTCATGACTGTGCAGCAATGCACAGCTCGAACCACATCGTCAAGTTCACAGATGACACGACCGTGGTGGGTCTCATCAGCAAGAACGACGAGTCAGCATACAGAGAGGAGGTGCAGCGGCTGACGAACTGGTGTAGAGCCAACAACCTGTCCCTGAATGTCGACAAAACAAAAGAGATGGTTGTTGACTTTAAGAGAGCACAAGGTGAACACACTCCGCTGAACATCGACGGCTCCTCTGTGGAGATCGTCAAGGCACCAAATTCCTTGGTGTTCACCTGGCGGAGAACCTCACCTGGTCCCTCAACACTGGCTCTATCACCAAGAAAGCCCAGCAGCGTCTCTACTTTCTTCGAAGGCTGAGGAAAGCACATCTCCCACCCCCCATCCTCACTACATTCTATAGAGGGACTATTGAGAGCATCCTGAGCAGCTGCATCACTGCCTGGTTTGGGACTTGCACCGTTTCGGACCGCAAAGCCCTGCAGAGGATAGTGTGGACAGCTGATAAGATCATTGGGGTCTCTCTTCCCTCCATCAAAGACATTTACAAAAAACACTGTATCCGCAAAGCAACCAGCATTATGGACGACCCCACACACCCCTCACACAAACTCTTTACCCTCCTGCCGTCTGGCAAGAGGTACCGAAGCATTCGGGCCCTCACGGCCAGACTGTGTAACAGCTTCTTCCCCCAAGCCATCAGACTCCTCAATACTCAGAGACTGGTTTGACACACACACACACACACGTGTCCTGAGTTGCACTTTAATTACTGTCACTTTATAACTGTCTGCTACCTCAATAACTGCTCATAGTCTCATAGTATGTTATGTTTACATTTTTAGAAACTGTCATCTTTTTGACTACTGAGTACTGGTCGGCGCTGCACTGTGTCTATTGTCCTGTTCATTGTCAGTAATTTGTTGTACTGTCCCGTACTTTGCACATGTTTGCACGTGCACTTTATATAGGTATATATAGGTATTTTATATAGGTATTTTATTTCGTTGTGTTGTCTCATGTGGTCCTGTGTTGGTCCTTTGTTGTTTTTATGTAGCACCATGGTCCTGGAGGAACGTTGTCTCGTTTTGCAGTGTACTGTACTAACTGTATATGGTTGAAACGACAATAAAAACCACTTGACTTGACTAGCTGGCATTCACCCACAGTAGGCTAAATCTCAAGAGGTCCACTACCGACTACCATTACATGTCGTAGCCTCTAGCTTACTTGTAAGCGCACCCGCCTCTCACACCGGAGACCGCGGTTGAAGTCCCGTTCGGATTGTACTTTTCTTGTTTATCAGGTGTTGTTTTCGCTAAGGATAACCAATAAGCATTAGCATAAAATGTATGTGTGACTTGTTTTGTGATATTAGTTTGTAGTAAATATACACTTTGATTTGATTAAATGGTTTTGTAGAGAGTAGCAAATATGAGCAACAGACTGAGGAGCAGCAGCAGCAGCAGCTGTGCCAGAATCAGGCATGGAAACTGATAATAATTAATCAGTCACTTTAAAGTAAAGTTAAAAGTGAAACATTGTTTATCCCAATGCTCCTAATGAAAGGATTTTGACAGATGAATTATTGTCATAGAGATTATGAGAATTATATACAGCTCGATGCCATAGTGTGTCAATGAACTTAAAAGTCATTCATGTATTGCTTTAACTTAGGATCTAATACATCATTTTAACTATATATGTCAAAAAATATAAATTATTTATATTCAGTATTTTTTTACCTCACTTTACTCACTATAATATAACTCTTTTGTGATGACTTTATGTTAATGTACATGAAAATTCAAGAATCATGATAGATATTAGGGCAATCCCACTGATCTGCTCTTCCCAATACATTTACTTCAATGGTATTGGTCTATAATTTGAAATATATAGCACTTGATGAATTAGTTGTTTGAAGCTGATTTGCAATAAGTTATGTGCTGTATCTGTTCTTTTGCATCACAGATGATTCAGGGAGGAGAGAGGAAGTTGAGGATAGTACTAGAGTGGAAGATTTAGGAACTGTAGAAACAGGCCCAGCCAGAGCAAAACTCAAAGAATACCCTCTCACCAGCTCTGGACTACAGAGAAGTGGTTGCTAGTGTGAAAATAAAATTGTCTGGGCTAAGCCCCGGATGTCCTTCAATGCTGGAAACGCCTCTGTTGATGAGAACTACATATGTACCAACTTTGGTGACTGTAGGTGAAAATGGGGTGCTACAGAGGTTTACATGCCCTTTGTTTGAATTTAAAAATGTCATCAATGTTCAGAAACTTGGAATCAAATTTAAAAATCAAATCTAACCCAGTTCTGCCACTCAGAACTGGGTTAGACAAAATAGGTTTTGTTTTCTAGTATTTTTACATTTCAGTTGATATTTTTATTATATTTTATTTAAGTAATATGAAATATGTATATTAACAATAAACTTGAAAATCCAAGCAAAAACACCAAAAACCTCAAAACATGTGAATATGCACAAAAAGGAATGATGACGTTTAATGCACTGTCATGGCAACAGTATATAAGATATCAAGAATCCCTTCAGAATTAAATCTTCACTGTCTTGATATTATTTAAATAAATTTTAAGCAATTCAGGTTAAAATAATATAGATTTTTCAAAGTCTGTTAAAAGTGACACACTTCCTTCCGCCAGTTGGTGACGCTACGATCGTGACCCACAATAGGCCCATCAATGTGATCAGCCCGCAAGGACAAACATTTTACTCTTAAATTTTCTGCATGAAGAAGATATGAGACATTTCCTTATTCCATTTTTTTTACATTATTTTATTGCTTCACCATGGCAACAACATTTGATATATAAAAACTCCCTTCATAATTTAGCATTTTCAATGTCTTGGCATGATGTTGCCCACATTTGGTACCTGTAAAGTGTCTGGCTTGATGAAATCTAACAACATTTGGTGACTACCTCAAAAGGGATGTGCTACATAGCCCCCCAAACATGCCCATGTTCTAGGTGGTGCCACAGAGCCCCACCAGCACCCCCCCCCCACCTGTAACTCTGCCACGCCCTAATGGCTAGCGACTCTGATGTGCGCGCAAACTTTCAAGAGTTTTCAAGCATGTTATGTACCAAAAACCTTGATACATAACATGCTTTATACTGTTTTATAGTATTTTCTCCCCAGTGCCAATCTAGAGATATAAAGAGAGCTGCATTTAGATACAGGGGTTTCAACCTTGCAGGCCCTGGGATCACCCATCTAAATTTCTAAACGTCTAGCCTACTTAGAGACCTCCAAAATACTAGTACTTTATAATATCTTTCATTAATTACATCACATGACAATCTTACATAGAATAATGTTTCAAGTTACAACCCAAAGTCTTTACAGAGCAGTTTAAAGTATTTCCTTCTAAGAAGTCTGTTTTTCTATCATACCCCACTGGCTTTACTAAGCTAATGATATTTTCTGTCCTCCAACCCTACCCAAACCAAACCACTGAAGAAACTTTTAACATTTTTACTTTCTGTCCTCCAACCCTACCCAAACCAAACCACTGAAGAAACTTTTAACATTTTTACTTTATTAGTAACACATTATTTAGTATGTTTATTAAGTTGTTTTCCTTGAGGGAACTGTTGGCTGGTCCCCACAACATACTGTACTGTATAGGTGATTTTAGGTTTTACTATCCTTGTGGACACACACACACAAAGCAGTGATTAAATTACAAATCAAGTTCCATTGTTATGAGCCATCAGAGTGAGGTACCTGTGGTAAAATTTAAATAGAGGAGATAAAATTAAATAATTGATCAAATGATCCTGCTGTAATTGAACACCTTTCTTGTAGCCACAATGAGCAGTTGCGTTAACATTGTGATCCAGTTCAAGTGTATGCCTTTTTTTATGTAATTAAGTCATCTGATTTTGTTTCACAAATATGTCTTCCTGTTTGTGAAAATTAAGGTGAATCTTATGAAAAGTATTGAGAATGAGACTTTTTCTCATTCACTTTTGAACCAGTTATTTTCAATGAATAGGTTTATCCAGTTCACAAAATGGTTTTATTGATTCATTCACGAATATGCTCTTCAACTCACTGACTCAATGGTTCTGCCGGGATCTGGATTTGGGGGTGAAATTTGACTGTGATATTTCGGTAACTCTTTATTTTACAGTGTCCTTGTTACACATATTGCATGTATTGACTATATTAATAACAGTCAATTATGCATAATTACAAGCAACTAACCCTAACCCAAAGCCTAACACTAAACCTATAGTAAGTACAAGTTAAATAGTAATTATCAGTAATTGCTTGTGTAATCACACGGTAACAAGGACACTGTAAAAAAAAGTGTAACCAATATTTCTTTGTGAGAATGACCCATGAACTCCAAGAGTACATAGTTTAGCCAAAATAAATTAAATCCATGAAAGCCATTTCTCTTTGATTCATTTGATTGGATGGATGATATGGTAGATTGTGGTACAGATGCAGTAGCGTATGTTTGGAAAAGGCTTCTAAAAGAAGTGCAACCATTAATACATTTGTCCACACACACAATGAATTGGTTACTGTAGAGTGGGGTGAGAGGTGAGAATGTTCTCATTTGTCAATCTTATTCATTCTGTAGAGTAGTGTAGAGTTTGGACATGTGACATACAAAGCTGGATCTATGCTGACTGCCCATCCTGTCCTACATTCTGCTACACTATGAAAAAAGTGTCGTGAGTGGCCCAACAGGGAGGAGAGACACTCAGCTATTGCTGAGCTAGGCCAGCCCTGAGCTTGGAGGGTTCCACTCGCAAACATAAAAGTCAAGGAGATCCCTTCGACAAAACAAGAGATAGAGGAAGAGAGATTTAGAAAAAGTCTCACTGTACTCAAGTGCTTGCGCAAAGAGCAAGAGGATAGAACAAACCACAGCTGCTCCCCTGAGAATAGAAAGAAGCTCGCTGCTGCTCTCTAACAGAAAGGGATAGAGAGAGAGAGAGAGAGAGAGAGAGAGAGAGAACACTTATTCTTCTCAGATATGCAGTAAACGATAAAAATGAAAGTCAGCACAGAAGAGCAAGAAAAGTTAGAAAGAGGTGATAGCAAGGGCAGAGTGACAGCGAGACGGAGAGAACAAATAGGAGGAGGAATCTGTGCTTTTTGATTCTCTACATTTTGCAGTGATAAGAAGATGAGTTCTGGTGGACAGGAGTGAGGATTTGGTGGAGAGAGAGAAAGAGAGAGAGAGAGAGAGAGAGAGAGAGAGAGAGAGAGAGAGATTATACGTACACATGCCAGTACTAATGATATGCAGGCTGCCCCTCACATGTGGGAACAAGTCCTGTTTCTGCTTGTATGCCACCTCTATACATGCACACAACATATATATTATGAATATAAATGTAACATTACCTAATAGAGTTCATTTCTATTTGGCACACAGTGTCTAATTTTTGCAATACACATTGTTTCAAAGAAGCTTTACACAAGGTCATGCCTTAATATCTCCAGTGAACAGATTTGTAGAAAGCCTTTAGGCTACCAGAGAGCATGCCAAAAGTTACTGAAGCTTAGAACTCCATAAATGTTTAGTTAGTGGAGAGAAAAACCTTGAGAGGAATCTGTCTCAAATGGGGAGCCACACCTTCTTTGAATTTACATTATATATATATATATATATATATATATATATATATATATATATATATATATCCAATATTATTTGCAGTAGTGTAGTGCTGTTAACCGGCACAAAAACCATGCAATCGCATGGGGCTGCGGACATTTGGGGTGCCCAGGTCAGAAAGCTGAGATGAGTGATGCGGGAAGGGGTTCCGGGGGATGCGTTATTTGCATGCCTTTCCGGCCCCACCTGCCTGCAGGTCATCCACGACCTGGACCTGCTCACCTCCCTGCCACATATGCATATTTATTCATTTATTGTTGCATATAAATAATATTTATCATATTGTACATTATCTACAATTCTTCCTTGAGTTCAATTAATGGAAAACTTAAAGTATATTTATTATATTGTAAATTAAATACATATATATATATATATACTCTATGTAGTAAGTGTAAAGTTATGTATCCATTGAATAGATTAAGTGATCTAATTTTTCACTATGACAGTAAGGCAGTCTTTAAAATGGTAATGATAACTAGATCAAGACAAACTGATATTGGGTTAAAAAAAGCTTAACACTGTTGTGACACATGTTTTAACCAGATACATTGCGATACCTCTCCCGTGTTTATTATGTCCAGGATATAATAATAATTTATGTCAGTTTTAGCCACAGGAATTGGGTGTAAACTTATAGATGTTTCGGAAGGAAATTGGTACTTTAATTCACCAAAATGACATTCAACTTATCACAAAGTATAATCAGGACATTACTGATGTAAAAAACAGCACCATCACTATATAAGTAATTTTTTAATCAAATCTCACTCCAACACCTTATCCTTGAGTAATCATGCCAAATTGGTACTAGAAAATCACTTGCTATTGTATTAAACACAGTTGAAAGCTGGTTCAGTAAATAAAGATTAACATTGTATTTGTTTTCAAGTTGCCACGGTATGTGTGACGAGGCAGGCAAAGAATGAGGATCTAATTGTAGCTTTAATAAAATAATCAAGAAATTTCTGAGTAAAGAAAAACACAGGGAACCTAGCACAGAGCATAACAAAACAATAAACAATTTTTTTTAAACAATAAACTGACCAATAAACTGGGGGAAAAAAGGGCTTAAATACACAAGGGAAAACAAGGAACACCTGGGGAAACAATCAGGGAATGAGAAACAATCAAGGGAAAACCAATCATAAAATGAAACTACAAAGAACAACAAAAACCGGAAACCGGAACTAAACAAGAACTTCAACATAATATGTGACAGTATGCAATAGACTGGCATGTCTTAAGGTCAATATTAGGTCAAAAATGACAAAAAAGAAACAGCTTTCTCTATAAACTCATCAGCTAATTATTGTTTTGAGGAATGAAGGCTACACAATTCTAGAAATTGCCAAAAAAGATTTCATACAAAGGTGTACCTTACAATCTTCAAAGACAAAGGGCAACTGGCTCTAACAAGGACAGAAAGAGATGTGGAAGGCCAGATGTTCAACTAAACAAGAGGATAAGTACATCATAGTCTCTAGATTGAGAAATAGACGCCTCACATGTCCTCAGCTGACAGCTTCATTGAATTATACCCGCTCAACACCAGTTTCATGTACAACAGTAAAGAGAAGACTCAGGGGTGCAGGACTTATGGGAAGAATTGCAAAGAAAAAGCCACTTTTGAAACAGAAAAACAAAAAGTAAGGTTAGAGTGGGCAAAGAAACACAGATATTGGACAACAGATCATTGGAAAAGAGTGTTATGGATCTTAACCCCATTGAGCTTTTGTGGGATCAGCTAGACTGTAAGGTGCGTGAGAAGTGCCCGACAAGACAGCCACATCTTTTGCAAGTGCAACAGGAAGTGTGGGGTGAAATGTCACCTGAGTATCTGGACAAACTGACAGCTAGAATGCCAAGGCTCTGCAAAGCTGTCATTGCTGCACATGGAGGATTTTTTGATGAGAACTCTTTGAAGTAATTCTTTTCAAATTTGAATTGTAATATTTCATGTTATTAATGTCCTGACTATACATTGTGATCAGTTGAAAGCCACTTTGGATGAAAAAAGGTTCCAATTTCTTTCCATAAGTGCAAAAACTTTATTCCAAACTAGCTGCCAATGTATGTATGAATATATATATATATATATATATATATATATATATATATATATATATACACACACACACACACTCCTGTCAAAAGTTTTGAAACAATTACTCATACTTTATTATAATAATTAGTTTTTTCACATTTTAGAATAATATTAAAGTTATCAAAACTATGGAATATCATAAATGGAATAATGGAAATTATGTTGTGACTAAAAAAATCCTAAATATATCATAAGTGTGTTATATTTTAGCATCTTCAGAGTAGAAACCATTTACCTAGAATGTAATCTTGACATTTTCTCAACCAACTTCTTGAGGTATCACACTGGGATGCTTTTTAAACTGTATTGAAGGAGTTCCCATCTATATTGGGCACTTCTTGGCTGCTTTTCTTTATTATTTGGTCCAAGTCATTAAATAAATAAATTATGTTTTATAATTAAATAAATTAATACGGTGGCACAATTATGTTTTTGTCTACAAATCTAATTTCGAACATTTAAGCACATGCCTTGAGATCAAAAGATTTTTAAGATCATGAGAAACATTTCAGTCAAGTGTTTCAAAACTGTATATATATATATATATATATATATATATATATATATATACAGTATATTAGAGCTGTCTATTTAATGCTTTAATGTAGTATGATTATATCTAAAAAATACGCATAAAAAAAAAAACGAAATTAACACAATTAATCATGCCCCCTGACGTGTCGTAAATTCCGTAAAGAGATCTTCCAATTCATTACGTACTGTATGTAAGATGGTTGTAGAGGTGATGTCAGCAAGCAAAATTTTCAAGCTTTTTTCAAGCTTGAAGTACATCTGTTTTTATGAGCTGGGTGAATAGGTGGCAGCACGCCTCAACAAAACTCATGAGTAGCACAGCCACAGAATAAGAACCACTCACTGAGGAAGCGCTACAAAATACAGAAATATTGAGATTTGATTTTCAAAGTTTTCACTACTTTTAACTTGTACCGTCCTAAAAATGCAGTGTTTATTACCGCTGAATACACTGAGGCATGCTCATGCAAATAGAGCGACAATTAAAAATAGTATTCTTGCAGATGAATCGCAAGAATACGTACTGTGAGAATTGGACACATTGACAATCTCAAAACAATATAAAATAATAAATATATATAAAGTTTATGAAATACATTTTATCTTTTTGATTAGGCGCTAATGCTAACAGCTAATACTATTTGCGGCCAGATTCACAAGACATGGTCTTGGGAAATTATTAATATAACTAATAGTTGAGTATTCATCCTCAAATTTGAAATAGAACATTATCAGACTTGTGGCTTAGCTCAATTATATTTCTTTGCATCAACAAGGTCAGTGTCATTTATTATTTCATATAAATATTTATGGAATATGAGTTGGAGCTGTCTGTTTCCTCTTAATAATGGATTGTGTTACTGTGTAATCTCTCCCTATCATTGTCTATAAAACACCTTCCATGCCCTGTTGTCCTCCTCAAAGGAAGCACTCTAAATGCGCTAGCCTGTTTCCACAACACTGAACTGCATTTATTCAAACTACTTAAATTATACATCCACCTATTCTTTCATAATTTCCACACCTAAGTGATCTTTGAGTGGGGAGTAAATTAATTCTCAACAATCCTACTTCCTTTTAGTATTTTCCATTTTTACAATCCCATAGAGTTTTACAATTCTACAAGTTTTACAAGTACATGGAAGATGTTTTGTCTTTTGCTGTATACCAACGTTTGGTGAACTCTGACCGGCAATTTCGTGTAGCTAAATTATGCTTGACCAATAGAGGATCTAAACATCACAAATTGAATCAATTATAAAAATTTGAAACTGCATGGTTTATGATTTATTAGTGTTATGATACATAGAGTATCCAGATGCAGGTAACAGTTCAAATAATATTTAATGGAATATAGATTGGTTAAACACAGCAAACAATCCAACAGCAAGAGTAATCCTAATGGCTATGATGATGAAGATGATGACGAAGCTTGGCAGGCAATGACTACAGTGAGGTGGGATGATGAAGGCAGAGATGACCAAATGCAGAGGGTACTGAGAGAGATATATGTCTGGAGCACAGAAAAACAGGTTAAAGTAAAACCAACTTAACCAAGAAAAGAGTGAGCATGAGAGAGACAGAGAACAATCTGACAAACACACACAAAGGGCTACTTATAAAGGGGAAAGGAGATAGCGTGCTGATGTCATGTCACACATGACACACAAAACAAATCGGGGCTGAATAATCCCATGAAAGTACCCCCTACCTACGGGGCCGGTAACCTGGTGTTGGTGGAAACTGTCAATAAGGGAATAATCAAGTATATCCCATGCAGGGATCCAACATGTCTCTTCCAGACCATAACCTTCCCAGTCCACCAAATACTGGAACCCGCACCCCTCCACCTGGAATCCAGAATGCATTTGGCCAAATAACCAGGTTCCCCATCTGTGAAACGCAGCAGTGGAAGAACAGGAATGGGTGGATTTATTTGAGAGTGTAAAACAGGCTTTATTTTAGAGATGTGGAAAGTAGGATGGACCCTCCTGTACGCTGGAGGCAATTTTAGATGGACTGTTACCGGGCTAAGGATTTTGGTAACAAGAAATTGGCCAATTAAATTGGGAGCGAGTTTATTGGAGGTGGAAAGTAAAGGAATATCCTTAGAAGAAAGCCACACCTTTTGACCTACAATGTAGACAGGAGGCTTAGACCAGTTACGATCGGCTTGGGCCTTAGTGCGACATCCAACCTGGATGAGAGTCTGTCTGGCTCTCCTTCAGGTGTGACGGTACCTCTGGATAAAAGCATGGGCGAATTCGGGTTCCAGTGCTGGAAATAGAGGTGGCTGTTAACCTAAACTAGTCTAGAAAGGAGACAGGCCCATGGATGAAACTGGCAAAGAGTTGTGTGCGTACTATCCCACGCAACTTGCTGACTCCAAGAAGAGGGATTGTGGGAAGCCAAACTCTCCAGGTCCTGATTAGCTTGCTCAGCCTGCCCATTGCTCTGAGGATGGAACCCAGAGGTAAGACTGACAGCAGCCCCCAGTAATCTACAAAATTCCTTCCAAAATTTGGAAACAAATTGGGGCCCCCTTTCGGAGACCACGTCTGTCGGGAGGCCATGAATTCGAAGACGTTGTCAATGACAGCAGTCTCCGTCTCTCTAGCAGATGGTAATTAAGGTAGAGGAATGAAATTTGCTGCCTTCAAGAGCCAGTCCGCTGTGGTCAAAACAACTGTAAATCCCTGGGAGGGTGGGCAGTAACAAAATCAAAGGACCAGGGTCTCAAAGGCACAGACATCAGCTGAAGAAATCCCGCTGGGGAAAACTGGAAGTATTAGAACAAGCACAGACCAAAGCCAGGGTGCGCCCAACTCCAGGGTGATAGGCTAAAATGGAGGAATTACACCAACGGAATATGTCTGTATGGATAGACTCCAGCAAATACAAACGGCTGGGTGGGGTTTTTAGCAGGTGTGTTACCCCTTGTAAGGCTGTGTGTACCTTCGACTCAATCTCCCTAGGACACTGCCACCACCACCAACTTGGTAGGGACGATAGGTTCTGGAGAGCTCACTCGTCAATCGCATCTGGTTTGATGTTTTTGGAATCAGGACGGTAAGAGAAAATCAAAGCGACTTAAAAAAAGTGAGTGAATGTACTCAATATTTTTATGACCGGTCGAGACAAAGAAAGGTACCCCAGACACCTCTAACCAATGGTGCCACTCCTACAAGGCTAACTTGATTGCCAGCAACTTACAATTACAAGTGTCATAATTACATTCGGCAGGAGACAAACGATGGGAGAAAAAGGCAAACGGATACATTTTCATAGGAGGGACCCGTTAGGAGAGTACTGTGCCTACCCCCACGTCTGACACATTTATCTCCACAACAAACTGACGAGGGGGTCAGAGGTAACAAGAATGGAGACCAAAAAAGCCCAAGAATCTCTGCAGGGCCTTGCGATAATCCGGGGTTGTCCAATCTACAACAGCCTTAATTTTAGCAGGGTCTACCTGAATCCTGCTAAACATGTTCCTGGAGAGAAAGAGAAAAAATCTGAATGTCATCCAGGTAGACAAAATTAACTGATCAATCGAATCTCTCAGCACATCATTGACTAATGCCTGGAAGAATGCGGGGTGTTGGCTAAGCTGAAAGGCATCACCAGATACTCAAAGTGCCCCCTAGGGGTATTAAAAGCAGTCTTCCACTCATCGCCCTCTCTGATGCGGACCAGATGATAAGCATTGCGAAGGTCCAATTTTGTGAAAAAGTTGGCACCATGCAGATGCACGAAGGCTGATGACATCAATGGTTAAGAGTAGGTGTTCTTAATGGTGATGTCATTCAGCCTTCGATAGTCAATACAGGGCTGAAGAGTGCCATCCTTCTTATCTACGAAAAAGAACCCCACACCTGCAGGAGGGAAGAGGGCCAAATGATCTTCTGAGATACAGAGAATCAGAAATGTATTTCTTCATGGCCTCCCTTTCAGGAGCCGAGAGCGAGTATAAACCACCCTTGGGGGGAAATATACGTGATTTAAACTCTATAGCATAATCATAGGGAAGATGAGGAGGAAGAGATGCAGCCCGAGACTTACTGAACACCCCTCTCAGGTCTTGGTTCTCCATGGGAACCCTGGAAACATCCACCAGTTCATCTTGCAACACAGAACAAGAAACAGGAGAAGGCGCAGACAAAAGACAAGAAGCACAGCAGAAAGTACTCCAAGCCAAAATCATGTTACCAGACTAGCAAATGGGAGGACTGTGTGTGAATAACCAAGAATGTCCTAGTACGACACATTAATCAGGCAGCGTCTGGTAATAAGAGTTGCTGGGCAACACCGCAGCAAAATTAACGCAACACCCGCAATAACACGAGGGAAGACACAAAAAAAACAAACTGGGGCTGAAAAATCCCATGACAATTCATTTGTGATTTGGGACAATGCTGTGTGTTATAATCCATGTATCTTTTTCACTCTTATATCAGCTGGCATGTTGTCATGACTAGCAATAGAAATAAAAAAAATGTTTTACACAAAAATGTGCAACTGAGCCGGAAAATGAAATCAATGAGCCAGTCTGTTATGGTGTGGTGTGTTGCGGGCCGGGTTTGGTGGCTGCTCTGGGCCAGAAAGTCTAGGGCCACTTTTTAGTCCCAGTCCGCCCATGTACTCTGCCACCATAAAGAGAAGTTTGTGGAGAGAAGGTGAGGGATTTATAGAAGTCAGCATGGTGTTATGCCAAGGTGCTAAACCATTTTGGTTTCATGCTGTAGGCATTGAATACGTAGGGCTTTTTGCACCTGTTCTAGCCTGTTGCAGTAAAGGTCTATATGTGTGGACAGAGCTATCCATTCCTGTATTCCCGTAAATAATGTCAGAATTTTTATTTTCAGGTGAATCATTCCTTGAAGAGTGTTTCTCAAAAATACAACCACAAGGATTATTAGTTTCTCCCCAGTTTCTCCCCCTAGTTTCTTATAGCTTCTTGCACAGGGCTGTATAGTACACTTTTATCATATTCGGTGATTCACCCAAGGTATGCGATCTGATTCTAATCGAAACACAACATAATAACTGGAGATGCTTCATTACATATTCTATTTCGATTCAATTTATATTACTGTAAGAAAACCTGCCATCTGTTCACTGTGACACACTGATATCAGCTCAAAGCACACAATATCACTCGTAATGGGCCACTTATAATAAGATGAGATCTAAAAGCCACATTTAGAATTTATA
Organism: Xyrauchen texanus; assembly: GCF_025860055.1. Classification (NCBI taxonomy): domain Eukaryota; kingdom Metazoa; phylum Chordata; class Actinopteri; order Cypriniformes; family Catostomidae; genus Xyrauchen; species Xyrauchen texanus. The sequence goes on along the minus strand of NC_068300.1, from coordinate 27,968,241 downwards.
TTGTATTATGTGCAATAAATGGAACAAAAGTAATACTGAAACTGGTACTATTAAAATGTGCTTTCATAAATGTTAGATTATTCTCCTCTACAGATTCTGATTTCACAGGGAAGAGTTTAGAGACATCTATCAAAGTCCATCAAATACAGACCAATAGGCATGAAATATGAAATGGAGACATTTCCTCATTTAAACGCAGTGGAATCACATAATGCCTTTCAGGGCATCACTAGTCCAGCCACTCCTTTGCCACATACCCACACACACATCATCACACAACCACACACACACACACACACACACACACACACTGAACATGCTTTCGAGGAAACCCCCACTCTTTGACAAGACTAATCCTGTGCAATGAATTGGAATCCTTTTCTTTCTCAGTCAAGTAAAAAGGGATTAACTGTAATTAAAAGTGTAATATTGCAAAGAATAAATAAATGTCTTACACTGAAAGACAAAAGTGTATAATGGCATGGAATAAAACAATTATACTAAATAGTAACTCTACTGAAAACAGAACTGACTGTTGTCAATACTTTGTCAAGTGGGCCCCTTAAAGAAACAAAATGTGCATTTACAGTAACTGATGAAATTTATTAATTAAAGAAGCAGTGTGTGCGTTCTGCATCACTAGCAGCACCAAAGAGACTTGCAAAATGAATTGTTTCCAATCAGGTTTCCCAAACAAATCTGACCTGCCTTTGTTAAGAAAAACAGGTAGTATCGTTCCAAATTCAAGCTATTGGTAGAGCCTGAAGTTGGAGACATTTCTGACCTCTCAAACAAACAGAGCAATTTTTTTTATCGCCACAGAACCACATTATTTACACTTTTCAGAAAGTTGATTGACAAATGGTTTCCTTAATGAATATCTTTAAATGAACACCAGAAAGCAGCATATTGCGAGAAAGCAGTTTACATGCACTGTGCAAATGGCATACTCTTTACTCCCATATACATGAGAATCAGTCATTAAGCAGCTTTCTCCACAGCAATATAAATTCCCTGCGATACTTTTGTAAAAAACAAACACGGTATCTGAGAAAGACTTCACTACTGCAGAGGGTACTGAGAGATATATGACTGGAGCACAGAAAAACAGGTTAAGGAATATCCAACTTAAACAAGAAAAGAGTGTGAGCATGAGAGAGACAAAACACAACACATGAGAACAATCCGACAAACACACACAAAGGTATACTTATAAAGGGAAAAGGAGATAGCATGCTGGACTTCACCACCCCATTGTTTCACTTAATTTTCAGATATTTCAGAGTTGTTACTGTGTTTGTTTTCTTAACTTTCTATTGCGACCTGCAGTGGAATGCACTCTAATAGTGGGGTTTCCCTCTTATGTAAAACTCTGGGATTCCCCCGATGTACAAGCACGCATATGCAAACGTTAGGGACCGTCAATATTTTACATTGTTGTGTATAAATGGGTAAAGTTTATGGTGGATTTGCTTTTCCCACTGTACTTCCAGAAATGTTGAATTCTTTCTGTTGATTTGTTGTTGGGATCCATCCTATGACATTTGTTATCCAGTCTGTTTATGCACATGTGCACTCCTCAAAAACCTGCAAGAACACAGTTTATGTGTTTACATGACCACATAATCCACATTCTCAGGGAGAAACCTGGATGTGTTAAACTGGTTTCTATTAATCCCTCAACTGAGTAGGAAAATCAACATTCTTTTTTACATTACATTACAGAATGCCATTAACTGCAAAAACACTGGAATGAACCATTTTCTTATGTGCATGTAAACGTGGTCATTGTCTCTGCACAATAAACTAGGATAGAAGAAAGTATTATAACATCAATAAATGTCAAACTTCATCTTTAAATTAGAAATTGTTGAATTAGAAATTGTTAAATAGGTTGTCCAAGTGTTCAACCTATAAAGCACATCTTCAAAATGTTCTTCCTCGCCATACTCTCTATACTGGCATAATGTGTAATCATCTTTGCAGTATAAACAGGTTAGACTGCACTCTTTTATTATGAGGATCATGATGGACATGCAGATTTATATAGTTACCCTGGATGTGCTTCTATTGCCAATTTGTACCTTCCTAAAGGTCATCAAGTCAAAGGTCATCATAGTTCATATAACTAGCCTCTGGCGATTCTTTTGAGTGTCATCCAATGTTTCCTAATCATACCACATCTGCGCAAGTGGCCTTAAAGCAGATGAGTAAACCTGACCTGGAGCAAAATGCTTAAACTAGAGTCTCTTTGGTCAGCAGAAGAGCATTGAGAGAGAAAGAGAGTGAGAGCAACAGAGGACAGGAAAGCTTTAAGAACCATCCATGATCTCTGAGTGGCGACCTTGGACCTTGGAGCTCAGTTGGCAGTGGAGCAATGGCAGGTTGGCTTGCTGAGAGAGTAACAGAGGGGAAATGTACAGTATGTGTGTGTGTGTGTGTGTGTGTGTGTGTGTGTGTGTGTGTATACGTACATGTGTTTAGAAGGATCAGCATAATAGCTGCAATGAAATGTGACAGGCTCAACTGTTAGAGGCCATGCAGAAAATAGTTGCCATACGGCCGCGACAAGTATAGGGTGACAGAGCTATAGTTACACTTCTGACAGCTCTCAGTTTCTGTGGGTGTTATGCATGTGAGTCTTGCTAAGACCAGCAAACTACCATAGGCTAATTTAAGTTTTTCTATAGTAATTATAATTATCTTAATATAAAAATAGTATGTCAAAAGGGTAAGGAAGTGTTTTTATGTGTGCACAAGATAAAGGGAGAATGAGGAAGATGTATGAACAGTGTAAGGACATAAGGGGAGAGAAAGGGAGAGTAAGAAAGACTGAAGGGCAGGGGCCAGAGGATTTGACGTGTTCAGATATGATGGTCTAGATGGCAGTGGCTCCATAATTGCATTTATTGACAAGTCTCTTCTTTATGTCTGCGTCTTTCCCCATGTGCGGTTGCAGATGAAATGGCTAAATCTGTAGTCAGCTACTTCAGATGAACAAAGTGTAACAAGTGAAGCGGGAAAAATGAGTCCATCTTGTATCTTCCCCCAGGGAAAATGTGTTAAAACAATCTCAGTCATAGCTTCTCAGAAGCATTATTAAAATAATCAAATGCATTGTACAATAGACACCTCCCTATTAAACTGGGCAAAGAGGTACACTTACACACCATAATACACCAGTTAGTATTAGCTGCTAACTCTGCAGGCTAAGCTTAGTGATAATGCAAGTCAGTTTACTTGGTGGCCATCTTGACAACACCTCCAGGCAACTATTTTATATCTAGGCAATAGAGCTGTTTAGTTTGTAGTCCTAAAATCAGGAAGAAAATTAGCATTTTCAAGCCATGGGTTCATGGGACCTTCTACAAAAGCACCAATCTTGACTTTGGACCCAGAGACAGATCCCAGAAGAAAAGGCAACAAGTGATTAGAATTCTAGCCTCCAGATTTGATCTCATTGGGCTTGTTTATATTTTCTTTAGTCAGGGCTTATTCTGTAAGCGCGAGTTATTACACGCTGCTCAGACTGTAAAGTGTTTTAATTGTGTTTCAGAGCACTGGTTGATGTTTAATGCATGATGGAGTTTAGAAGCTGGCCAGTGCACCTCTGCTTTGGGTTGTTAGAACAGCATCATGTTAGGTCAATAACTGCAGTTCTGGAGCAGGATTCCTTTCCCTCTCTCCCTCTCAAATAACATATTCTGTTTGCTATGTATTTCTGTGCATGTGCATTTGTACAACACCAAAGATTACTATTAATGTTTTAAAAGACAGCTTTAGACTGTTGATCCTGTTGATGCATACATTTGTTCAACCACATCTTTCATGAAGAAAATATGCTACAAACATCATGTACTACAAACTGACAACCAAATCTGAATTATAAGTTACAATTCTGAAGCCATGTGGATTATAACCAGAATGACAGCATAGCAGCACAGCAGTTGAATTATACATTAATATTGAAAGCTGCTATAGCTGTATACATTCAACAGTTAGCCTAATGAACTATATAATTTGGCAGAAGAATGGCTTATTGTGATTATTCTGAAGAAAATGCAAGTGGTGCTTTCCCATGCAAAACTTGCAGCCATGATGCTAGGGTGTTGTGGGTTGTTGTAAGGGCATTGATATATGATTGCAAACAAAGGAGGAAAGTTATCCATCCAGACAATTATTTTCTGTCTCTCCATTGGATACACACGGGACATGAGTACTGCTCCTATTTACAGTACTTAAATGGTGAAAGAACTAAATTTACAAAAGATCAAGATTATGATCAAAACTATTCTGACAACAATGGTGTCATGAATTGTGCTTGTTTTGTTTAGATCACAAAAAAGCTTTAGTTTTAGCTATGCACATCACCTGAGAGGGGATGTCTCTATCAAAAAGGAATTCCATTCCTATTGCCGCCATATTCAAAGTTACCATTTATTCTATTCATAAGTATAGCAATGACCCATCTCATCCTGGGTTTTAGTGTGTTGCTATGCGGTTACATGGATATTCTGGTTGGTTACTAGGACACAGCTATGTGGTTGCTTTCCGACCAAAGTCAATAGAGTCCACCCCCAAGTTGGATGGCAGGGACAGGCTAAATACATACAAATTGTGCTGAGTAACGTCATTTTTCCCACCGTGTCTGATAATAAAATCACTTTGCAAAAGGCATGGGGATTTTCGATATGGCGATACGGGAAAAACCTGTGTTGACAGGTATGGTCACCCCTCAAGCATTTTTTGTGGAGATTTCCTACCGGGGCAGGGGGGTTCCCGACGTCCGGGGCCTCACGCAATTGTGTGGTGGTTAAAATTGCTACTGATGGTGAGTATACTGTATTATGACAGAACTTTAATTTGTGGGTGAACTATTTCTTTAAAGTTAAGAGGCAGGCAACCCATATTGGAAAACCTGGAAGATAATTCACCATGGGTTCCCTCTGGATTTTCATATGGGTTTTTATAATGGGTTTTTTTAAATTTATGTGTAAAATAAGGTCTGTGGTAAACATTACTTGACGATACGTGGATGTTTTTTCCTACAACATAAATTCCACACAGTCATACCTAAAACGTGAATTTTGAAGCCATATTGAATTACATACTTATTTAAAAAAAAACACAAAAAAAAAACACAGTGTCTTTAAAATTCACGTTTGAGGCATGACTAGGGGTGGGCTATATGACCAAAATCTTAAATCATTTATGTCATGATAACGATATATATCACAATATAGACCAAAAATTGGTTTCTGTATAAAATAACAATATTGTAATGCTTTTTGGAACTCCAGTAAGTGAATTAAATACTTTATAAATTGAAACGGCTTCCTCTTTATTTGGAACAAGACAAACGATGTGAATAAATAATAATAAAAAGAAAGAAAAAATCAATCTTACCAAAATAGTATATAACAGTATGCCACATTTAAAAAACATTTTTTTAACAATATTATTATTATTATTATTATAAACTTTGCTCAAGAAACTTAAGACCTCCTCAAAGCAATGCGACAAAGAAAATAAAAAATAGTAAAACTAAAAATATCTAAATATAAATATCAAATAAATACTACTTCTTGCAAAATAAATGAATGACCAAATTAATGCGGTGTTCATCTTTTGGTTTTCGTAATATCCTTTTGCGTGCTTAATTTTGAGGTGATAAAACAGGTTTTATTTTATCTTCTGCTTTTTTTATGCGTGATTATCATCATGCGAACCACAGATATCGCACATGCTTTAGTAACAAACTCCTCTTCATTTTCATGTCCTGTTTGGTGGTCATCACATTCTGTAGAGATTTCATCCTCCATTTGGGGTTTTCTGGGTCAAGTATTAATGAGTAGCATGAGTGATCCTGCTCTGAGCTCTTCTGTCTCTGGAGCACAAATATTGGAAATATTGGACACGAGAATCCTGCTGGATTCTCGTGTACTTTGGAGCTCTAGAGACAGCGCACACCACAGTCACGTGAAACATTCACGTGTCAAATGAGAAGACTATTTAGCAATTTTAAAGTGCCAAACACACAATGAAGGTCATTAAATTTGCTTGGGTGGCCGCAGAAAAATTTTCAATACCGGAAACTCCATTCATGTTTCTTCAATTCTCTCAGTCACTATATTTCATTGCCACGGGATATATCGCCCAGCCCTAGGTATGACTGTGTAATTTATATTGTTGAACTAAACGTCCATGTATCTTTAAATAATGTTATTGACAGACCTTATTTTACACATAAGTTAAAAAAACCCATTATAAAAAAAACATAGGAAAATACAAAAGAACCCATGGCGAATAAAACTTGGCAGACGCCACAAATTGGCGTCACGGCTGAACAGCTCAAAAACTATGAAATGGAGTAAGTGCTTTTTTGCAGTGAGAGGTGAGCATGCCTTATAAAAATCACATATATCAGAGTGGACTAAACAAACTGTTTAATCTACATCTGCTACTGCATTTATGAGGTGAGCACACAAATATTTCTTCTAATGTGTTAATGTTCATAATCTAAATAGGACCCATCCACTAATGTATAAGAGCAGTGTTGAGCCTTGAACATTTCTAGGTACAATGTGTTTCTGTCTGTACACTCAGATTAAAGTTTAAGCCATTTTTACGTCATTCTGGATGCAACGTGACTGTAACGTCATACACAAAGTACAGCAGTGTCGGAAATAGCATATGCATGAATATGTAAATACATGAAAGCCTTTGTTGCTTATGTTTTCTGATGCGCCTTATGAGTTCCGCACCGTGGCAAGATGTTATGATGGACATGAACAAAGAATATTTTCTGTCCTTTTTGCACAATGATAGCTTCTCTATTAAGTGACTGTTGTCATTACTTTGGCAACCAATGCATTCGCTACACTGTCTGACCAAATGGATCTGATTTCATCTCTTGCAAAATTATCAGACTTGAAAAACAAATGTATGTGCAGTGTGGACAAAGCCTTTGAGGTTTGTTGTATCTGACATAATAATTTACATATTCTCAGTAGCATTCATAAACACAGACCCACTTTAAACAGAACGCTCAAAAATCTGTGAATCAGAAGTTTACAGCTGTATGGGTTAAAGAAGATAAATCATAAAGAAACATAAAGTTTTTAAGGATCATGTGTACAAAAGCACATCACCAGGGAAATCTAACCATTATTTGTTCTGCAGCTCCAAGAAAAAGCCGAAGGGCGCACACACACACACACACACACACACACACACACACACATGTTGGTGCGGCTATCCTTATGAGGACTCTCCATAGACATAATGATTTTTATACTGTACAAAATATAGATTCTATCCACTACCCCTAAACCTAACCCTCACGAAAAACGTTCTTAATTTTTACATTAAAAAAAAACATAGTTTAGTATGTTTTGTAAAATTTTTGAATTATGGGGGCACTAGAAATGTCTTCATAAACCACATTTATTGCATAATACCCTTTAAGTACCATTTTGTAACATAAAATAAATGTCCTCATAAACCACCCAAACCTGTCCTCCGCCCCCCACCACCAAACACACACACACACACATACACACAACAATGAGTCCCACTTGAGTCATTCTTCTATATGTAACTCTAGCAGAGTCCCACTGTATCCCTTTCCTCTCTGACTCTCCATGCCTAGACTTAAGCATAAACTCTCCAGATACAAACCATATTAGACATTGGAAGCCTTTTTCACATTCTTACATCTCACTTTACCAGTCAGTACCCTCTGCCATGATCTTAGAAATGACATTTGCTTATTTTCTCATATCTACAAGGGCTCTCATCTCCGGGAAGTGTCATAAGAGAGCACCATTCCTGCAACCTTCTTCCGCTCTGCTCCCTTTTCCACAGCATAGCTTTCAGCGCTACACTGGATCATTAATCATATTGGTAAATCAAGGCACCTGAGATTAAAGAACAAAAATAAAATGTATATATATATATATATATATATATATATATATATATATATATATATATATATATATATATATATATACCAAAAATAATGAACGTTCCATTTGCTCAATATCAGCAACATTTGCTGTCTTTTTTTTTTACTCCTCCCTCGCTTTCCCTTTTGCTCGGTTTCTCTACTTTTTCTGTGGTTTCTATCTTGTGCTGCGTCTCACTAATTCTGGGACCTTGAATAAAATGTTGGCAATAAATCAAAGCTGCCACTGCAAAAACACACACAGATTCATCACAGGATTAGCGCTCCACTTTTATTCCTTTTTTTTATCCCCACACCCTTCTGCTCTCAATCTCTCTTCTGCTACAATATTATGTGAAAACCCACAGATTATAAACACACACCTTTACAGTACACACAGAAAGGCGTGGTGCCTTGCTTTCACCTGTCTGATGTTCAGTGGTGTTTAAAGGACTTTAAAGGACCGTTCACACTGACAGCGATTATATCGCTTGAGGATGCAAAGTCACTGTACTGGTGGTTGTTAGTAGGCATTGAAACTCTGCTGTTGTACCCAGCTGTATCAGGTGGCGGATCACATGAGCTTCATCATCTGAACACTGTTGGATTGCCTCAAGGCGGTCTACAAATCCTAGAGAGATCTATCCGTTGGCATTTCAATGACACTGCTTGTCTTGGTGCTGTTAAAGTACACAGAAGTACGTGATTTTAACTGTGCCATATTTGCGCAGTTCAGATATATATTTTTTTAATCTTAGTATTTTTATTGATATTTAATGCCATATAAGTGATACAAAAACAAACAAACAAACAAACAGAGATCCCCATCCCCACTGCTCTATTATTGAACATGATCCTATACAAGTTATTATGTCTGATCAAGCTTAGACATTTTCAGTCTGTAAACTCTTCTTTCCATTCAAAATTAAATCAAATTCGATAAAAAATTGACAGGGCCAAGTAAATAATTAGTCAAATCAAATAACAGAGATATTTGGGTCCCTTTTCTGTATGTATGTACATAACAAATCTTGGGCATCTGTCCTTCCATTTAAGCAATACATTTTTTGTATTGCTGTCTAAGCAGAATTCTGACATGGTTAAAACAAATTGCTAGAATGGGGAAAGGATTAATGGATATTTTCAGAGCTCCTGAAATAAAATTTTAATGTTATTGCCAGTAGGCAACTAGCTTTGAACATGACAATCATATGTGAATTATTAGCTATTTAAATTCTGCACCAATCACACAAGGGATCTACATTTGAAGAAAATGTAACTAACTTTTCTTTTGTTGTTGCTTTTTGTAGACAATAACCTACTTAATATTGGATAACTGTATTTCAGAAACAAATTGCTGATAAGTGAATCTTATTTATAATATCTTTCCATATTTCTGCAGATAACTGTAAATTAAGTTCACTTTTCCCACTGTTGTTTCAATATTGTTAACATGCTTAGATTCTGTGAACTAATTAGGGAATATACTGTATCATGCCAATATTTGTTATTTTTTTTATGTGGGGTAATTTTCAAAAAGATATCAACGATTGATTCAGTAGGTAGTGATGAAAAAAGAGCAATAGTTTGTGTCATTAAGATGGTAATTTGTAAATATCTTTTAAAAAAGCATGAGCTTGGAATATTTTATTTTGTTCTAATTTGCTCAAAAACAGAGTTGTCCCTTCTCTGTCCCAAAATTAAAAGCAGCATCTTTAATAGAGTGGGTAAACATGTGATTTCTCAGTGAGAAGGCTTGTCTAAACTGAGTCCAGATTTTAAAGGAGATTCTTACAACTAGGTTTAAAAAAAAAAATAGAATGAACTGAAATTGACAATGCCAGTCTTTACAATCTTTAAGTATTTGTAATGAACAACACACTCGTTGTATCCATCTACTCACAAATACAAAATTTAAAGATATAAATGTGTGCGTGTTGTGTCTTGAACAAGTCCAGTAGAAGCTATACAACATTGTTCGACATTATATTCCACTTCACATAAGTCATGGCCTCCAGTGTATCGTGAAACTCCTTCTCAATGCCATTATTAGTTATGTGAAACTTTGAGTAATGAAAGGTACAGTAGCAAACTCCCTCCCGCAACGGATCATCTTCTTGATGTTGTTAAACGCAAATCTTGCTTGTGCCATGCTGGTAGGGCCGTTTGGGAAAATGGAGATTGTAGATTCTTTGAATTGTACTAATTTGAGAACAGACCAAAAATATAAATCTTTTTTCACTGTACATCTTGCCATTGAAGTCTCATGAAGCACGATCATGATTTCAAGCTCAATTACACTTGAAATCATTACAGAAAAGGGTATAGATGTACTGTAAAAAAAAGTTACATTTTGGTTTGTTCTCACTAAAAAACAATTGAATCTCTTAAGAAGACATTGATTAAACCACTGGAGTCTGATGGATTATGTTTATCTGCTTTTTGGAGCTTCAAAGGCCTGATCACCATTCACTTGCATTGTAAGGACCTACAGAGCTGAGATATTCTTTTAAAAATCTTAATTTGTGTTCTGCAGATAGCATGAGGGTGAGTAAATGATGTGAGGATTATCATTTTTGGGCAACCTAACCCTTTAAAGACCACATTGCACTAGGTTTGTTTGTGTGCAGGTTATGTAGTTACGTTATTAATAACCTCATCATTCGACTCTCAATTCAGTTGAAACGTGAGCCATGAAAGGTGGCTAAACTTGAGGTTAAAGACCTGGTGGCCTGCATCGTGGATAGATGGAGGGATTGTGGTGAATTGGAAGTCTGTGATGTTTAGGAGGGACAGACATGTGCTGCCTCAGAGAAACCAGAGAGGCAGAGATGCCTCCCTATGCATTATAGCAGCTGTTTCCTTCACACACACACACACACACACACACACACACACACACACACACACACACACACACACACACACACAGGCGCGCGCGCACACACACACACACACACACACACACATGCGCACACACACACGTGCGTGCACACACACACACACAAATGCCGCTGTTGCTGCCATTTACTGCCCTTTGATTTATACTCTTACAGACCATCATCTGTCACATCTGAGAGATACACTCTCAAATATCATACACACTTTGGTGACATACATACACACTGTCAGTGCCACACAGCGTAATGCACATCAACATTCCTGTAGTGCACTTTGAATGGACATTCACTGTAAATTTGAGTTTTTTTTTTGCAGTTACAGAAGACAGGTCTATATTTAGCTGTCTCTATTGATTCAGCTCTGTCACACTATACTGTGCTAGTCTCCATATCTCAAATACACTGTAAGAGTCTTTTAAATCGCAAAAAGAGAGAGAAGAACGGATACAAAACAGCATGATATTATTGATTCAATTTGCAATTGAACGGAAATTGCAGTAAGAGAGAAACATTTTCTCTCTCCATCTCACTCTTTCTCTCTCTCTCTCTCTCTCTCTCTCTCTCTTTCAACTGATTATCACCTTCATGCATCAGGGTGACATTTTTGTCCACTGAAATGCTTTGAACTGTGCCGGTGTAGTTGAGATTTATGGCGATGATCAGAAAGCCATTTGTGACACGAATTTGTGAGTCTATGGCTATGCGATGGTGCCGCACATCACACTACAACAATTGACTGCTTGTTCACAAAGAAACAGTATTTATTATTATTTGAGTAAACCTAGCATGCATTCTTGAAACTGACTTTATTTTACAGCGGATATCAGCCTGGTCCTTGGCATTATGCTACTTTAAGTTCACAAAAACTGTCTGCGCTTTTGAGCCTGGCTGAAAAAACTCCACTAACACGGTCACATCCACTAACACATAGACTGTTCCAGGATCAGTAAAAAGCAGACTTGCATGAATGATCTACTCAGTGGTAATTCCTCGCAGCTCAGTGTTATCTGCCTCAGTTCTAGAATGTGCCCAGTTTGGAAAGGCACTTGCCCAAAGCTCACCAAAGTGTACAGCTACTCACGGAGCAGGTCTGCGCACTGTCCATGAGCCATTTAACCTTTACTGTACTGACTCGCTCATGCTACACACACCAGCTTATTTATTTAGCTTACACACTCAAACAGAAGTCTGGTGTATTCTTTAATTAAAAGAATTGACAGAAAAAAAGGTTGATCATTGCCAGATGATCTGTAACCAGTGGCATCTCTATATTAGGGGCAAGGGGGACTGAGCCCCACCAGATGTGGTGCTGTTGTGCAAAATTTGTGGCATCATCATACAGTTATTTTAAGAAATAATATATTTTCTGCACCTTAAACTTGTTTTATGTCCATTATACGTCAAAAGTAGATATTATTTTGAAAAATTATATTATTATTAAGGTCTGTTGCATTTAAAGCCATTTAATAGTTCTCATTTGCTATGCATCAGGCTAGCCCGTCGTCCTCAGTGTTTATCAACGGTGATCTGGAGAACATCTTGCACATGTGCAACGTTCGATGATGGCCTGAGGGGCACGTTTGCTTTTGCCACTCAGCCAATCTAAAGCTTTGATCATATGTATGCCAAGCTGTTGACATGGTCCTCGTAATTTACCGCTCTTGAATGCAGACGTGAGGAGCAGTAGTTTAGTCTAGGGCATACGCAGGCATACACCGTATTCCCACCTATATTTCAAAGGATTTTGCATATGCCCACCTTAAATTAGTTATGATATGTATGGCTGCCAGAACAGTGAGGATACTTTTGACCCATAACTTTGAATTATACTGGTGACGTTGCAGCACCGTTGAGTGAATTGTGATTACATTATTATTATAATTTTTAAGAAGTGTACAGAGATTCTCTGCATGGAGCAGCGTGAGGCGGGACCGCAACTGAAGTCACGGGTGAAATGGACACTACCAATGAGCTACCAATCAGAACTTTCGTTTTAGATGAACCAACCATATTTCCATTTCATATTTCCATATTTCCATTTCAATTTCTAGCTTCTACAGTGAAACACTGATTCGCCTGCAGCGCAGGAGTCTTCATTATTTTGCACTGTATATGCACTGTCAAAAAGTATGTATTTATTTACATTTAATTTATGTTTAATCCATGTTTAAACTGTGAAATTGTAAACTAATTTTGACATCCAATATATCATTTGAAAGATCTGGGTATCAAGATTGTATATTTTAAAGAGATTTTGATGATCGAAAAGTTACAATAATACGATTTTATTAAACGTGTCAAGAGTGAAAAATCACCTGCAGTCGGTGATAGTGCATGTGGAGGGTACACGCTATCCACCGCGCCATCCACGCACAACTCGCCATGTGCCCCAACAAGATCGAACCACATTATATCGACTACGAGGAGATTACCCCATGTGACTCTACCGGGGCAAATGGGGTGGATTAGATTGCGGGTCCAAAATCCGAGTTCATTGTCGACAGTACTGCAGTAACACACTGTAACTGCACACTGTGCGTAAAAACGCAAACACAAACAAATACAGTCCACGGTTTTCCACTCTGAACCTTTGCGAATCGGCATCTTTTCATTAGCTACACAACCCATCAGTCAAAAATGATCTAGCTTTTCATTGGCCGGCTATATCCAGAGACAAACATGGAATGATGCAAATCTTTATGTCACTCATGTCGACTGTTTGGCTATTTTGAATGACTACCTGTTCGCAATTTGCAAGAGCTCACCAAAATTGGACAGATGAAGACTGGAAATATGTTGCCTGGTCTGATGAGTCTCTATTTCTGTTGAGACATTCAGATGGTAGAGTCAGAATTTGGCGTAAACAGAATGAGAACATGGATCCATCCTCTGATGGCTACTTCTAGCAGGATAATGCACCATGTCACAAAGCTCGAATCATTTCAAATTGGTTTCTTGAACATGACAATGAGTTCACTGTACTAAAATGGCCCCCCACAGTCACCAGATCTCAACTTGGTGAGCTCTTGCAAATTGTAGCCTCTTTTTCCTATTTGTAGTGGAGATGAGTGGTACCCGGTGGGGTCTTCTGCTGTTGTAGCCCATCCGCCTCAAGGTTGTGCATGTTGTGGCTTCACAAATGCTTTGCTGCATACCTCGGTTGTAACGAGTGGTTATTTCAGGCAAAGTTGCTCTTCTATCAGCTTGAATCAGTCGGCCCATTCTCCTCTGACCTCTAGCATCAACAAGGATATACACTCACCTAAAGGATTATTAGGAACACCTGTTCAATTTCTCATTAATGCAATTATCTAATCAACCAATCACATGGCAGTTGCTTCAATGCATTTAGGGGTGTGGTCCTGGTCAAGACAATCTCCTGAACTCCAAACTGAATGTCAGAATGGGAAAGAAAGGTGATTTAAGCAATTTTGAGCGTGGCATGGTTGTTGGTGCCAGATGGCCGGTCTGAGTATTTCACAATCTGCTCAGTTACTGGGATTTTCACGCACAACCACTTCTAGGGTTTACAAAGAATGGTGTGAAAAGGGAAAAACATCCAGTATGCGGCAGTCCTGTGGGCGAAAATGCCTTGTTGATGCTAGAGGTCAGAGGAGAATGGGCCGACTGATTCAAGCTGATAGAAGAGCAACTTTGCCTGAAATAACCACTCGTTACAACCGAGGTATGCAGCAAAGCATTTGTGAAGCCACAACATGCACAACTTTGAGGCGGATGGGCTACAACAGCAGAAGACCCCACCGGGTACCACTCATCTCCACTACAAATAGGAAAAAGAGGCTACGTTTTGCAAGAGCTCACCAAAATTGGACAGCTGAAGACTGGAAAAATGTTGCCTGGTCTGATGAGTCTCGATTTCTGTTGAGACATTCAGATGGTAGAGTCAGAATTTATCGTAAACAGAATGAGAACATGGATCCATCATGCCTTGTTACCACTGTGCAGGCTGGTGGTGGTGGTGTAATGGTGTGGGGGATGTTTTCTTGGCACACTTTAGGCCCCTTAGTGCCAATTGGGCATCGTTTAAATGCCACAGCCTACCTGAGCATTGTTTCTGACCATGTCCATCCCTTTATGGCCACCATGTACCCATCCTCTGATGGCTACTTCTAGCAGGATAATGCACCATGTCACAAAGCTCGAATCATTTCAAATTGGTTTCTTGAACATGACAATGAGTTCACTGTACAAAAATGGCCCCCACAGTCACCAGATCTCAACCCAATAGAGCATCTTTGGGATGTGGTGGAACGGGAGCTTCGTGCCCTGGATGTGCATCACACAAATCTCCATCAACTGCAAGATGCTATCCTATCAATATGGGCCAACATTTCTAAAGAATGCTTTCAGCACCTTGTTGAATCAATGCCACATAGAATTAAGGCAGTTCTGAAGGCGAAAGGGGGTCAAACACAGTATTAGTATGGTGTTCCTAATAAACCTTTAGTTGAGTGTATATATAAAACACAGGATTGAAGTCCATGTGAAATCATGCTTAAAGCTGATACAGAGTGTTTGTTTCCATTTTATGGCACTGACCACTAACGAAAGTGACACAACTTGTTTGAAAAATTTTCTGTAAAAACATTAACTTTTTCACACATCCATATCTCTCAGATTGGCCCAGAAGTGTGTGTGTGGGCATGCGTTTGTGTGTGTGTGTGTGTGTGTCCATTGCTTTTTCCTGCCACACTGTAAAGCAGAGTGCATTCATCTCTTAGACCATTACACATAGTCACTAAAGTGATGTTCCCCTGGGAAAGTTAACTGCACCCTGTGCAGAAACATGGAAACACACAACGCACACACACTGAAGCATGCAGAAAACACTATGTTAGGCCAGTCTCTGTAGTTTGTCTCTCACTCTATGTGAGGCTGTGGCTCTTAAGCTTTCAGTCACACATTTAACAGACATACGTACAAACATCCAAACATGTACAATCATCCAAACAAACTGTCAGCAAGATCTCTCATACACACAATGACAAATGCAAGTTTAGTCCATTAGTAAAAATACTTCTATTTTGAACTCTTTTATAATCTACAAATGACTAATTGTGTTATCACTGTGATAATTTGAGTAAAAGGCTGTGACTGAGAAATAGTCAATTTAAAAAAAAAAAACAATGATGGAAAATGAAGAAAGACATTTTTGACAATGACAGTGTTCATATAACTTGTGTTGTGTGAATGGTCCCTAACCTATAATGTATCTTCTTTCAAATAAAACAATTATCTTAAACTGTAGTATTTGAATGTTAACTGTACAGCAGCATTTGTTCCACATAGCACAAAGAATACAGAGAGCCATAAGCAAAACTTTGATGAAGTTTGTTATTATGGAAATGCACAATGTGAAAAATGCCTTACACAGAACCTATACAAATTTCTGAACTGCTGATTTGGTTACTCATTTAGTAGACCCTTTTATTCAAAGTGACATACAGGACACTAATTACATAGACAGTCAGCCCAGAGCAAACCAGAATTTAACTCTCTCCTCAAGGGCACAATCGCGACAACAATCACTTGGCAACTCCCCAATTCAGTCACTCATACATGAGATCGAACCAAAGGTATTTGCATAACTAACCCAGAGCTTTAAAGCTAGTCTACCTCTACCAGAAACATTAAAGAACTTAAAGCCCTTAAGCACAAAAATGAGAATTAATATCTAAGAATACTTGTTTACACCTATAATGGCTTTTGGTGTTGTAACATAATACTCATGATTAGAGTGGTGGGGAACAGAAAAGGCATGTTAATAATAAGGTATGAATAGATACTGGCATTACCCCCTCCTTTCTCTTGCTATTATTAGATGTTACTCAAGGTTTGAGTCATGTTACAGTCAAGGCTGGTTTGTACCTTTGTCTTTGACCTTTTATCTTCTCTGAATAACATAAAGACAGACGGACGGACAGACGAATGGACAGACAGACAGACAGACATGAGAGTGAGAAATATGGGGAGCATTGACCAAGTGGAACCATTGTGAGACAGCAGATTCTCGCTTACTCATTTACAATGCATTAACTTTACCTTAAAACACACACACACATACTGTAGCTCACACACACTTTCTTTTTTCCCCAAGAGCAGTTGAGCTGTGGAGATTGCCCTTTTAAGGTGGAAATCAATAATCTTCTTTTCTTTACCTCCTTCCGCTGCCCGCTTAGTTCTGAGAGGTTCGTCTTTTTACTGTCTGCATCCATCTTTTCCTTTCTCTTCCTCTCTCTCTCTTAGATGTCAATAATCTCTCTTCATAACTTTGTAGAAACAATTCAATTCAAATTTAAATAGTGCTTTTCACAATACTAGAGGTCTCAAAATTTTGGGCTGGACTATTCTAGTACTGCTGTGTTATAGCAAATGACCGACACAACTGTAAACAGCACAACTACAAAAATCACAGAGCAAATGATTAAACACGCCATCGATCAATTATTCAATCAATAAATTAATAAATTCACAAACAAGATTTTCTGCTCAGCAAACAGTAGTGGATTATGTGACTCAATTTGACACACTTCCCTAATTGCGGTAATGTATAAACAAAAAACAAAAGATAACAGACATTGCATTCTGTTAATCCGACAGACATAGGCACTGCTTCACTCTGTATATCTATTGCTCTCTCGCTTTCTCTTAGAACTCATTGGCTCTGACCATAGATAGCAGAGTGCACAGAGCTGCTGAACTGCAGGGTGGTGCAGGGCAGGGCAAGGCAGGGCAGGAGAAAGCAAGCTAAATGCATATCTTTATTTGGCCTGTCTAAAAATATCTTCAGAGGCCAGACTGTAAGCCGGGAGGTGCAGGCAGGCAGTGTGAGCGATTTAAGGTGTGCCAATGGAAGGACGGGGTGGGGCAGATTCTATTTCTATTAGCAGAGCTGAGAAAAAAATCAAATAAAGGTGAAACAAAGGGAGGTGTTCAAATGACATCAACAAAAGAATAAACAGTCATCCTCGACATTCTCAATTCATAATTGGCTAATCAACCAGCCCCTCCCCTTAATGCAAGTCCCACCTTCCAGTGGCTCCACCCCCTACAGGATCAGAGCAAGGAAGCAGCACTTGAAGAGCTATTTTTTACCCTGCTTCACTAAATAAGGCCAGAGAGAGTAGGGGAGTGGGTGCAGGGCCAGGGGGGCTCCTCTTTGCCTTGACCCTCGGGGTATAAAAGCTTTGAAACAGTGGGAGGCTTTTCTGACCAGCCCTTCTACAAACTCCCCGTTTTTCCTGTCCACACATTCGTTATATATTATGTCTGAAGTCCAAATTATGACGTTCAGCTATTTTTTAAGCCAACATTGGCTGTTTTTGGTGACGTGGGGTTTTGAAGTCTCAACATGGCCGTACTGATGACTTCTCATGTGATAGGACGTTTTTTTGAATGAGTCTCATCCTTTATTGGTTTGGTGGACAAAGTATGGACAGAACTGACTGGCAGTATGGAATATAATGTAAGAGCAAATTTGAAGAACATTTGGACAAATGGATCACTGAGACACAGCGTCATCTTTGGTGCTATTTCTACCTTTATTCTTACTTCCTCACTTTTCCTATCCTTCTGTTTAACACACTGTTTAACCTTGTCGTGTTTTTTTATTTCTTCAGACTGTTTTCCTCTTGTCTCTCCTCTGTCTCTTTCATTTGATGCCTTTTCCTCTCGTTCTATCTCTCTCTGGCTGTGTCTCTCATTTAGTACTATCAGCATACTGTCTATACTTTCTCCTACTCTAGTTTCAGCTGGTATTGGGTGTAGCTCTATATGTAGCTCTGTGCCTCTATCCCTCTCTTAGGACAGGTGAGGAGGTCTGGGTATAGGTTCTGCTAACTCTGTTGAGATAAGCAGAGGTCTTTTTTAATTGGCTGGGTCCATTTCATCTGACCCGGTCACTTTTGTGCGTTTTTTACTTATATGCAATTCTTTTTGCGCCGTATGAAGAGGCAAGAAGACTCCGGTACTGATTTCAATGCTCTGCATTTCTTTTTTCCTCATCTATTTCTTTCTAACTATCTATCTATCTGTCCACCACACCTCTCTTCCATCCTCTCTCTCTCTCACTCTCTCTCTCTCTCTCTCTCTTTCCTTTCATCCTCAAATTCGCAAACGCTGAATCAGCTGCTTGGAAACGGACAGTCCTCCAGCCTCTTGGATCCACGCATGAGCTGCCTCTCCCCGGTGAGTATGTGTGTTTGTGAGTAAATACATGCATATCCGTAAGTGTGTCCGTGTGTGTTTCACCATGTCTGTGTCTCTGCTTCTGTGTAGATGTATCGGTGTGTGTGGATGAAAGAGGAGCAATCATAGTCTGCATGTTCAGACATCAGGCTATTGTCAAAGTAGTTTTATTAGCAGTGGTAGCATGCAAGGCTAGCAACTCCACACTGTAACTGGTGATGGAGACCCAAGCTATGATCTGGAGCATTGCAAAGTCCTTTAGGACATGCAAATATCTTCTTCATTTCATTAGACTATCACAAACTTAAGTGACATTTGAACAATATTCACACACTACCTTTATTGGTTTTTTCTTAGTGTGTTTAAAAACATATCAAAAGACTTCTAAAATTAAGTTCATGCTATCAGCTGCCAAAAATTCACCACAAAAAAAAAAAAAAAAAAAGAAATTCTTAAAAACCATATTAATCCTTGCAGCAAGTGTTCTATTGAATCAGATATCGCAAATCTTTTGATTTTGTCATTATTTTGCCATACTTTTTTCCAGTTGATCAGATTATTCTATAAGCACTCTCTAAAATTGAATTATTTTCACTAAAGAAATTTCCATGACTTTTCCAGGCCTAAAATGTCCTGATATTTCCAGGTTTTCCATGAACGAAGGAACCCTGTTGAATGTTTTTTTTTTTTGCCTTGGGAAGTTTGTACATGGTTTTTGAGGGTGAGGAAATGTCATGCCACTTGTCCATGTTGGCATCTGCCTAATTTGGCAAGCTTCTACCATGAGACACATGACAGACTCCAAAGAGATTTCCTTTAGAAATTAGGCAGAATGTGAGCCTCAGTCATCATTAACTTTCATTGCATCTTTTTCCATAAAAAAGATTGTTGAAAATGGTGAAAGAAAGTGAATGGTTACTGACACTGTCATTCTGCCTAACATCTCCTTTTGTGACCCACCAGTTGAGAAGCACTGGTGTAGTGTGTCCACAACTGTTTGCCCCTGACACTGTTATTTAGCTGTTAGGTGAGGGCTAGGGAGATGCTTACTTATCTTTTTCTAATTTTATTTTGATGGCTTGCGGACTGGCATTAGGCCCTGGGCTGTCAGTCATGTTTAAATGTGGAGTGGACAGGAGCTGGGATGGATCAGGTGACATCATGTTGGAGCAGCTGTTGCTGGTGCTTGAAGCTTTGTCAAGCTCTGGATGTTCAGATAGACACAGGAATGGTACACCTGCTTCTGAAGTATATGTGTGTTGATTGGCATCTGAGTCTATTTCCTGGTAATGGTGCTATATTTGGTTGAGTTGGTCAAGTTCTGTGGGGCTGGGGAACGGGTTGTATGAAGTGCTGGCCGTGAATTGAACATGAGTCGAACTAGGGTCATAGGGTTTGATTTACACAAAACGGAGGTATGAAGAGGTGGGTGAAATGGGGGAAGAGGGTTGATTTATGAGGACTTTTAATTTAATTGCTCAGAGGGCAGTGCTGATGCAGAGAGAAGAGATATGGTGTTCTTAGCAATTAGCTGTTAGCAACCCACCGCTGACTATGGCAATGAACTTATAATTCATTCAGACAGAAAATGAAATACTAATCACATTTGTAATTATTTAACGATTTCAAATGATTGTATTCAAAAGATTTATAAAATTGTGATCAACTTTATGTGCATTAATAAGATTTTGTGTAACTGCTGTTAAAGTCACAATTTTTTTACAGTCTAATTTCTCTATTTGTTTATGAATCCTAATCAGCCTGTAATAGCAACTTTGGCTCAACCAGTGGAGTTTGGGGCAGGACTATCTTTTTGCCTAAAAAATTGCAAACAGAGGAACTGTTTGGGAAACATCAAACAGTCATTCCTTTTACAAGTCCATTTGGTGACACCAGTGGCACATAAATTACACACTATATGTAAATTGCTGTTATCTTAAAGTGTATTAGCAAGATTTGGTACTTATTTGTGTCGCTGCTCTTAGGCCACATCCACACTAATCCATTATCGTTTAAAAATGATGTTTTCTAAACGCTCCATTTTCGTAAAAGGAAATGCTATCCTTGTTTGGACGAGTGGTCAATGAGTCAATGCGATATCAATGCGTTTTCAAACAAAAACATTAGTGTGGACATAACCTAAAAGTCACAGTATTTTTATTATCTGAATAGAATAATGCATAACTTAATGAAAAAGAACAATCTATGCTTGCTCTACTCTACTAACTGAGCTGTCATGATAGTTGATTCACCAAAAAAAGTAATAACCTTTTCAATATGCAAATTAATCCAATGACAGAATAAATGTACTTTAGCATATTGTGGTCACATTGAGATACCTCTGTGTGGGCATCAGACAGACAGTGGATTGTGGGACATGTGGAGTGTGATGGGAGGAGCAGCTCTGATCACATGCATAAATATGTCCTGTTCTGTATGCAAGCAATGACTTGTGCCGTACACCTTTGCAGTCTCATCTACAGTGCGCACAGCATGTAGGCTGCTGCGTTCAAGATAGTATCAGATCACTCACCTACAATCTCTCTGTATTTCTCTCTTTCTATAGTAACTATTCATCTTTTTTTTATATTTTCTTATCTAAGCTGTATCCAAAGTAATTAATGAAGGGGATTGTTCCATTAAGGATTTAGCCAGACGGTGTTATAAACCACATGGTGGTACTGGATATGAGACAGTGGTCTGTTCCTCCCCTGACTGTCCTTTGCTGTAATTATCAGTCACATATCATACACAGCATCACACACCCGCTCACACATACTCTTTGAATATGGGCACCCTACAATTATGTTTTTACCTTTCCTCTTATATTCCTACAATCTCTCTCCCTTATCCTCATAATCTTTGTCTTTTTTAACAAGTCAGATGGGAAACACATTTCCTGTCTTTTCCTTCTCACACATATACTGGCATACGCAAACTAACCCTCTGCAGATTTGCTTAACACTCTTGTGAAGGGCTTCATTAGTGAAGTGACATCAGCGATGGCCTACTTAATTAAAGGGGCAAGTCAGCTGAGCAGCATTTGCTTATAAATTGGTATTGATCAGAGTAGGAAGGAGAGCAGAGGGGGTTTTCAGGTAACTGAAGCTCTCCCAACACACACACACACACACACACACACATGTTGGTGCGGCTATCCTTATGAGGACTCTCCATAGACATAATGAGTTTTATACTGTACGAACTATAGATTCTATTCCCTAGCCCTAAACCTAACCCTCACAAAAAACATTTTGCATTTTTACATTTGCAAAAAAACCATTGTTTAGCATTTTTTGGAAGAGATTTGAATTATGGGGACAATAGAAATGTCCTCATAAACCACATTTATAGCATAATACCCTAGTAATTACCAGTTTGTAACCTATAAAAGGCCTTGTAAAGTACCCAAACCCCACACACACACAAACAAAAATAGTAAGTATTTTCTTTTGATCAAAATTAAGTCATGGGCAAACACACACTTCTGCCAACAGAAATACTATTCAAGAAAGAATGTTTAGAATCCTCTTAAAAAGAACCAAACTAAATTAATAAAAAGTATAGTGAAACATAGAGAGGAAAAACAGGTTCACATCAACTTCACATTGTATCTGTTCACTGTGTACCTATTTTTGTCGACTTTGTGATAGGGTCTTGGACCACTTTTCATCATTATTTTTTGGAAGTTAGCATTAAGTTAAGAAATTATTGTGTAAATGTTTTTACACAATATACTATAATAAAAACTATAATTATTATTATGAAAGAGTACCATATTTATGTCATTTTCTTCTTATTTTGCATGCGGCATAGCTATGCAGGTCTTTATTTTTCCAGAAGATTTTATTTTGGCAATACACTGAAAGTTTGTTATAGAGTTTACAATGGCCTTATAATGCAGAGAAATGCTCTCATCCACTCTTCTGTCCACACAAACCTATAGTTATGAAGTTACTTCAGCTTTAGACAATAACTTTTAGCGGCCATGCATATTTTTAAGTACACAAATTACAATTCGTTTGTTAATCTAGAGTGCTGTAAATTTAAAATTGCCTTGAGTATGCATAACACTACAAAGAACAGAGCTGTGCACATATAGAAAGTGCAGTGAGCAACGCGTTTTTATTATAAATTGCCGCTTTTGCGGTTTAATAATCACACTTCTTCATATTGTGACTAAGATTTTTTTTTAATTAATTGTTCATCCCTACCTAATAGAAAATATATTATTTGCTTTATTTTTTAACTGTTTGATAATTTAATTCAATGCAGGTTTTCCCCCCACCACCACCTCACCATCACTTTACACTTTCTGGTAAAATCAACCAACAGTATTTATAGCTTACTAATACTTACTGTCTCTGCGTATTAATCTGGGATAGGAAAAGAGAGAGAGGGAGAGAGAGAGATGAAGTGAAAAGGTAAGAGAGACAGTGTGATGTGTCAAGGGTCAGTGAGAGAGAGGGGGGAGGGGTAATGTACAGAGTGAATTAGGAGGAGGAGTGTACTACCTCTATAGGCTGTGCATTATGAATGATGAGAGAGAGAGAGAGAGAGAGAGAGCTGGGCAGGAGAGATGCAGAGAGGACAGGTCAGCATTGGGCACGTGTCCTCCATTCATTTCCACACATCAGAGGATCAAGGTACAGAGCAGCCCTCCTTAGACCTAAACTTTCTCTACATGTGTCTATGAGGTTTTGACAGGGGAAGAAAGAGTTGGGACAGAGAAGGGGAGGAGGGAAAGAGAGTGTAAGATAGAATGAGAGAATGTGAGGAAAAAGAAAGACTCAGATACCAGAACAGAGAGAGAGAGAGAGAGAGAGAGAGAGAGAGAGAGAGAGAGAGAGAGAGAGAGAGAGAAAGACTGCAGAGGCAGCACCTGGGACACTCAAGAGTAGGAGAGAGGCAAAGGAAGCTATTGCACTTCTTTCTGTTCGCCCTTTATTATTTTAGTCCTCCTTATGGTGCATTGGCCCATCTGAAGATGGGGGACTCTACCTGATAGCTACCCACTAGGTAAGCACAAAACCCCTCTCTCTCTCTCTCTCTCTCTCTCTCTCTCTCTCTCTCTCTTCTCTTGCTGCAGCTGTACCTCTCAGGCTGACAGTCAAGGTGAATTGTGTGTGGCTGTGGTCTGCGTAGAACTAAGTGAAAAACTGATCTTCCAATGAAACTAGCACATACTGCCTGGTGTCTGTATGTGGGTGTACAGCAATGCAGTTTTTCAGGGTGAAGAACAAGACATTTTTTTTTTTTTAATATATAAAGGTCGAGTGAATCTGAAAAAAGGTGTAAATGCATTCTCTTATTTATTTACTTTTTAACAGCAAGTTGTCTGCCAAGTTGAGTGTAAAAATGAAAACTGACTTTCTTGTGATTTGATAAATAAGCTGGTTTATTTAAGTGAAATGATGTGTAAAAATCCTGACCATACCTGTAAAGCCACAGGACCATGCAAATGGTAAGAAACCACATTTGCTGGGACATAGTTGCCCAAAAGAAATACATTTTTGCACACAAAATTAACTGTGCCATCCTGTGCCATCTGCATGACAATAATGTAAAATGCACAAAGTTTGAAAAGTGCAAAGGACTTCCATGTATAGCTGTGTGTGTGCTGTGGGACTGCATATATTTAGAATAAGAGGGTATTGGTAGACATTAATAATTGTTATCTTTTAGATTAAGTGGGGCATTGCCCCTTAAATGACTGTATTTTGAGATTACAAGGGTCGTGAGATGCAACTGTAAACTCGTCCATATGCCCATATATCTGCTTGGTAGACATACTTCTTTATATGCCCATATGAACAAGAGCAGCTATGGAATGTAAAGAAGTATGTATCCCAGGTGAGAGAAAAAACGGGGCTGAGGAACCCACACATGCACGCACACATTCTTAAGGGTTTAAAGAACATCTATAAAGAACTCTATGTTTTTCTGTAGGTTTGAATGTTGAATTTTTGCAAATGTATGCAATATGTGTGAATAGTTGTGTCTAGGTGTGTTCAAGCATCTGGATGTCAAAATTTGAGAAAATCCTGCTGATAGAAATGTAGTGTCTGGTAGTTACAAAAATAATAGCCCAGGCCTCTTATTTTTCTGGTTAATAGCTACTATATAGTACTATGAAATTCGTTATAAATGGATGATGTTCAGGATGATGTGATGCAGGAATTGCAGAAGCACTTGGGTTTGTATAGAGTAATCAAACTGGTTGCCTCATGTCGAAAAACACACAGACAGCAGTTCAGATGGTGCAGTGAACAAATGCTTACTAATGAATAAAATTGAGGAGGAAGAGAGAGAGAGAGAAAGAAAGAGAGAAAGAAAGAAAGAGAGAGAGAGAGAGAGATAGACAGAGAGAGAGAGAGAGAGAGAGAGAGAGAGAGCTTTCACATAGCAGCAGGGTGATACTAGTGAAGCTGGTCTGGTAAAACATCTTCAAAATTATTTATGGACAAGTCCAGTTGCTTTGACTTGCCTGAACTGCCAGAAAAAAAATGTCTAAGGTTTCCTGCTACCCTGGATCAACTTGAACATCCCAGTTTTGATACAACTGATTATGATGACCTCTGCTCTATAATGGTTCAGTAAACTCCTCCATTCAAAATTTTAGGGCCAATAGTATAAGAGAAATTATGTATGGGAGTGAATTGGTTATGTAGTGTGCTTTCTATCTAGTTATGCTTCTCAGCTGGTACAGTCCTTATTTGCAGGTTTTTAAATGTTTCTAGAGGAGACATAGCAGTATGATGAACATATAATCTGCATTGCAATGGTCTAGACCAATAATCATAATAAATATCTACATAATGGCCTGAGTAGATAAAGTGTGAAGTGTGCACAGGTGAAATCTCGTGGCCAAGATTTGGAAGTAATGTGGTATTTATATTTACAGAACTATCTGAAATTAATTTTCATTTAAAACTATAATGCCCATACAATAAAAACCTATAAGCACAACCATTTCCAAACAGATCTAATGTATAGTCTGTTAAATACAATGCTAATTATTATATTTATCTTTATATCTGTTCATCCTTATTTCAAGTCTTGGATTCTTTATATCAACATAAACGTACGTAATGAAGTGGAAACTGAAACAAAACCTTTGACTTCAGGATAAAATAAAAATGTACATAAACTGTGATGGTCAAACAGGCATAAAACTGCACTTAAAACTGATGTGTTATATCAATATTCAGGGCTGCTTTGACTCTGGCTCTCCTCTGCTAGTCTCTATCTTCACAAGTTATTAACAAATGTAAATATACACCTATGTACATAGAACTTATGGATAGACAGGCCCAGCTGTCCTGTTTTTGTATCGAGTGTGTGTGTAAGAACTGCTGGGTGATAGTCATTTAGCCTTTAGCAGCAGGTCAGCGTAGAGTCTGAATGTCTGAATGAGCTTGTAGACTGTGTTACGGGAAGCTTTGTGAGGGTCAGACCTGGTAAGGCACATCCACTGAGACCAATAATCATATAGGAGGAAGCACTGGCTACACCAATCAACAAGCTTAGCTGAGCCTGACTAGATCTGTGAGGGGAATTCACTAAGAATGAATTGCATGTACTCATAGCAAAATGTATTTCCCATATTGTCTGCACTGTATTATGCAAATCAGGTAACAGTGAAACAAGCCCAACATTTTGTGCTGAATGCAATTGTATAGTGCAATTCCAGAACTTGCAGGTCAGTTCTTAATGTTAGGTTGTGGAGAAAGCAGCAGACTACAGCAATCTGCAATACTTTACTAAGATTGTACAGCATCGCTGCACCACTATCATACATGAAAGTTGGCTCGTCAACACTGCGTGTCTGGATATATGCCTGGCTATAATGGTCTTCTCCACCATTTGATCACTATTTAATGAATTACTGCTGCCATAATCGCTAGAAAGGTATAGGTATATACAAAAAGTAGAGGTATTGATTATCTCCCAAAATATGGGTGTTACAGTCTTTTGATGCCTTCGGCGTGTAAGTTTTTAAGAAAAGGTACACAGAGAGTTCACAAATTAGAAACATTTTGTCAGAGGGAGAAAGAGAATGAAAGTGGGATAAACCTCCCATGGGATGGAGAGAGAGAAAAAGAATGAAAGTGGGATAAGCCTCTAATGATACAGACGGAGTGACCGAGATGAGAGCGGGATAAAGAATGGGAGATATGTACATAGATAAGTAAATCACGGGGGGAGATTCATGGGATAGACAAAAGATAGGTCAGGCTGTGAAGTGTGTGAATGTGCAATAGAATGTATATGTGAGAGAAAGAGAGAGAGACGCTGGCTGGATTGATGATGGTGTTCCGGGCAGACGGGCTGTGAAGCTGCCTGGACGAGGGATGGAGGGGGTTGGGAGGTGTATTGTTCTGTCACTTTTCCTGTGTCAGCAGGTGGAAGCATTCATCAGGACATAAAATATGCAACAATGCTGACTGAGCCATTGAGCTGAGACAGCCAAAGCCCAGCACTGAGGCGACTGTAGGGGCCAAGGGGTCCACCACAATCAGAATCAGAATGAGCTTATATTGCCAAGTGTTGTCACGTACACAAGGAATTTTTTTGGGGTGATTATAGAAACAAATGCACACAGAAAATTACAGTGAGACAGAATATAAAACAAAGTAAGAGTCTAAATAGACATACAAATAATAGGACATATAACAGAATTGCATATGTGCATGTGCAAGTGGTAATGTATGTGCAAGGTAGGGGTATGTCCAGTTATTAAATTAAATATGTGAATTTACATATGTACATGATCCCTGCACTCTTACTAACCCTGGCTTAAAAACAGCCTAAATACAGGCCAAACATAGTATTAGCTATGTGAAGGGTGGAGATGATGTGTCAGATGGAGTCCACTATGCCTTTTCTGCAAAATCCTAAAAGTAGAACATATTCAAAGAACAATTAAACCACCAAATGGGAAGTTAAAATTATAAATCATTTAATCATAGATAATTTAAATTTTGGTTACTTTATGTAAGGGCAAAATGGAAAGGATAGTAAATTATGGGAAAAAGAATGGGGAAATGACGCAAACTGGACTCATACTCATGTCCCCTATATGAACACCACAACTCAACATGTCAAAGCATGGGGGCTAACTGCTAGGACACTGCTAAGTTTACAGCTAAAATAAGTTCAAATAATCCAAATTTGATTATGTCATTAAGTACACAGAGTTGAGTACTATGACATCACAACTGATCCAACAGCAGTAATATCCCACACTTAGAAATGCTTGAGCATATTATGTGGTAAAAGTGCGGTCCTGTACATGGGTAATCATTTCAAGGGATCAAATAATTTCCAAGAATGATTCACTTGTCATGCATGCCAAGCGATGAAACAGACAGAAATAATGGCGAGGATAAAAATAAATATTTCTAGGGAGGTTTTGGGATTTGTTAAATCATAAATTGGTGTCTGATTTGTGCGATTATGAAAAATAAGTTGACTGATGGTGTAAGGTCGAGAGCAGTGATTGAGTGCAGTGCAGTCTGGGAGTGATGCGGTTATGACTGTGAGGATGCTGATAAATCAAGGGCATTTTATCACAGTGAGCAATAAGGAGGCAGGTTACAGAGCATAACATTATTAGTCTTCCTAACACACAACTGTACAGAAGGGTTGGACTCAGTTCTTACGCATAACACAGGGTGTGAAGCTTTTGTGCTTTTCAGAGATATTGTAATACAGCAGCATATGGACAGCATGTTGGATGGATGCCTGAGTGTGGGTGGTAGATTTATGAAGTACATTTTCTTCAAAATGACCAAATAAAGCTGCAATTATTAGCATAAAAAACAAGTTGCACTCACAAAGATACATTTTTTGCCAGTGGAATATTTTGGAGCCTAGCATAACTAGAAAAATGTATATCCTCGTTGTGGAAATGTCCATATTTTATTGATTTTAATTATTTTTCCAGGCCTGAAAATCACAATTTAAAATGTTCCTGATATGTCCAGAACCCAGTACTTATGTCAGCACAGTATGTTTTTTAAATGAGATTTTACTGATACAGTACACCTTAAAGAACTTTGAGTTCACACTGTAAATCAGTTGCATTTTGTGAGGTAGAGTTAGGGGTCAAAGGTCTTGTCTCAAGAGTGTGTGGTGCATTGAGATTGCTGTTTGATCCAAATCTATTGTCGCTTTAGCAACCTCCCTGCCCTGTGCTACTGCTGAGGGACCATCAAGCTGTCAGTCAAACAGTATGTGTGTCTCAGTGCTCAGCGAAGGGCGGCAATATAGAAATCAACAATCTTTAACCAGATATGAAGGGCGTGATTAAGCTGTAATTGGCATATAAATGAACAAAATGTTAGTTTAATTAACTCTAATTAACTTGATATTTTCAGCCAATATTTGTGGCCAACTGTTCCTATTAACAGAAGTGGTCATACTGCATATTGTCAGTTACAACTCGGAACTTCCAAGTTAATAAAGTATCAATGGATAGTGCATATTTTCTGTTTTCAAATAGTTTTTGTCAATTTAGAGAGTTTCATTTAAAATCAGACATTTTGTGTAAATCTCATTTGCATTTAATTGCATTACATATAGACAATGTGTTGTCACTACATGTTATAATGTGTTATAATTGCTTTCTATATCTAACTGAATTAAAGTAATGGCATCAGGCTTTAAACCCTATTTCAGTTAGCTACTAATTACATGTATTAATTGATGAACTGATCAAATTGATGTAATGGTCTGGAACACGTCTCAGCATGGCGTTCCGGAACCTTCGATTCAAAAGGAAAAAAAATAGTCCACTCTGTGACACGCCAGAACCTGCTCTGCTATATTTGCCTAGAGCAGCACTGTTTTCAGTGCACATGCACTGCACCTTGTTCCACTGCCCGCTTCAAGCAGTTCAGACAGTGGGAACACATGTGTGAAACCCTCTCCCCACCCCCCACCCAGCAATCCCAATTCAACCACATAGTGTAACACCAACCCATAGTGTTAACATAACCATGATATTAATGTTAAAAGCCCTGATGTGTAATACGGAAGAAAGTTACACTCTCGGGTTCTGAACATGTGTTCGTGAAGCGTATCTGATTGGTTGATGTAAAAGTTGAGGAACTGGTATGAATTTACCATTTGTAGCATTGTGATGAATTCACATTGGGAAATACAGACCTATGTCAGCATACACAGAGTGTTGCGTCTCCACGAACCACAAAAATTCCTTTAAACACAAACGCCTACACACACACACTGCTGTGCAACTCGCACAAAACACTCGAACCGAGGATCAATGTGTGTGTAATTTGTTTCAGTCAATTAAAGTGACATCTGCTAGCATTTAAACCCCAATAACAGTCAGGTTATCTAGAATATGCTCTTGCTGCAGAAAAGCAAAGAGACAGAGAGAGAGAGAGAGAGAGAGAGAGAGAGAGAGAGAGAGAAAGATGCAGTGATGTCTTATGTTTACAATTATAGTGGATTGGAGATATTACAGATGGACATATTATTATGGGTTGTATTTTTTATTTTAGCTTGGCAGAGGGCATTTTCTCTGTGAGAAGTCAGCCTTATGACATCATAATTACTTTTTCCCATCACACCAAGGTTATAAGTGCTTAAAACACCAGCAATGGCAGCAAAATTGCCCCAAGACTTACTTGTACTATGCACACTAAACTAACTTTCCTTCACAATGATCACGATATACCCAGTACACATATCGATATAGATTACAAAATAATTTGTAAATATCCATTGCAAAAAAGCTAAATTATGATCTGGATACGTCCAATATGTATTTTCAATACAGATTACAAAAGCCTTAAAAAAAGAGAAAATCATATAATATTTAAGAACAAACAGAAATTAAACGTCCCAAAAGGCTAAATGAATACTTTTGGCCTCTTTATGTATAGAGACAGTAGAGAGAGTACAGGAACTATGTGGAGAAGTGGGGGGAAATGGATCAGCTAATGACACGAACTGTCACACATGAGCAGCACAAATTAATGTGTGCTAACCACTATTGCACAGCTCCAAGCTAAAATAAGTTCAAACAATTCAAATGTAATCTTGTCATTAGGTGAACAAAGTGTTGTATTATGACATCACAATAAATCTAAGAGCAGTTGTCTGAGCTTAACATGTCATAACATCAGCAATGGCAGCCAAATTGTCCCAAAATGCGTGTGTACTACACTGAAAAGTGTGCTGAATGAACATTCAGCTGTATTCTACCAAGTGCAGTTAAGTCCAGCTGTTGCTAAACACTCCACCACCAAATTTATGTTCTTCCCAAAAATGTGCAAGTAGGATAATTACAGTTAGCTGGAGCTGTAAACCAGAAGGAAGTAATTAAAAGAACAAGGGCGCGCCGACACAGGCTTCATTCCGTCAGCCACAATTAAAATATTATTTTCCTTATTTTCTTTTTCTCTCTCCTGATAGGAAACAGGAGTCATTCACTGCTGCAGACTGCATGCTACAATGTAGCTAACCCTCAGCTTGGGGCATCTTCTTCTTAACTGAAATCAAATTAAACAGCCACTGCAAATTCAGCAAACTCATTACAAACACTAACTACTCTGTTACTACATATTAATAAGTATGTCATTGGCATATTAATATAAGACACAGTCCTGGACAGTGTAGCACTGGTGAGCTGTGGGTGTGTGAGACTGATAAAAAATCCCCTGCAGTGGTCTATCTCATCTCTCCCAGGGCACCGGCACCTCCTGAGTCAAATTCACTACCTGAGAGCCCATCGCACATTCAGCAATACTGGCCGCCATAAAAAACACAGTCTGTATTGTTAGAACTACCAGCAGGACCAATGGAAATATTTACTGGCAGAATAAAAAACCTAGGGTGAAAAAATGAAATCATGGGTAGAAAACAAAATTGAGTGTGTGTGGGTGTGCGTGAACATTTGTACATGTACAATATACATGCATAATATATTATAGTACAGTCAGGGGTGGAAAGAGTACTGAAAAATAATACTCAAGTAAAAGCACTGTTACAGGTTAAAAAAAATGTAGTATGAGTAGAATAAAAGTACCTGTCCTAAAATATACTCAAGTAAGAGTAAAATTGTAGCTCATTTGAAAGTACTCATGAGTTGTGAGTATTGAGTAGTGAGATTTGAAATCTATGCCCCTTTAAAATAAATACTCGATGCTGCAATTTAAAAGTGAAGCACACATCCCGTAATTGACATTCCCTTTTATGGCTGTTTGTCAGAAAGAATAAAAAATATAGGTATTTTATAGGTGTTTAAGATTGACAACTTTTAAAATACATCACTTATCTATGATACTGTAAACACTACATGAATCTGATTTAAAACAATAAATAAAAGGGTGACACGATTACAGAAATGAAAAGACGAAAAAGTTATTTGCAATATCATAATGTATGAACCAATTACATTATAATCAGTTCATGTGTTGGGTCTAAATTTCCCTTAATGCCGACAGAGAGAGTTACTGTTGCTCATAAAACTTGTTCAAAACAATGCAAGGAATGTAAAATAATAAGTTATGAAAACGCACTAAAAAAACAGGGTCACTTGGGGCGTTATGTCCCGCACCATAGAGGGGGTAGATCAGTTGTTTGGTACAGGGGACACATCGGGCTACAAAGGAATAATTCACACAAATTACAATTTTTAAGCTCCAAAAATAACATAAGTCAGCATAAATATTAGCCTAATCAATGTAACTCCAGTGGTTAAATCCATGTCTTCAGAAGAGATATGATAGGTTGGGTGAGAAACAAATCAATATTTAAGTTAGTTTTTACAACAAATTCTCCTCCCTGCTCAGTCAATCTCCACTTTATCTTACACTTTCTTCTTCTTTTGTTTTTGGTGATTCACATTCTTCATGCATATCGCCATCTACTGGGCAGGGAGAAGAATTTGTATCAAAAATTGACTTAAATATTGATCAGTTTCTCACCCACACCTATCATAACTCTTCTGAAGACATGGATTTAACCAACGGAGTCACGTGGATTAGGCTACTTTTATGCTGATTTAGGGAACACAGGGAAGTAGCGAACATAGACGGTGGGAAAATAGCGCAGTAAAAGTACAGTTACAGCACTTAAAATATACTCAAGTTAAAATATGACATTTTTAAACTACTTAAAGTACAATTCTTGGGAAAATTATTTGTAATTCGTTACTTTACACCCCTGAGCACACTGTGTAACCTCCCCTAAAATGTGCAACAATAACCATAGTTTATGCCAAACTAGCATTGTAACTACAGAGAAATCCTAATAAATTATTATGTAATCTACTTTAAACAGTCTAAGAAACATTCAGAAACTTCCCTGCACAGAAGCCCACGTGGGATGTATTTTAAGTATTCTTTTAAAAGTAAAATATTTAAACGCTGCTGTTCATCACTATATAAATTAGGGTGAAATCTATTTATTTATTTATTTTTATCATTGTTTTTAGTGTAAATTCATCTGTTCAAGTTTTATGCTGTCAGCTGAAAAATGTATGTATTCATTCAAAAAGCTTTTTGTTTTTGTGGTAGAAAAATATGTCTCAGATAATTGTATAACTTATATCAACAAATAGTTGTACAGTCAATTTAAAACAAATTACCCTCTTAAATGGCTTCAGTGAAATGCTAGAATGTTCCATTACCCTAGGACTGGACACATTATACTGACTCTCTGACAAGCGGCATCTCCCATTAGACATGTTTGCATCAATTCGAGTGTGTTTACTTTCCCTTGCGGCGCAACCAGGGGCAAAAATTTCATCAAAATGTTGGGGGGGACAATAAACATAACAATTCTCAAGATCAATTTTTGAAGGGGACACCAAGGGGTTTTTTGTTGTTGCCCCGTTTGCATTTGTATTATTTTATTTCTTAAACAATTATTTTAAGAATATATCATTATATTATTTACAATACACATATTTTAATGATATTTTAGGGGGGGACAACCCTCAGATAGGTTCGACACCCCCGCGATTTCCGCCTATGAGCGCAACAGAAAGCCCACTGTCTCAGCAGAGTGAGAGACCCGCATTCGGATCCCGTGTTGAGACCAGGAAGTAATCGTGTTCGCATAATCAGTGAGGAGCGCAGTTCAAGGTTACATTTTTCCACTAACATTCAATTTTTACTCCATTAATGGTTAGGTTTTGGGTTGGTAGGTACAGTTTATAAAATATGCATTCCTCTTCACTGTATTACAACCTGTACAGCGGAAAACAACTCACTGTCAATGCCACTCCGTGGACATTACACACATAAAATCGAGCTCACACGTACCCAAGCACCCAACAACACTTACTGCTTTGGCCTCTAGGGGCAGTGCTTCACATTTCCGTAACCACAGACTGATTTCATCTAAAGAAAAGTCAACCTATTGTTTCCGATTTCACAGTCAGATCAATTTATTTAAAGAAATAACTTTAATATAAAAATATCTTTGTTTTATTTTGGAGGAATATATGGTTACCATAGATATTTATTAAGGGTCAGCTGTGGTGTGTATTTATTTATTTATTTATTTATGTTTTGGTAGTATTTCACAATAGTACAGTAAAGTTGTTTGGAGCAGAAGTAGACAGAGTTTCAGAATAGCTGTACAGGTAAGTAGAGCTGTACTCACACATATAAATGCACACATTACCCACTGTGAGCATCCCAGATCACACAGCCCTTTAAATGCACATATATTTCAGAGTGCAGAGTCAGGGAGAGCCTAGTTAACATTCCAGCTTCACCACACAGGGTGTTAGCCAAGTGCCGAGAACATTACAGAGAGAGAGAAAAAGAGAAATGGGGAGATTGAGTGATAGAATGCAGGGCAATAAGAAAGGACATCAGTGAAGAGAAAGGGGCAATTGGATAACGAAAGAGATGAGGAAAAGAAAGAGAGATAGAGGAGTGATAGAAGAGGATGAATGTGCAAATGTTTCTGCACTTCAAAAGTGTTGAAGATAAAAATCTCAGTGCTGAGCTCTATATTCATCACAGGCATAGCGGAGTTTCACATAATCACTACTGCTGTAATTACACAGGCCACATAGCATTTATAATAAAAGTACTAATAGGTACACACAGCAGAATAAGCTGTAGTGAAATTAATACACAAAATCGTCTTTATATACAATACCAGTCAAAATTTAGATTAAGTCTAAAGAGTATCTGAATACAGACTAACAATTGAAATGTAAACCAATTAAAAACATGTGTATATATATAAGTTATATATATACACATATATATGTGTATATATGTGTATATATATATAACACATAGCTGTAGCACACGCAGCTGCCCCCGCGACCCAACTTCGGATAAGCGGTTGAAGATGGATGGATGGATGGATATATACTGTATATATATATATAAAATAGAAATGTGGGTGATTAGTGTGCAAAGGCATTGAGATGAATTTAGATGTCATTGTATAAGGTTTACGTTATACATCCAAGATAGTGTATGTACTTTTTGTACGATGACATATACTTATTTGTGTGATGTAAGGGAGAGCTGATGGGGTGTCAGTTAAAACAGATACTGTATAAGTTAATTTTAAGAAGTTTATTGTGCTGTAATTTATTACATTTACAACAAACCACTGAGTTTTCACAATAGTTGTTTATATGTTTCCTTATAATCGCTGTACTGAGCAGCAAATATAGTTCACATTTCAGTTCATAATTTGTGCTGGGTGATCATATTTTCTGTGAAGGGTCTAACACACACACACACACACACACACACACACATAGAGATGCTGTTGGGACTACACAACTGTGCTACAGATCAAATTGTTCAGCCAGATCACTTTTACACTTCAACTGCTGTCTTTATCTTTTCCTCTCTTCTTTATTTTTCTGTCTTTCACTGTGGTGTATTTTTATTACAGTGTATATCTACTGTAAAGCTCTTGTGCTCTTTCCACTGATTGTAATGAAGTTGTGTTTTGAATATATACTGTAAATAACTGATAATAATAAAGTGTAGGAGGTGGGTAGAAGAGAATTAGGAGAGAGTAATAAGGGAGGGAAGAGAGAGAACATGTGGGAGAACACCCGAACATGTCATGTAGTTCTTAGACGCTTGTATTTATTTATGACATCATGAATATCATGCAAATGAAAGACATCTGCCTGTTGTGTGCCTGTCAGTTTTAAGTCCAGCCTCTAAGCTATGATCAAGGTCATCAGGGCAGAAGAAGACCCAGCAGTTTCTTTAGCATGCCTTCCTTAGCATGCATGTTTGTTAGTGTGCAGTGGCTATGGGGTGTGGCCAGAGTCAGAAATTTAGGTTGGCAAAAATGACCCTCTTTAATTAATTCTTGTTTTTTTGCTTTTTTATTTGTAACATCTGATACAGTTCTTAATATACTATTATACTCCTAGTTATAAATATTATGGCATAAAATACGAGTTTATTTTTATTTAATTCTCAGGTTAAATTCTCAATCTTGAAAATGTGTATTAAAAAATTGACTAAATTGAGTTTTTTTTTTATATAAATGTGTGAGACACAGTTTTAAATGGTTAGAAAAAAATATGTCATCATAAAGGTTAAAAAATAATGGCCCTTAATGTAAATGTTAATTTTTGACTTTATGTTAATGTTAATTAAATTTTTGGTGGTGGTGATCTCCCATATCAGTCAGCGTGCAAACTTCTTTCAGAGGCCCTCTTACCTTTGCTGCAGCTTTAAAGTTTTTAACACTGCTCCGTATAACATTCATGGCTCATCTTGTTGAAAAATGGATAGACATTGTGATACAAGAGAAAGAAAATAATAGCATGCAACAGTGCAAATTAGAGTAGATGAGTTTCCAAGCAATCACAATTTAGATTGTCCCACAAAATACATAGGCCTAAGTACAAACCATTATTAAACAAGATTACAGAGGCCCAAAGGTAATATATTTTCAGACCCTCTTACTGTAACAGAGAAGCAAATGATCTAGGCGATTCCCACTGATGAGACGTAGAAAAAAAAAAGAAAAAAGGGAGGTAGGAAGGAATTAAATAAATAAATAAATAATCTAAATTGCTATTGATTTCCTTAAAAGGTGTTACAGTTAGATTAAAAGGTTAAGAAATAAAACCGCTTTGGGGATTATACCATTCTAAAAAATAAATTAAAGATTTGCTAAACAAAGATGCCAGTAATCTCAGAGCTCCCAAAACAATGTTTAATTAGGTAAAATAAGAAGTCCTTGTGATTTTAAAGACCCATGGTCCACAAAATATGACATAAAACAAAACCACAGCTCAGCCACCAAAAAAAACAAGTTTGAATGAAAGGCAAATAAACTGAAATTCTGACACTTTTTTTTCTGAAAGAGGACGGTTAAAAGGCCAAACATAAATTCTACCGTTATTGTAGCGGTCTGCTGCCCAGATCAGCCAATCATGGGAAAAATTGTGCTGAGTAAGGGCCTAAGCCAGCGCTCACGTCCGAATGCAGAGGGGAGGAGAGGAGCCAGCACTGCAAACACACTGCAGCACACTCAGCACCTCTTCCCGCATCCTCTGCCTTATCTGAGGGCACCTCCAAAACTCTAGCCCCAGGCTTAAGTGCAAAGCCAGGTCCAATTCGCCAAATCTGGGGTTGCGAGGTACGCTAATATGATTCAGTTCTTTTATGCCGAGACTACATTTTGAGACATGATGTACGTTTAGCTAAGGAGAAAATAAATAAACAAAAACTGCTAAAGGCTCTTTTTAAAGTTTATAGCAGATGCACAGTTCAATGCACTCCTGCAAAGTGAATTAACTCTATTAGCCGGGCAGCTAATTAAAGTGTCCACGGAGGATCTGTGTTGTGGCATCTACAGCATGTGCATCTGATGGGGTCAGGTCTGCTACACACTAAACAGCTCACTTACCACAAAATCCAAAGACTCTTTGAAGTGGCTAGTTAACTAATTACATGGGTGTGAACAGATGATTTTAGGTTAAAATGTATATGAATGTATAAGGGAAAGAATATAATTTAGTTGCTGTGACTAGTCACTATTTCTTTTACATTTTCCCCATTTTACTGTAAATCGCCTTTAATTTATTTATTTTTTTTCAGTTCAAGTAAAGGATTAATTTACCCCAAAATGAATCATCTATCATCATTTACTCACCCTAGTGTTGGTCCAAAACTGTATTTCTTCTGTGGAACACAAAACTTTCATTGTATGGGATAAAAGATGCAATGGAAGTGAATTGTGAATTGTGATGCTGTTATATTGCCTAACATCTCCTTTTGTGTTTCACAAGATAAAGAAAGACAATCGAGTTTGGAAGAACATAAGGGTGAGTAAATAAAAATGGGTGTTAAAGATAAAAATTGGTGAATTATTCCTTTAAACTGTCCTGGAGCTTGACAAATGAATGTTTAAAAGTGTAATTATTCAATAATGTCACTCAATTAATCTGAGATTATTTGTAATTTGCAAAACTATAGGATATTGCAGACATAGCATGTTGTATTACATGTAATGTTAACTACCGAAGTAAAGCCTCATGAAGTTTACAAGGTTTACTATAAATCTCAAATCATTTTAGTTTTTTCAGGTTGTTTCAAACGGTTTTTTTTTTTGGCAGACAAATCCATTTCTGCCAGCTTCAATATACCTTTCTGTTACATGAGAGGCAAACCTTCATGAATGAACTTTTTTAGTCTTATCTTTGAAAACTCCTCTTAAATCTCTGTCACTGTTATCAACCGCAGCTTAAAATTGCTTCCGTAATGTTGTCATGTTACTGTAAGTGCACCTACAGAAGCAAGGAATAAAAACAGCCGAGGGACTCCAACAGGAAGTTATGCAGTGGTATAGACATGGTCATGCAGTTGTTGCATTTTAACCATTGGGCTCCTGTTGGGACAGGGAGTTTCACTTAGGGTGCTTCAAACTTGGTTTGATTGCTTCTTTATTTCTTGCACTTATTAATTGATAAAAGTGATTAATTGATTTTAACCTTAGAGGTTTCCAAAGCGCTTTACACTGTGTCCCAATCACCCATTCACACTCATACCCATGACGGCAGAGCTGCCATGCAAGGTGCTAGCCTGCAATTGGGAACAACTTGGAGTTCAGTGTCTTGCCCAAGAACACTTCGGCATGTGGAATCATGTGGGCTGGGAATCAAACCGCCAACCCTGCGATTGGCAGCCGACCCGCTCTACCACCTGAGCCACAGCCGCCCTGAACAAGAGTGGAACAAGAGTTCCCCATCCTGCTGGCTGTGCTGGTCTGTATTCACATCATATTATTTTGGTCCGATCAGCGGTCCGATTATGTCATCAACATGAGTATAAGCGGCAGCTCTTTACTACTGTAACTAGGTAACAACTTGAGAAGATGTCACTGAGTTAAAGTATTAAAGTTAGTCTCTTTGAATGAAGAATGTGAGTTGCTTTCTGAAGGTGGCGACTTAATACGATTGCATTCATGTCAGCAGCAAACCGAACTAGAGTTCACATGAACCGCACCCCAGCCCACCTTTTCAAGCAGACCCAGGTGTGGTTCATGGGTGAACACCCGAGCTCGGAAAACAAAGTTCACATTATACAAACAAACCAAAGTAATTCGATGTAATTCGACCCTGGGTGCGCACCAAAAGTGCTAGTGTGAAAGCACCCTTGCACGGGCAACCGAGAAACACTATGAGCACTTCTGTTCAGATAAAGAGACAGGAAGAGAGGCAGAGAGAAAATAGGATGGGTAAAAAGAGGGAAAGATAGAAGGTTTTCTTTTTTTTTTTTTTTTTTACTGAAATGTAATTTTGAATAGATAAAGCACTGGATGGTTTTAGCTGTCTGCACGAACATTAAACCTAAACATGCACAGACCAACGAACACAGACCTGGGCATGCAATGCCTTTTATTCTGTCCAGAGGACAACACATGTAAACTCTTTGAGTATATTAATTCAAATTACAAGAAAGTTACATGTACTGAATTTTGTCCCCTGCATTTTTAACCCTTCCTTGGCCTTGGATAACTTTCAGACCCATTAAGAACCATTTTAAAAATGGGTCAAAATGACCCGCAAGTCGTCACTAAGACCAAGGAAGGGTTCAACAAGCTTATTCACTGCAAATAAATTGAAAAATTTTAAGATTTTAGTGCTCTTGTTAATTTAGGGGTATCTGTAAACTGTGGGATTCTCACTGTAATGTCATAATGGTATTAAAAGCAGTGAAACAAGTCTTTATTCAACACTTCGTCACACACCCTGTGTCCTCTATGTGTGCGCTAATTCACAGCCAAATCTGAGTTTAAGACAGTGGACATAGATTACATTTACCAGTTAATTTGTAGAGTACTTGTACACACTTATTACTGATACTAAGATCCAATGTATTAGGATTTATATTTATACTGAAACAGGAGGCTTTATGGTTTATATTATTAATGTGATATATTTACACAGAAAAGCAACAGTCCCAAAAAGCGAGTTAAAGAATATACAGTATTCTGCAATGGGGTCGTGTATTCATACTGCCCTTATTTGTGTTCTACTTCCTGTCTTCTTGACCTTGTCTTGCTCCTCTCTTTGCTTGCTTTATTAAGCTCTAAAAAAAACATGTCATCACACTCTGTCAGTACCTCTGTTGCTTTTTTATTTTATTCATGGACTTTTGATGCTTTTATGAGATGACATTTATAGACAGACAGGTAAATGTCTATTGTGCTCTACACTTGTATAGCATGACTTCAAAACTGCTGCTGCCTTTTTTTTTTTTTTTTGCCTCTAAATTGATCTGTGACAATAAATTATGTATTGCACTAATGTTTCCCCAAACACACATACACTACAGGTGGAATCCAGGTTAGCTGTTTGGAGGCACCAACAGTGTCCATGTACAGGTGTTCATTTTGTCCTTTCATCTGCATTTATTTTTAAATCCGTGAACAAGTCACATGGCCACAATGAGCATGTTTTATATGCTCAAGTTTTAAACTGCATTGGCATATGAAAGGCAGAAATATCAAATATTCATGTTATATTCCCACTAGTTTTACTTGCAATATAACATTAAGTAACATATTAAATATCACAATGATTTTAATGCATTTTATATTTGGCCATTAAGTGTCTTATGATTTGTGAGTATGAGAGCATTAAAACAGAGATGCTTTAGCATTTCTGTTACAACTGTTCTAGTTGGTTTTCATTAACATTATTTTGAATGTTTAACCTTTTCATTTGTGAGAAATGCCTATTCAAACTGTTTCAATTCATCCATAACTCTTGCGTAATCACTCAAAAACTAATTTTACTGGATTTTTAGACTTGCATTAATCACTTTGAATCTAATTGGCAAAATGTAGATATGATGTGTATGTTTAGAGAAATATTAAGCATCTAAAATTTGAGTGTGAATTTGTGACTATCCTGGCCTTATATAAGTCACTTGTCCTCAAATATGAATTGCAGAGAAGTGGAGGAAAAGAAAATGAGGAAAGGGAGGGGGTTACTGCACTGAGTATGTAGGTTGCTGTGAGGTATACAG
Organism: Xyrauchen texanus; assembly: GCF_025860055.1. NCBI lineage: Eukaryota > Metazoa > Chordata > Actinopteri > Cypriniformes > Catostomidae > Xyrauchen > Xyrauchen texanus. Next base: position 27,926,662 of record NC_068300.1, on the reverse strand, counting down.
CAAAAATGAAGTGGATGCAGGAAAGATTTAACAAACAGCCCATCAGACAAATATAATCCAACTGCTGCCTTGAACCAGATCAAACACACACACTATGAATACATGCTTTTCTCGACAGGGAGTCCAGGAAGAATGGCAGCCAACTTTCCAAATGGCAAAATGATTCGTTCGTGTTTATTTAAGAGACATCCAAGAGACGAGCCTGAAGGGCACACATAAAGAACTGAACACAATGAGTTAGCCTAAACTACAAAGCCTTGCCTTGTAAAAGCACAGACTTTGGACAAAATTTAAGTAAAAAAAACAGACAGACAGAGAGAGAGAGTTTAAAAGGCAACGGGGAGAATGAGACATAAAAATAGACAAAAGCAGAGAGGAAAGAAATGTGAGGGGGCAATGGGAGTTAATTTTAGCAGTGTGTTGTCTTCTGGCTTCATTAGCCATATTGGCAGGCCTGTGATAAATTCATTTCTCCAGTTTGTCTGCAGCCATCATTTACACATTCTTTTGTCGTCAATTACTGCAATGGTCACTCCTATTTTCCTCTCCAACTCGTTTTGTTCCTTCCGTCCACTTCTCTTTATGAGAAATGAAGTGTCCATCTTCATTCAACATTCATAAACAACTTAATTCTTCTTTGCATGTGTTGTCTATGCTGGTACAAGCTGTAATCTATTTGTCTAAAGTCTCTAAACTGCTTCTGTGCTGCGGAGTAATAAAGTGTTGCTCCTTTTTGTTAAATCAGTGGTTCTGCTTGACAGATTTTTAAAGGTGAAGTGTGTAATTTCTGCACCAACAGTGGCAAAAAAAATAAAAAAAATAAATACAACTCTTACGTTTTCTTAATAGGTTTCGAAAATACTTGCCCCTCTGCTACTGTTTGGGCATGCCCATAGTCCCACCACCAACTCAAGTCCATTGTTTAGTCAATATAGCAAAGAAAATACAAATTTTCCAGTCAGTGTGAAAACTGGATACTGAATACTGGGAAGGCAATCATTTCTAGACAATTAAATATTTTAAAGCTGAACATAACTAGAGAAATGTATAGTCACAATTTAAATGCCCATTATTTTTTTATGAGTTTATAACATTTTATACATTTCCAAGGCTTTCTTTTTTTTTCAGGTACATTTCCGAAAAATTCCAAGTTCGAATGGTAAATTTAAAGTTACCTTTGCATAATAAACATAGTAGAAAATATTTCTAAATTACACAGTTCGCCTTTACATATACACCTCCTCTCAACTTACTTTTTCTGCTTTCTTCTGCAGATTCTGATCATGTGTCCTTCTCTTGCCCTGAGTTTGGAATTCTGGCACACCTAGAGGTCTCATCCTAAAATGCTTTGCTAAAGCTGGTAAAATGGAACCAAATCAACTGTTTTATGGATTTGGTCCCCTTCAACCAGCTGTAGCTGTGCATTGATCACCCCGTAAAGCTGTGACAAAGAGAGTGAGCTGTTTGAACAAGTACAACCGTACACCCCCACCATTTTTCACTTTTTATGTGTGGATCTAAGTTCTAATGCACTCTTGCCTTGAATTCAACTCAGGACCGGCTGTATTCTTATGCCAGCACTTCAATGCATTTTCCTTAAAGCATTAATATCATGATTAAACACTCATTGTGCATTGTTAAAACCCAGGTGAGTATTATGTATGTCAAGCCATTTATTATTTATGAGCTATAATTCTTGATTATGTATTCAACCCAAATCACTATCATTGGAAAGTGGGCTCGGGGCTCTTTACGGCTGTCCATTGATTTCTTGCCTCTCGGTTGAGTGTAAGCAAGGGAGATGAGTCAAGCTGGATGGCGTTAGGGAATGAAGGGGGAGGGGGTGGGTGCATGTCAAGCTGTTGAATAAATAAAACAGTCATTCCTTTTCTCTCTCTCTCTCTCTCTCTCTCTCTCTCTCTCTCTCTCTCTCTCTCTCTCTCTCTCTCTCTCTCTCTTTTCCTTATACACTGTCATGATTCTTAATGCACAAGTGTGATCAATAAAAGCTCATCCTGAAGTTCATAAACTGCTGAAGTGTTTTTTTGTGTGAAACTGACTATTTAGCTGGAAATATTGTGGGCGGGGACTTTTTTATCCATTGGGGTTTTCAAGCATTACGCAATGATATCATTGGTTAATATTATTTTACCTTCATGCTACCTTGGTGATATCAGTAGAAATGGAAAGTCATTTCAGAGGTGGAGAAAGTTTAAATTTAAGTAAAATTGTGAACTTTTTTCTTTAGAGTAACATTCACTGATGAATTGCACACAATAAGACCAGGGACACTTATTTAGAAAGTAAAAAGGGTCAAATTTGATTAGTCTTTAAGAGTTTGCTGTTTGAATGTTGTGCTCATTTATTATGTTTTTTTCCTGCACCTCTGCTTAATATTGTAGATAATAAAATATCTAAAAATTGCTTGAAATATCTGTATTAGTGGTTGACCGATATATCATAGAGGCCAATACATTTTCCCCTTTGACCGATTTGTTTCTTGAGGGCATCGAGAATTTGCTGCTTGCATGTGAAGTGACTGAGACATGTAAACGAGCAGTCACAGTTCGTTTTGTTGTTACGTGCCATTGTGTTACAACAATAATAGACCCATGTGCAACACAGTCTCTTTTAAACAGTTCGCATATCAGAGCCGCAGCAGATGCGTTTGAGCTAATAATGTTAAATTATTGCTTGTTTCATTCTCCCTCTCTCTCTTCAACAGTTTCCTGTAAATTTGAACTGTCTTGTCTAATGATAAAAAGGCAAATATAAATACAACTTAAATCATATACAGTCTGTAAATATGCGCATATCTCGTTTAAACAGATGTAATGACCCAAACTTGAACAACTTCAGCAGATCCAGCATACTGTGGAGTGCTCATATATCTTCCTCTAAATCACGTATTTTGATACCCTGTCATCAACAGTTCCCTGTCAATTTTCTAATGATAAAAGGCAAATAAAAATTTAATTCTATTATAAACCATCTGCAAATAAGCAGATATCTTGTTTAATTGTTCCTAAAGTTTTCCTCATGGGGACACACAAAATGTCCCCACAAAGTAAAACATTTCGGGTTTTACTATCCTTACGGGGACATTTGGTCCCCACAAAGTGATAAATACACGCTCTCACACACACACACACACACACACACACACACACACACACACACACACACACGCACACACACACAAACACACACGCATGAACGTCTCCAAAAGGCACTTCAGTTGATCTATGATCTTTTACAAAATTCTATCAGCAACAGGTAAGCAGACAAACATACATAGCCATAACGTAAACATATACTGTATTTATACTCTTTAGTATTTAACCAATAAAAAATCATTCCTCTCATTGCATGGCATATTACTTCATTATTCACCAAAAATGTTATCTATGCATCAACAAAGCTGTTGCCATCAGAATAGACCTTCTTCTCAACCTGAGAATGCAACCAGACACTACACTTCCACATGCTCACAAACACAGCATCTCAACCATAATATAATATGATAAGGCAGCTCTTTGCACAACAAGGATTTATGTAGTGGCTGACATTGGAAAATTGGTGAGCGGTGTGCCAAGCAACATAAAACAATAGAAGACATTTTAATATTGAGATGGAGAGGGAGGGTGGGGCGGAACAGGACAGGGCAGAGAAAAACAAAAACGTCAACGTAGCAGACTGGAGAGTCCAGTCTCTTTACTCACACTGTATTGATGTTTGAACACATTTATCACCCGCATTATGGCACGGACCAGTGAACTATGAGAGCATGCACAAAATGTCCCTCTGGGGTCTCAGATATTGTCCTTCTCCCAACTTCCCACTTTGGTCTGCCTTTCTAAAAACACACCTTTGACCTCTAAACCAGTGTTTCTGGACCCTGTTCATCCAACAGTAAACATTTTGGATGTCTCCCTAATCTGACACACCCAATTCAGGTCATAGAACCTCTACGAATGAGCTGATGAGTTAAATCAGGTGTGTTTGATAAGGGACACATCCAAAGTATGCAGTGTTGGCATTACATTCAAAGCTGGATGTAGGATATTCCAACTTGATAACGCAATTATTTCAAATGTCATGTAAACACGGATTTCTTGCCTTGTCAGATTTTTCTGTAAATGTAAATTCATTCTGAGAATGAATTATTCTCAATAACTGTGTAAGTCTACTTCCAGATTAATCTGGATACATTTGAAAAATGCGTTTTCATCCAAACTTCCATTTTCAAATGTTTAACAAAAGTTGCTCACCCACAATGAAAGTATACAAACATTTAAATGCCATTACTGCACATATACGAAAAATCCCAGTTACACGTATGTCTGAAATGCAGTTGTCGTCATGTTCCATCGTGGGACAACAATTCTAAGTAAACTTTCCCGTCACCTTTGAAGACATGCATTGTATTGTGAAGGTTGTACAAAGTAATATTTATCTTTAACAATGCTATCAAAGCGAATAGCAGACAAAACAATGGTGCTACAACATGGGCCACCATCTTGATTGTTTTGGGTAGATTGGATCACATGACTGCGTCACATGGCAAAAAATACATCATCATTTTCATATACAACATGAAGATGGCATTTTCAAATTGATCTACTTGGGCTAGCATTTTCAAAAAGCTCTCACATCTCACAGTCTCAATTCAAACAAAAATGCGTTAGTGTGGACATGGCCTAAATCTCCCAGAGTGCAGAAATGTTTGCATGACATAATGCACCTGCATCTCAGAAAAAAGTACTGGATTTCGACATGAGTTTCAAAGTTGGAAATCCAACTTCAAGTGGTGTTCCATTGCACTTTTCCATGTAAGAAGTTGGAAATTCAGACTTTCGGAATCGAATGAAATGCAACATTATCTATGGACTCATTTCGCAATTTCAGTTTAGAACATGGAAGTATACTACAGTGGTGTAAATTTCTATAGCGGTGAATGTGAGACCACAGGCAATATTATGTTTGCATTCTCATTTGCTCCAACAGCAAAAGACAAAATCCACTATTATGTTTTCACAACTTTCCAAAAGAAGAAACAAAAAGAGAGCTATGGATTACAGAAGTCAAACGAGAGATAGATGAACACTGAACCCCAAGTTGCTCCCAATGGCAGGCTAGCACCTTGCATAGCAGCTCTGCTGTCATTGGTGTATGAATGTGTGTGTGAATGGGTGAATGGTACGCAGTAAAAAGTTTGAAAAGTTTAAAAAAGGCGATATATAATGCAGACCATTTACCATTTACGAAATTAATTCCAGGGTAATATAACACAAAGTCTAATGTTACAAATTTACTCAAAATAATATATATTTTTTTACATTTGAATATGTTTGCTAGATTTATACTTCTAATTGAGGAAACTATTAAGTTTCTTCACTTAGCAGCAACTTAGCAACTATGAACTATTAAGTTTACACACCTTTTGAGTAATTAGTAATTTGAGTAATGGAATACATGTAATGGGAATAAGTATTTAAAATACAAAATATAAGTAACAGTATTCCAATTTAAATCATTGGTAATTAGAATACAGTTACATTAAAAAAGTATTTTAATTACTGAAGAGATTACTTGTTATTATTTTATTATTATTATTATTTTATTTGTTTCATTTATTGTTTAGTCCTTTCAGAGGGAAAACCTTATTATATATAAATGTTGTGATCCAAAGTGCATTTGAACAGCGGTGAAACACTTTCTTATGATGTGTTACATTCATATGAGCAGACAGAGAAGTACGTTTGAAATCAGTTAGGAGCAGAAGAAATAGAAATAAACCTTGTGGAAATTGTCAGCTTTATGCTAAGTTAAAATGCTATTTCTACCCATTTTACATGCACATGTTACCAGGCACAATCATATTTTTTATCAAGAAAATTCACATTGGATCATAATTACATTTTTTTCTGATAAGATCTTTGAAATTAGGGCCAAAATCGTATTCTTGATAATAATTATTGTATTGTTTTCCTGTAAAGATATCTAAAAATCTAAAAATTTAATTGATCTTTTTTTAGAAACGTCTAGGTTACTCTTGTAACATCCATTCCTTGATGGAGGGAACAAGACGTGTCGAATGAAGTGACACTAGGGGTCTTTCTTGAGAGCCTTGCATACCTCTGAACTTGAGAAAAGATCAATGAGAAATTGAAAGACAGAATTTGCATGTCCCTCCCCCGAACATATGGGTATAAAAGGAGGGAATCATGCGTCTGCCCATTCAGGTTTTGCACTGAGGAGCCGAGAATAAGTTTCAGCCATAACAGTGGTTCGGTTCAGCGTCGTGGCCAGGGGGACACAACGTCTTGTTCCCTTCATCAGGGAATGGAGGTTACAGCAGTAACCTAGATGTTCCCCTTCTGTCGCTCACTTCGATGTTGTGTCGAATGAAGCGACACTAGGTGCAGGAGCGGGCAGGCAGTTGCATGCCAAGGTGACAGGCTGCGTCAGACTGCATGTACCCTTCCCCAATGCCCCATAAAAATCATCATAAACTTTTTAAGTTCCCGGCACCCCGAAGGGGAAAACAAAGCGACGTGACAAGCATGGGAGCAGGCCATCTTAACGCTATCACATGCATCAGGGAAGGTGTTCTTTTCTAACTCCTATTCTTTCAGGGGGAAAAGACCCTGCGGAGACCACCACCTGCCCAGGCTGGGGGGAGTTAATGAGTGGCAGAATATGTCACATGGGTTTTCAGGCCACATGTGGGAATGGCGCGGTGGTAGATCCTACCTGCTCCGAGTGAGGAGTTGCTACAAACACAGTAAACAGGGAGCAGCGGGGACTGCCCAAGGGAGATGCGGGTCCGCCGGTAGGGGAACTGTACAGTGGAAAATACACACAGGGGGATTAATCCCCACAAGGGCCCATCCTGTGGAGCACCTATTCCAGTACAGAGTATTTTTAGTACCCGTAGTGGGTCTGGTCAGGGAATTCCTCCACCGAATTCGTGGACAAGAGGGCTAGGGAGGAGTAATCCAGGGAGCCGAGTTAGTGAGATCTCCTGGTATAAGAGCGCACATGTTCGCCTCAGTGGAGGAGAAAGGTGTTAGGTGCAAGCGGTACACCCTGTCAGTTGTTTTGGGTTACCGAGTTCTACCGGCTCGAACCTGACAAAACATGGGACGAAACCGACTCAACCCTGAGATTGTGAAATCTCGTAAAGTTACTGGGTGTTGCCCAGCCAGAGATGACATTCCTGGACTTCGAGGTTGGCCATCGCCTGCCCGAGAGTCCGCGCTGTTACCTTCTTGGCCCTGAGGGCAAGGTCAGTCGCTGAGCACAGTTCCTGCAACACGTCAGGGTCAGGACTTGCCACTTGCAGATGTCTTTGCGTGCCTTGGCCTGGTGAACTAGCAGGAGTGCCATGGCATGCAGGGTGGAGGCGGTGCTGTAGGCATTGGAGGTCAGTGATGATGTCATCCTACAGGTCTTGGAGGGGAGCACCGGGCGATCCCGCCAGGTTGCGGCGTTCTCGGGACACAGCAACCGCTGAGATGGCAATCGCTCTGTCCACCTGGGGGATCTCCGAGTACCCGTGGGCCGCCCTGCCATCGAAGGTAGTGAGAGAGGATGAGCAAGGAGGTTGGTTGTGAGCAGTGAAAGGCATGATTCCCTCCTTTTATAACCGTATGTCCCGGGAAGGGACATGCAAATTCTGTCTGCCAATTTCTCATTGGCCTTTTCTCAAGTTCAGAGGTGCGCGAGTCTCTCAAGAAAGACCCCTAGTGTCGCTTCATTCGACACAACGTCGAAGAGAGCAACAGACGGGGAATGACACTGCATAAGATATTTAGGTTTTTCAGAGAATGTATTTTTAACATGTATTTTGTCTTACTGTACTGGCAGAGTTTTTATAGTCAAAACAAGTGAAAAAATCTACCAGTGCTGATGAAGTACTCTGTTATCAATAAAATATTGATTATAAAATGTATTTTTTCTTTAGGTGTCTGCTGTTCTGGTGAAACTTCTGCATTGTTTGAGCCCGCCCACCAGTATATCTATGATTCACAGCACATGATCTGGTTTGTCAATCAAACCAGATCAAAGGCTCCATATCCTCTCCAAAATGTGCATTGGCTGTTTCAGTTAATAGATCCAGCCAATGGATCGCAAGTCAAGATTTGATTGACAGGTCATGTAGCCATTGGTATGATGCTTCTATGGTTACAGGGGTTGGCCTTGCTCATTCCAGAACAGAGATGTTATCCTAGTGTTTGTTTGAATAGAGAACCTAAGGCCACATTACGCTCAGGGCATTCTCCCGATTCTGATGACCGATTGAAGCTGAAATCTAAAATGTTCGCTGCTTCTTTCAATGGATCTATGCAAAAACAGTACAATCTAGCTAGATTTGAGTATTTGGAATAAGTTCCACACAGTTTGAGAAGGAAAAAAATGCTAAACCGGCAGGAGTGCATATTCTGTGTTTGGACTCATAGCAGCTATTGGGGTAAATCTACATGCACTGATCAGTGTGAATGAATGGGCTCTTTGGATAATTTATTATTTTAGTTAGAGGTGTATAAAAACTTTTATATAATTTATGGCAAAAAAACATATTATATATTTGTTAGAAATGTGTATATTACTGGCTTCCACTGCTAACAATACTTACACTGTAACATGCATTATAAATGTCATAATAATTATAATCTGTAATTAACTTTATATAATGCTTTGCAATAAAATAGTGCTTCCTCATATGTGCTTCTGAAATTAGTTTTTAAAATCTTTTCTGAAATTACATTTCTCTAAGTATTTTATTCACTCTTGCACCAATGGAGCTCTGATTTCACCCAGCCACTTTTGGTACTGCGCCTTGTAAATGTTTGATAAATATGTTATTTTATAAGGTATTTACTTGAAATTTGGGACACAACTTGGTTTGATGACTTGAACCCTAATAAGAATAATGAGAAAATCAGAACAAATACAATAGGGTTCCAAAACCTTTAGTGCTTGGACCATTAACAATCCTGACAAATACAATTTGGTTTCAGCCCTTTGGGCTTGAACCCCTAAAAATCCTAACAAAAACTATAGGGTTTCAGTCCTTTAGGCTTGAACCCCTATGTGGCAGGGCGGAGGGCGGGGCGGGTCGTGATTCTACACACCGGTCCCTTATCAGGCTAATCAAGCCTCCAAGAGGGATAAAGGCTGACTGCAGAGGATTGTGCGGGAGAGAGAGAGATAGTTTACGGACATGTCCGTCATGTGTGTGTTTGTCTTTTAAGTTAATCATTAAAATATTATTTGTATCGTCAAGCCGGTTCTTGCCTCCTCCTTTCCATTGAACTCCTTTAAACCCTAAAAGTCCAAAGACCTCATAATAATAATAATTCCTTACATTTATATAGCACTTTTCTAGGCACTCAAAGCACTTTACATTGTATAAGGGAAATCGTCTCAACCACCACCATTGTGCAGCAGGATGTGACGGCAGCCATAGTGCGCCAGAACGCCCACAACACACTAGCTATTGGTGGAGAGGAAAGTACAGTGAGGTAGCCAATTCAGGGATGGAGATTATTAGTGCTATGATAGATAAGGGTGAATGGGGGGAATTTGGCCAGGACACTGGGGTTATACCTCTACGCTTTACAAGAAGTGCCCTGGGATTTCTAATGACCACAAAGTGTCAGGACATCAGTTTAACATCTCATAAGAAAGACAGAGCTTTTTTACAGTATAGTGTCCCAGTCACTATTCTGGAGCATTAGGGCCAACACAGATTGCAAGGTGAGCACCCCTTGCTGGCCTCCCTAATACCATGTCAAGAAGCAACCTTAGTTTTCCCCATCCAGGTACTGGCCAGCCTCAACCCTACTTAGCTTTAGTGGGCAACCAGGAGAGAGCTGCAGGGTGATATGGCTGCTGATCATGTGTGGTATCTCTGTATCTTTCCAATACACATCAACATCTTCATGGAGAAATGCAACTGACAAAAGGATCAGTAAGAACTAATTTATCCAGAAGTCTCTTCCATGAAACTTCTTTAAGAAACTCAATGAATTAATAAAATCAGCGCTTCAATTACTCTCATTAAAGAGGTCTGCTAGAGCAAGAGAAATCAATGTTGACAGGAGATCTGTCTGTGTCAGCCCATGCATGCCCCATTTTCCCACACATACATACATACACACCACACAAAATCTCTCTACACATACAGTATACCTTTGACAAATTTTGTGTTTGGCTGCATACAAACATCTTCCAAAGAACGAATTGAGTGTGAGAGTCACGCAATTGACACTGTTCTCACACTCTCACATCACACGTCCCTTTTCTCATGCTGTGATAACGCCGCGGAGCAAAGAGGACACTGACAGACAAGAGAGAGCAGGCAGCACCGTGCGTACAGCAGCACAGCGTCTCTCCATCTCCTCTTGCGCACCCTATTTGGAAAGGTAGAGTTTTGCAAGAGAAAAGATAAAAAATGTATCACATAAATAGTCAGACTAATCAATTAGCAAGCTTTTCCCAGTCAACAGAAGACATTGAAAACAACCTTAATGCTCAGTAAGCAAAAAAGGAAAATAAGGACAATTGTTCTTTACCATCTGTTTGACCCATCAGCATAAAGCACCTTTAACAATCTAATCTAAGAAGTTATGAGCACATCTTAGGCACACCTTTGACCAAATGTCTCTAGAATTTTATATTTACACATTGCTGACAATGCTAAACAAATAAAAAGATAAATCATAAAAAGAACACACACAAAAAAAAACACTGCCAGAAAAAAACCTTTTTGAGTTTAAATGAGAATAAATGCCTTGCTGCCTAAAAACAAACACTGAATCAGGAAGGTAAGTGTCTGCATTTAGCTCAGGGATCAAATTCCTGCAGCCGTATCTCACATTCAATCAAAACCATCTTTCCAACTTGTCATCACATCACCGGGTCGGGAGGAAACATGAAGGAAAAATAAGTTTAAGGGCTCGGCCAATGAAATAGAGCAAATTTGCTGATGCGGCAAAGGTCAAATGCTCCAGATATCACCACAATAGCATGGGCAGTTTGATTGCATTGAAGTCTTCTGATATTTGAAGTCGCTTTAGTGCAGGTGAGACTTCCCCTAATTCGGCAAAGTTCACTTTTTGCCATTCAGCAGAAAAGATGTGCAGCATTATTACAGATATACAGCATATGAAGAAAGTGGAGGTGGTTTATTGAAATAATACACCAGCTTTGAATCAACACATTATTCTATTATACGATGATGAGTCAGAACATTATGACCATTATGCCTGCCTAATATGCTATTGGTCCTAAGCGTGCCGCCAAAACAGCGCCGACCCGCCAAGGCATAGACTCTCCAAGACCCCTGAAGGTGTCCTGTGTCATCTGGCAACAAGACATTAGCAGTAGATCTTTCAAGTCCAGTAAATTGTGAGGTGGAGCCCACATCCCACAGATGCCTAATCGGACTGAGATCTGGGGAATATTGAGGCCAGGCAACACCTTGAACTCAGTTCGAGACGCACAAAGCTGTGTGTGTGCGACTTTGTTTTGCAGTTTATGTCATGTATGAGTTCAGTTTGTTATTACAGTTTTACATTGCCTATCCAACTGTTACCCGCCTCCTCTCCTTGCCCATCTTAAGAAACTCGTTACAGTTTTATACAAATCTTAAATGCAACACAGTATCACACAAATGTAGGAGGTGACAGCGTTTGACCTGATTTGTAAGGCGTAAACCATCAAATACAGCTGTGCTCTATCAACATTTGTCAAAATAAAAGCTCCAGGTGAAGATGAAGTAAATACGACAGAAATATATCACAATTGTATAAACAAAATCCTCAAAATAATAATAATAATAATTCATTGTCATATTATAATAATACGTTTGACTGGACATAGCCTAATAAATAATATCCTATTCAAGTGAGTGAAGTTAGCACACACTATCCATTTACTAATATATATATGTGTGTGTGTGTGTGTGTGTGTGTGTGTGTGTGTGTGTGTTATTATCTCACCTGATTTTTGTATTTTTTTTTGAAGGATCTGCCTCTCTTGCCTCTTTGAAGAAAAGGCTGTATTGGTGCATGTAAATGATATTTATTATGTTAAAAAGCAAATCCCATTATTCATTTGTGTTCATTTAGTCGAAAAAAACTGTGGACAACATGCATTTATTATCTTCGTCTAGATTGTTATTTCATTAAATATTTAGAATGTACAAAATAAACACCAACAGAACTATGATGTAAACCGGAGATGGATCTTAGCTATTCAGCGATTTCTTTCTTCTCAAGATTTATTATGAGATAACAACTTGCTGACTGTACATGATCCCTTATACTTTCCTATATATATATATATATATATATATATATATATATATATATATAATGGATTATTTACAGTTAGCTGGTTGTTATCACACAATAAATCCAGACAGGGTGATCACTGACTTGTATCACCATGAAGAGGTTTATTTTGCAAGAACAACCGGCTAACTGTACATTATCCCATTTATTACACAGCTACTAACCAAATAAATAAATGCATGGACATAAAATATGATTTACGTATATATTTATTTTGTTTTTATATATATATATATATATATATATATATATATATATATATATATATATATATATATATATATATCTGTATATGTACTGTGTGTATGTACAGTCAGGTCCATAAATATTGGGACATCGACACAATTATAATCTTTTTGGCTCTATACACCACCACAATGGATTTGAAATGAAACGAACAAGATGTGCTTTAACTGCAGACTTTCAGCTTTAAAGGGGTCATGACATGAGAAACCAAAATTTGCCTTGATCTTTTGGTATATAAGAGGTCTTTGTATCATTAAAACGTCCTGCAAGTTTAATATTTTAAGACGTCCTCCCCATTCTAAACGAATCATTTATTTAATCAAGCTCAAAATACAGCTCGTTCTGGATTCATGGTTAGAAGTGACGTGTCGGTTAGAAGTGACGTAACAGCGTTTGCATATGACCGCCTCCAGCACAAGATAACTACGATTTAAGCGCAAGACAACTACGCTCATTTCAGTATCGCCGTCGCCTCACAAGTGTTCAGTCGATGGACAGCGAGCTCTGACAGAGACTACTTGTGCACAGGAAAATTACGATGCCACACAGATGTGCTGTTTCTGGCTGTGGTCAAACAAAACCTCTGAATAAGCTGCCGAAAGATCCAGACGCCAGGGAAAAATGGATGCAGTTTATTTTTTGCGGACGTTCCAGTCACGGCAGTGTTAACTTAAGCGTTTGTTCTGTACATTTTAAGGATGACTGTTTTGAGAACAAATCTCAATATGATGCTGGCTTTGCCAGAAAACTGTTGCTCAAAGATAAGTCCGTGCCGACTATTCTGGGAACAACAACGACGCAAACTGTAAGTAATCTATTTTAAACAGTGTTTTTACTTAGTTTACTTGCATATTGTTCTGGCTGGGGGCGTCAATAATTGATACATAGGCACTGACGTTAGCCAATCATAACAGTGGGCGTTAACACTGAAGTCTTAAATGGAAAACGCCCCCAAAACAGACTGTTTAAATCAGAGGATGAGAAACAGGGTGGGAAAAGTTCATAAATCACTAGATTTTAAAAGTTGTTCTTAAAAAAAAATATATTAATACTATAATTGCACCTAAGGGAACATAATAATACAATAAAAAAAACCATGTCATGACCCCTTTAATTGGAAATTGGAATTACAACAGTTTGGATATGTGCCTCCCACTTTTTAAGGGACCAAAAGTAATGGGACAATTGGCTGCTCAGCTGTTCCATAGCTAGGTGTGTGTTATTCCCTCATTATCCCATTTACAAGGAGCAGATAAAAGGTCCAGTGTTCATTTCAAGTGTGCTATTTGCATTTGGAATCTGTTGCTGTCAACTCTCAATATGAGATCCAAAGAGCTGTCACTATCAGTGAAGCTGAGTTTCGTTCCTGGTGATGCTCTGCCAGGCCTCTACTGCAACTGTCTTCAGTTCCTGCTTGTTCTTGGGGCATTTTCCCTTCAGTTTTGTCTTCAGCAAGTGAAATGCATGCTCAATCGGATTCAGGTCAGGTGATTGACTTGGCCATTGCATAACATTCCACTACTTTCCCTTAAAAAACTCTTTGGTTGCTTTCGCAGTATGCATGTAAATGGGATAATGAGGGAATAACACACACCTAGCTATGGAACAGCTGAGCAGCCAATTGTCCCATTACTTTTGTTCCCTTAAAAAGTGGGAGGCACATATACAAACTGTTGTAATTCCTACACCGTTCACCTGATTTGGATGTAAATACCCTCAAATTAAAGCTGAAAGTCTGCAGTTAAAGCACATCTTGTTCAGTTTCATTTCAAATCCATTGTGGTGGTGTATAGAGCCAAAAATATTAGAATTGTGTCGATGTCCCAATATTTATGGACCTGACTGTATATATATATATATATATATATACATATGGTAAAGAATATGGTAAAGCATATAAACATGGACACACACATAGAAACTGTTTTCAAACATGATGTTTTACATTTGAAACTTGTCATTTCTTATGAACACTTTTGCTTATGCTCGCTCTCTAATGTTCAATTAATCTTGATGATTACTTGCCAGTTATCTTCATGATAGCTTCTTGCTAATTTATATTCATCTGAAGACATCCTCGTCCAAACAAACACACATTTACAAGTGTTACTGTGGTCTACAGTGTCTTACAGTCTTACAATACCCTGCAGTCATTTACTGTTTAGCACAGTGCCCATGAGACTGATAACTCTCCTAAGAGACAGTATTTCAAGTACTTTGATTTCCTAAGCAGCCTTGGGGTGTTTAATCTAAATGGTAAAAAATAAAAAATAAATTATAGCATTATTAAATCGTACATAATTCTGATGGAAACCAACAGAAGTAAACACAAAAATAACTTCCTCTTTGTCTGATTTATTTACTATCATTAACGTTCCCTTTAGCTAATTCTACTGCTGTGATTAACCTCAGTTAGCCTCTGAGTGTGGTCTGCATGATGCTGCAGTGTAATTTAGTGCAACACATAAGCTTTTTTGCTTGCTTGAATAATTGACTGCTAATTGGAGTCCATATTAATTAATTAGGCATTAGCTTAATGTGAAAATAAATGAGGAGATTGAGGGAGGGCTTGATACAGCTTTGAGAGTCAGAGGAAAAGTTTCACATCCAAGCAAAAATGCTTCTTTGGGTAAGTTTAACATATTCCAGCAATAATTGTATCATACTCAAATGCAATTATATGAATAAAATAACTTAATTTGCAAAGAAAACCAATTAATTTACACATGAATGAACTCTATCCGACATTCTACATTGACCTAGATGAATGAGTACCTTCCATACTCTTGATCATTTAATGATTTAGTGCACAAAAACAAGCCAAACAGTTTATGGAAGCTACACATCTATATGTGATGTTCTATGTATGTAACAAGGAACCTGAACTCTCTGTAATATAGAATGTGACCATTAGATGATTACAGGGTTGTTTTGCGGAACCCTCGTTCACACGCTGCTTTAATATTTATTCCCTTCTAAAAATTCAACCGTAATACCTAAGTCAACACTAAACTTCCATGCAACTTTGAGACCACATACAGCACCTGACAGCACAGGGCTTTTCAAATGCATCTACATATAACTTGCTCCAAAGCCTGTGTTTACTGCACTACTGTGGTCACATCACTACAACACACACAGCTGAAAATGAACCATCTTGACTACGTCTAATGCAATCATGAAGTTGTATCTACAGCTTGTCCTGACAGAGAAGAGAATCATATGTCTCTCTCTCAAGCACACACACACACACACACACACACACACACACACACACACACACACACACACACACACACACACACACACACACACACACACACACACACACACACACACACACACACACACACACACACACACACATACACACACACAGCTCCTCCAGGAAGAGAGAGCAGAGCACCATGTTACGTCCTTCAGCCGACCGCCACCAACAAAGCATCCCCTGAGACCAACTGGCACAGAGAGAAAGAAAGGGAGAGCGAATGAGAAAGACAGGGAGCTAAAGAACTGAACAGTGACTTTGGCAGGGACATAGGGTGAACTCTGCAGAAGGCAAGTGATAAATCTGAGGAAAAAGATACAGAGAATAAAAGAATAGAGTGATAGACAGAGACTGAGGGTCAGAGATTAATCCAGAACACATCCAGTTATTTGTTTGTAGAGGTGAGCAATACTTTTTGGAATAAACAATTCTTCTGTCTAGTATCAGATCTTTTTTAGTGAATCAAAATAATTTAATGAATGAAAGGTGTTATAAATGAACGGAACATTTTTATTTAATTGAGCCTATACTTAAAATCAGTTATTGGGTTGCATTTATGCCTTTAAAAAGGCTGTGTAAACACACCTATAACAAGAATTGTATTAAATGTGTTTTTATTTTTATAAATTTATGTATTTAAATCTGCTATGTCAAAATCTGAAATAGATTTATCATTTGGTAACAAGCTGCTGAGGAAAGTAAATGCAATAAGAGTTGCATTTCTTATTTCCAAATAATTCTTCCTCAAAAGTAATAAAAGTAGCGTTAAGCCAACACCACACTAGAAGACTCCAAACATTTTGATTCAGCTGAGGTTGTTACATTTGCTGACTGTTTTGTTGAGATCTCGCTCTCTTCAGTCAGAAGTAGTGCTGGGCGATAAAACTATCTTGATATTTATTGCAATAAAATATTGCAATATCAATGATAAGCTTTTCAGTAATTTTTTTTTATATTTAGTCAGTGTTCTACATCTAGACAATCAGGTGCGTGTCTCAGACTGTATGAAGTTACTAGTTAGCTGCCGTGCAAACAAATCTCAGTTGCCTCCACTTCTGAGACAGTCAATTCACGCATCTTATCACTTGGCTCATAGTGCATGACACCATGGAGACACCAAGAATATGGATGGCTCCTGCTACTCTCTGCGCTCCAAGTACATCTTAACACGTGCATCAATGAGAGCGAGAACCACTAATCGCAACCTTGAGGAGGTTACCCCATGTGACTCTACCCTCTCTAGCAACCGGGCCAATTTGGTTGTTTAGGAGAGCAGGCTGGAGTCAATCAGCACACCCTGGATTTGAACCTGTGAGTCCAGGGGTGGTAGTCAGCATCAACACTCACCGAACTACCCAGGCCCCTGCAAACGATTCTTGATCATTGATTCCATCCGGACCTCAAGACATTATGACGATGGTTGCACCCTCTCATTGTCTGTAATGAGCAGCGCAACAGTGCTGTGTACACCAGATCTGATCTTTCAGTGCTGTATTCATGAATATTTTTGTCTAGCACCAAACACGATTAATTTAGGCTTTGTCTCGCTCTGCATGTGTCGCCTCTTTTCCCCGCATGTGAGTAGACATGAGGCACTGCATAAGGTAACGTTGCTCCAGAGCGCCTTGAAATGATAATGTTCTTTCTAAATTTAGCTTTATTAATCAGCCAGTTACAAGCCTTTGATAATAAACAAAAAGATTTCTGTTCTCATTTTGTGACTTGTGATTAATCAGATGTCATCATCTCTGGCATGGATGACAAGGAAAGACAATAAAATTACTTTCTGTAGCCTAGTCTTTCTCACTTAATGAAAATATAAAATGGTCCATTCAGACTTTTACATTTTCTAGATTTTATCTCAGGGTTACCCCTGAACCCCTCATTCAGTATCTTTCCTCACTCACTTTGTAAAGTCTATTTTGACTGTAAAGGATTTTTTTTCTTCTTTTTTCTGCCAACTTGGGGAAAAAAAAAGTGCAATGTGCAAATGTGAATATATATCATGATAAATATCGATATTGAATGATATGAAAAAGAATATCGTGATAATATTTTTGGCCATATTGCTAAGCCCTAGTCGGAAGTCACATTTGCTGATACAAAATGGTGGAAGAGTGAAAGACATAATGACTCCCACATCTCCCTCTCTCTCTCTCTCTCTGATTTCCTGTCATGTGGAGCTCAAGAAATAACAACAGGGGTACTGTGAATATAAACAATTATAATAGGATTTGATTCATTGAGTAATTTTAGCTGGTGAATGTGTGTAATTGTGTCCTTATCCACTCAAGGCTTTCTGTAGAACACGGAAGTCCATATGTAGTTTTCAGTGAATAAAGAAATTACTTTCCTTATAAACAGACCGTAGTGCCTCCGCTTTCTAATTTCATTAGTAATTTTAGTGTAAAAGAACCTTAGGAAAAATGCTTGATGACAGAATTATTTTGGATTATAATCTGCATTTGTGATGATATGCGGCTGAGTGCAATCGCTGATAAAAACATAATGCTCATATCAGTATGATATCTTGTCAGTTCTTCAGTAAAAGAAGAAGCTCACTGGTCACTTGCCAAGAACACTGGAGCCCACTCAGGCGAAAGAATGTCTTTTTCTAACCATTTTGATGTGCTTTTCCAGGTGCTGGAACAATTAACTCAGTAGGGAGTCCCGACGGTCAAGGGATTAAAAACCTCATGCTGGCAGATACTAATGTGCTAACTAATACTAACCTACTGGCCGGAGATCACTAGTGTGGTGCCAGCTTTAAGGAACCTAAATAATTAAGAGTAAACGGAATCAGAACCTTACAATTCCCATGCCTAGTCATATATTTATTTTTTGCCCGGAGGACCCCTTATAATATTAGTAATGTTTTTTACACCAAAAGCAGTCATAATTGATTCTTTTTTTCATGACCTTTTACCACTCTCTATCTGACCCTTAGAATTTAATGATCAGTTTTTGCTGCATTGCATTAAAGACTTCTGTTAAATGTTCTGTTAAATGATAACGAGCACTTGGAGTTAGAGTTCTGAAAGTTACAGTACTAAAAATAAACTATTTTTCTCAAAGTATCAAGTAATATTTGATTCCTCATGATCCTTATTCCTCTTTTGAGCATTAAGCTTTCCTACTGACAGGCTGTAAGTGAAGTTAAAGTGTGAAGGTGTTGATTTTTTTGTAATTTATAACAGTGGTTTGATTTAGCAAAACATAATCTTGTTTATTTAGTCCTGCTAGAGGTTTCTGAATGGTAAATGTCCTGAAGGTGTTGAAGTTGGTTTGCATGGTTAAGTGCGCTCAACTGCAGTCACACAGTGCTGCATTACTTGGGATCAACACTGCTCTCTCTCTCTCTCTCTCTCTCTCTCTCTCTCCCTTAGGAGGGGACCCTATTGGAAAGAGGAGTGGAGAGAGGGAAATGGTGGGAAAGGAGTAACCAAGCGCAAAATCCTGTCGCTCCACTCCCATAATACTGCTTATCCTCTTCCTCCATCCTTCTTCACACACCAACTGCTCAGTGCTACTGAGGCAAACACACACAAGCACACACCTTTTTGATCAGGTATAACAGTATGCACTTTCTGTAAGCATGGCAGTTTTGTAAGCATCTGAGTGTGCATAATAGCTATAGCTGTTATAGAAAGCATGTTTAGAGGAAAAAGACAGCCATACTGAATGAAAGCAGGGACAAAGTGCACTGACATGTCCGTTGTGCAGTGACCCCCTCCGTCCCAGGCAGACAGCCGTGGCTGCTCCCCTGGCAGATGGCAGCAGTGAGGACTCCGCAACAGTGCTCCAACTCCTTTCTCCCAGGTTTTGTCACCACTGTAACAGGTGAAGGTGGGCAAGGAGGAGGCGGGAAGGAGCTGAACAGTAAACATAAACTTTAATGATATAAATTAACTTAAAACATCAAAAAACATAAATGGACACAGACACACACAACGCGGCCACATGTGTCTCTCTCTCTCTCTCCTGAACAAGTGTCTCCAGCTGCCCTTTATCTCACTCTCCCGCTGATCAGCTGATTCAGCGCTGGACGTGCTCCATCACGGCCCGGCCATGCACTCCTCCTCATCACAAAGGATATTTGCCTTTATATAAGTAAAAACTCAACGAAGCAAGGCAAGCTCATTGTTCGTTTTTCAGAATTTTTTTTTACTTTTTTCATTATCCAACAGACAAAATGACATAAAGGTGAAAGTTAATGTTTTTCACAGCTTATTTCCAATAAAAACTTTTAACATAACTTTTTTATCCATCATTCAACAGTATGTTCTGGGATTTCATTGTACATGATTATAACAAACATTTAAAGGACATTTAAATTATTTATATTAATTGACTTCATCGGATAAGGAGTAAGCGGGAAAGGTTAACACTCACAAGACATTTAGTAAACAAAACACAACATAAAACTGCTGTGTGCGTCTCTCTCTCAAACTTACAAAATGTATCCTTCTCCCAACTGATTGGGCTGATTCAGTGCCAGGTTAAGTGATTCAGTTTCTTGAGATCTGGGCAAGGACTCAAACCTGCAGTGGGTCAGAGTGTGTTTCACCTTTGTCACACTACATTCACTAGTGTAATAATAAATTAATCAAGTTCTTGAACTGACTGATATTTTAGTGTTTAAAGCAGGACTGCAAGACTGCTGACACTGCAACTCTAACCGTGCTTTACATCCACTGTCAGGGAGCAGGCCTGAGTTACTTCACTGCTGTAAATGAACCTTTTCTTTGTGAGACAATTAACACAATAAATAAAATTAATGCTCAAGTCAGGCAACTTCCTTATGGCTTCATTGTATATTCCCTTCGCTCTTGTCAATGGTGTGTGGTTGACTTCTGAAATTAGATGGTAATGTGTTTGTTTGTTTGTTTTTAAGTCCAATATAAATTCATGTTCCATTAGATGTTTATACATACGTCGTCTTTTTTAAAATGAATGAATAAAACTGACTACCGAAAGTAATTATTTAGGGTTAGATATAGAAGAAATAAAGTATATCCTTGAGGTAACAAATATGTTATCAAGTTTTACATTGCATGTTTCAGGGTAGAGTGATATAGAACTCCTTTCACCATACACTATCAACAAGAAAACAATACTATCATTTTTACATTACAATTTATATTATCAAACTATTCATGAATAAAGTCACATCCAAACGTTGTATCCAGGATGGTGGCGCGGTAGCACTCAGCGGCCACTCCGGATCCAAAACGGTGCTATTTGTGTCACTTAGCCCGACTTTTACGGCACATGGACATCGGAGCAACCGGTGTTCGTGTCCACCATCACCAGACACTGTTAAATATAAGATTCATGCAACAATCAAGCTGCATGATGATCTGCAGGAGATGCTACGCGTGCTCGGCTTACTGCGGAGACCAGGCCTCCAGTCCTCGGCGTCGCCTGATGCCGGTGCACGGGGGAGGGGATGTCATAAGTGGTGTGCGAGGAAGTGAAATCGTGGCAAAAGGGCGGGGGTCCATGCTAGGCTAAAAACAAACCCTAGCCGGCCGGCTCTCCTGTCTATCCTGCTCTCAAATGTTTGCTCCCTGGACAATAAACTGGACTACATCCGACTTCAGCAGACTACGCAGCTTGAGCTTAGAGACTGCTGCGTCTTTGTTTTCAACAGAGTTCTGGACAGCTCCATTCAGCTAGACGGTCTCGCCTCGTTTCGTGCCGACAGAAATGCAGCTCTGTGCAGTAAGACTCGCGGTGGTGGCTTGTGTGTTTACATCAACACAAAATGGTACAATAACTCTATGCTAGTCTCTAGTTACTGCTCATCGCTGGTGGAGCTTTTTATTTACTACAGGAATTCACCACTGTTATCATAACCGGAGTTTACATTCCCCCCAGCGCTAGCGCTAAGGAAGCGCTCTTTGAACTGTATGGGGCTATGAGAGAACTGCAAAACGCTCACCCTGACAGTCTGTTTATTGTCGCTGGAGATTTCAACCATGCGAATCTCAACACAGTGCTCCCTAAATTCCCTAAAGGGGTGAACACGCTTTATCTTGTTTACACAAACATCCCAAGCGCATACCGGGCGAAGCCCCGCCCCCACCTTGGCTTCTCATACCACATCTCTGTTATGCTAATTCCAGGATACAGACTGCTCGTCAGATGCACAAAACCACTCCAGAAGCAGGAGCCATCTCTACTGTTCAGGAACCTGGCCAGCAGGAGCCATCTCTACTCTTCAGGACTGTTTTGAGTGTACTGACTGGCACATGGCAACTCTACCAACTTGGAGGAATACACAGCATCAGTGACCAGCTACATCATTAAGTGCATTGATGATGTCACCTTCTCCAAGACCATCACCACACACTCCAACCAGAAGCCGTGGATGACTGCGGAGGTGCGCGCTCTGCTGAGGACCCGAGACTCAACCTTCAGAGCAGGCGACAAGGCTGCCCCAAGAACAGTGAGGGCCAAACTGTCCCGGGCCATCAGAGAGGCAAAGCGCGTACACACCCAGAGAATCCACAGTCACTTCCAGGACAGCAGTGACACGCGGCGCATGTGGCAGGGCATCCAGGCCATCACCAACTACAGGACAACATCAGTTGCCTGTGACAAAGATGCCTCCCTTCCAGATGTGCTGAACGACTTCTACGCTAGGTTTGAAGCACAGAACAACGTTGTGGCGAGGAAGACCACCCCTCCTCCCAACGACCAGGTGCTCTGTCTTACCACGGCTGATGTGAGGAAAACTTTACTTAGAGTCAACCCACGGAAGGCTGCTGGACCAGTCAACATTCCTGGCAGAGTGCTCAGAGGATGCGCAGACCAGCAGGCAGATGTTCTTACCGACATCTTCAACATCCCTCTGAGCAGCGCCATCGTTCAAATGTGCTTCAAGGCAACCACCATCGTCCCCATGCCCAAGAAATCTTCAGTGTCCTGCCTCAACGACTACCGTCCCGTCGCACTCACACCAAGCATCATGAAGTGCATCGAGTGGCTCGTCATGAGGCACATTAAGACCCAGCTACCCCCCTCACTAGACCCACTACAGTTTGCATATCGTCCAAACCGTTCAACAGACGATGCCATTGCCACCACCCTCCATCTGGCCCTTACCCACCTAGATAAAAAGGACTCATATGTTCGAATGCTGTTCATAGACTTCAGCTCAGCATTCAACACACTAATTCCTCAGCACCTGATTGGAAAGCTGAACCTGCTGGGCCTGGACACCTCCCTCTGCCACTGGATCCTGGACATCCTGACTGGGAGACCTCAGTGAGTCCGGATCGGTAACAGCATCTCCACCACCACCACACTGAGCACTGGGGCCCCCCAGGGCTGTGTGCTCAGTCCACTGCTGTTCACTCTGCTGACTCAAGACTGTGCAGCAATGCACAGCTCGAAACACATCATTAAGTTTGCCGATGACACAACCGTGGTGGGTCTCATCAGCAAGAACAACGAGTCAGCATACAGAGAGGAGGTGCAGCGGCTAACTGACTGGTGTAGAGCCAACAACCTGTCTCTGAATGTGCACAAAACAAAAGAGATGGTTGTTGACTTTAGGAGAGCACAGAGTGACCGCTCTCCACTGAACATCGATGGCTCCTCTGTGGAGATCATCAAAAGCACCAAATTTCTTCGTGTTCACCTGGCAGAGAACCTCACCTGGTTTCCTCAACACCAGCTCTATTACCAAGAAAGCTCAGCAGCATCTCTACTTTCTTCAAAAGCTGAGGAAAGCACATATCCCTCCCCCCATCCTCACTACATTCTATAAAGGGACTATTGAGAGCATCCTGAGCAGCTGCATCACTGCCTGGTTTGGGACTTGCACCGTTTCGGACCGCAAAGGCCTGCAGAGGATAGTGAGGACAGCTGAGAAGATCATCAGGGTCTCTCTTCCCTCCATCAAAGACATTTACACAAAACACTGCATCCGCAAAGCAACCAGCATTGTGGATGACCCCACACACCCCTCACACAAACTCTTCACCCTCCTGCCGTCTGGCAAAAGGTATCGAAGCATTCGGGCCCTCACGGCCAGACTGTGTAACGGCTTCATCCCCCAAGCCATCAGACTCCTCAATACTCAGAGACTGGACTGACACACACACACACGTGTCCTGAGTTGTACTTTAATTATTGTCACTTTATACCTGGCTGCTACCTCATTAACTGCTATGTGCATAGAACACTATCTCATAGTATGTTATGTTTACATTTGTCATTTCTAGAAACTGTCATCTTTTTGCACTATTGTGTACTGGTCGGCGCTGCACTGTCTCTCACTGTGCCTATTGTCCTGTAAATTTTGTAGTAATTTATTGTACTGTCTCATACTTTTTGCACACGTTTGCACGTGCGCTTTATATAGGTATGTTATTTAGTCTGTGTGGTCTCATGTGGTTCTGTGTTTGTCCTATGTTGTTTTATGTAGCACCATGGTCCTGGAGGAACGTTGTCTCGTTTCACTCTGTACTGTACTAAATGTATATGGTTGAACGACAATAAAAACCTTGACTTGTCTCATTGAGCTCAAGGGAGGCAAAAGAGGTGCTGACTCCCTCTGAAACTTTATACTCTGGTGTCGCTATTGGACAGTATTACTTAAAAATATTAGTTTTTGTGTGTGTGTGTTATTATCTCACCTGATTTTTTTTTTTTTTAGAAGGAACTGCCTCTCTTGCCTCTTTGAAGAAAAGGCCCATGGCTCTTGTCAACACACACACATATGCAACTGTGAGAGGACAGAGAAAGGAGATAGAGGAGAAATCAATAGGGAGCCAAATTGGAGAAATTCTTCCCATTACTTTCCCTGTTTCCATTCAACAAACCATGTCACCGATACAGCCTTTGCCGCTGCTCTGGTGTCGGCTCATCCTCTGAAGACACACACGCACATACAGTAGAGTACGCACTCACAGCATACTTTCTGACACTTAAATGTTGCCTCTTTTTCGTGTAGTCTGATTTTATTTAGTTTTGTGTCTGAATATATGTCACCTCTGTGAGACACAAAACCTTTTATCATCCCTCTGTCACTCTCTCTCACACCAAAGACATTAGGGATGGTTCTCAATGGTTGACTATTGGTCCAACGATCAACTAGTTGTTAGTGAGGATTGAATATATTATAATTTTTTAAAGACCCTGTCCCAAATGGCACACTTGATGTGGACTTGTGGTCTCGTGGCCTTAATTTGCTCGTTCCCGCAAAGTCCATGAGACTGTATGGTGTCACATTTGCTCCGAGAGCACCCCCTTTGCAGCCTCAATGTGCCCTTCATTTGAGCCCGCATCAGTGCGAGCACCACAGCAGACTACTACCCAACAGTCACCGCTACTGATCCTCTTGACCAATCACAGCGTCTTGGAGTTTCAGAGCTGGATGAAAAAAAATTGTGGATTAAAAATAGATTTTAATAATAATTTTTTACTGACTGTCAACAGCGGATTACTTGCTAATCATGTGTATATAGTATCACTTTTAAGTCAGATACAGTTGAAATCAGAAATTTACATACACTTAGGTTGAAGTCATTAAAACTAATTTTTTAACCAATCCACATATTTAATGTTAGCAAACTATAGTTTTGGCAAGTCGTTTAGGACATCTAAAATAATTTTTCCAACAATTGTTTACAGACAGATTGTTTCACTTTTAATTGATTATATCACAATTCCAGTGGGTCAGAAGTTTACATACACTAAGATAATTGAGCCTTTAAGAAGCTTGGAAAATTCCAGAATATGATGTCAAGTTTTATAGGAGCCAATTAGATAGGAGGTATACTGAATAGGATGTGTACCTGTGGATGTATTTTAAGGCCTAACTTAAAACTCAGTGCCTCTTTGCTTGACATCAAAGGAAAATCTAAATAAATCAGCCAAGACCTCAGAAAAAAAATTGTGGACCTTCACAAGTCTGGTTCATCCTTGGGAGCAATTTCCAAATGCCTGAAGGTACCATGTTAAGCTGTACAAACAATAGTGCGCAAGTATAAACACCATGTGAACACGCAGCCATCATACTGCTCAGACAGATCTCCTAGAGATTAACATAGTTTGGTGCAAAAACGGCAAATCAATCCCAGAACAACAGCAAAGGATCTTGTGAAGATGCTGAAGGAAACAGCTAGACAAGAATCTATATCCACAGTAAAACAAGTCCTATATTGACATAATCTGAAAAGCTGCCCAGCAAGGAACTGACCTAAAAGGGAGTGTTTTCTACGATTAAATGTCAGGAACTCTGAAAAACTGAGTTTAAATGTATTTGGCTAAGGCAGGGGTGCCAACACTTTTTTGTGTGATGATCTACTTTTAAATGACCAACTCAATAAGATCTACCAACTAAAAAAACACAGTTTCATTTCAAATAAGAAAATGCTTGTTGGGACTACTGCATGTATCCCTACATGGAATTCATCTTCTAATTAATAAAAAATACATAATAATGTTCAATGTTGATATCATTCAATTTTAAAACTAAACCCAAAACACCTACAGCACAATAGATTACAATAGCCAGGGCATTTACCTTATTCTGATGACTTGCACTGCATGGAATCAGACAGTTTTGCCTAATCCGGGCAGTAGCATCACAATTTCGCGCTCTGTTCTCAGAAGTCCTTAGAAGGAGCTTATGCGCAAACCTAGTTGTCAATATTTACTCGTCAAGTGCAAGTCAGACAGAAACTAAAAGAAGGAAAGACATTATATTTATTTTTATGAAAATTTAATGAAAGTACATTTACATTTTGTGCGATCTACCAGCATTGCCTTTGCGATCGACTGATAAATCACGATCGACGTATTGGGCACCCCTGGGCTAAGGTGAATATAAACTTCTGACTTCATGAAGAACTGGTTCAAAACTTTTCCAGAGATACGGAATTATTGTGTTCCCCCCTTCCCTATCACACTGCTCTCTCCCCAGAGCTCATTCTTGCCCCACAGAGGCAAGGAGCTTCGCCTCCGAGGCCAGTTCCCCGTGCGAGGTGGTGGACAGCGCCCCCTGCCTCTACAGTGCCCCGCCGCTCTACCCCTCAGGTGGAAATGTCCGCTGACGCAGGTGCGGGCGTAGCATCTGGGCCAGCCTGTGAAGGAGCTGGGGACAGTGGTCCAGATCCCTGACACCCTGCAGACTGCCCCCGACCGGGCCGGAAAATATATTACAGGGAAAATGTGCGGAAGGGTCCTGTGTAAAAGCGATGAGAGGTGATTTGTGCGATTCTCTGGCAGGGGAGGCGGAGGTAGGGCCATATTTGCCAGCTCCACGTCCAGATGGCGTGAGGGGGAGAGGCTGCTGCCCCTCCCATCCTCAGGGGATTTCCCTCTGGAGCAGTTGAGAGACAAAACCCTTAAGCACGCCTTCGTCCAACTGAGAGTGATTGATGGTCAACAACTCTGGCCAAGTGTCGCACTTTCATATCCATATTTTATGATTATAAATGAGTGGTTGTATAGAGTGACACAGGATGCTCAAACAAAAGAGGATACAACCCAGCTCTTAATAACACGGAGCCGCCGGGAAACGATGTTCCAGGTGGCTCGCCATAATCCGATGGAAGGTTTCCTAGGGGAAATAAAGACACTGAACCACTTAATAGCCTGTTTTTATTGGCCGGGCACTGGCGGCCATGTCCGCAGGTTGTGTGCAGCATGCCATGAATGTCACTTGGTGAATCCTCCGGCTACCTCAAAAGCGCCATTGCGCCCCCTTCCTCTAATCGAGGTCCCGTTAGAGAGAATTGGCATGGACCTCATCAGGCCATTAGAGCGGACAGCACATGGACATCGCTTTGTATTAGTCCTAATAGATTATGCAACACGATATCCAGAGGCACTCTTCAAAATAATCTCCCAGGTGGGAATTCTGAAAGAAAAAAGGACACAACTTTTATGTCACGTGCACTACATGAACTTTACAACTTATTGGGCATTAAGGCAATTCACACCATCGTTACCATCCACCAACGGATGGCCTGGTGTAGCGATTTAGTAAAACCCTAAAGAAAATGATTCGCAAGTTTGTGCACGATGATGCTAGAAATTGGTATAAATGTCTCGACCTCCTGTTATTTGCTGTACGAGAGATCCCGCAAGCCTCCACTGGGTTTTCAAGCTGCTATATTGGCAGCATCTGCGTGGGGTGCTTGACTTCATCCACGAAGCTTGGGAGGAGGGACCTTCAGATAGCAAGAATGAAATTCAGTACGTTCTTGATCTTAGAGCAAAACTCCACACTTCAGGGCAACAAACACAGGAGAATTCTCTTCAAGCTCAAAAACGACAGAGCCTTCTGTATAAAAGGGGAGCTCAGCTGTGGGAATTTGCACCGGGAGATAAGGTACACGTATTTCTCCCCACATCGAGCTCCAAATTACTAGCCAAGTGACAAAGACTCTTTGAGGTCACACAAAAAGAGGGGGATCTTGATTATGAGGTTAAGCAAACCAGTAGAGTATATATGAGCTCAACCTCCTGAAATTATGGAGGTAGGAGGTACCTGTGACGTTGGCTACAGTAGCTCCGGAGAGGCGGAGCTCAGGTGAATACAAAACATAATCAGAACACTCCAGTCACTTGTGGAGACCACCTCTCACCATATCAGCTCGCATGGGTTGCCAAGTTGCAAAAAGAATTTGCCGACATGTTCTCCCCTCTACCGGGTCATACGAACCTCCTTCAGCACCACAACGAGACCAAACCAGGAGTAGTGTTACGTAGCCGACCCTATCGCTTGCCCTAACACAAAAAGAAAATAGTTTGGGAAGAATTGGATGGGATGTTTGATATGGGGGTAATAGAGGAATCCCACAGCAATTGGTCCAGCCTGGTTGTTCTAGTTCCTAAGAGCGACGGGTCTGTATGGTTCTGTGTGGATTATAGAAAAGTCAACGCAATGACTAAATTTGATGCGTACCCGATGCCCCGCGTTGATGAGTTGCTCGATCATTTAGGTACTGCTCGATTTTATTCGACATTGGATTTGACAAAGGGTTATTTGCAGATCCCCCTGACACCAATTTCCCATGAAAAAACAGCCTTCTCCATGCTGTTTGGATTGCACCAATTTGTGACGCTTCCGTTCGGTTTGTTTGGGGCCCCAGCTACGTTTCAGCATCTCATGGACCGAATCCTCAGACTGCATACAGCTTATGCTGCATGGATTGGGCAGATGGAGGTACGGTATCTGGGGTTCCACTTGGGACATGGGCAGGTGCGTCCCCAAATTGACAAATCTGTGGTGATTGAGACCTGCCCGTGTCCCAAGACCAAAAAGGGGTGAGACAGTTCCTGGGGCTGGCTGGCTTTTACAGAAGATTTGTGCCGGAAGGCACCCCGGCATGAGTCGGTGGGGATATGTGGCAGTGGGGGCGTGGTCGAGCACCTGTCTAGAGAGAGAGAAAGTGGTAA
Source organism: Xyrauchen texanus (assembly GCF_025860055.1). Lineage (NCBI taxonomy): Eukaryota > Metazoa > Chordata > Actinopteri > Cypriniformes > Catostomidae > Xyrauchen > Xyrauchen texanus. The sequence continues at coordinate 27,897,361 of NC_068300.1, read as the reverse complement.
GACTGCTTGCGCCTGAGCTAAATTATGTCTAACACCTGTCTCTAATTCCACTGAGCATGGGGAGAGCAGCATATAAACGGCCACACCACCACCAGATGGGAGAGAGAGAATGACATTAGTGACCTTTGACTTGTATGTCTTATTGAGTGTTTTATTTTATTGTGAAGCTGAAGACTCAGAGAACTTTATGTTGACAAAGTTTGTGTTACAGTGATCTGATTGAACTGAGAAAAGCACCGAGAAGAGTTGACACAAGAGTGTTGAAGGCAGAGAAATTTAGAGCCTTACTTGATTGCATCACTGCTCTCCATCACCTCCCTTCCATCTCTGAGCTTGAACTCGTTACATAAGCATTTATAGCATGTGAGTTAAAATTGGCTCACTATTTGGCAGGTATTGCATGAAAGTCGCTATATATATATTCATGTTGTTATAACTGCATATAAATGATTTATAATGCATTTTAGATGAGTTATTAATCATTAACAAACCCCTTTATAAACCCTTTACAAAGGGAATTTTAATGTAAAGTGTTACCCATTTCTTGTGTCTTTGTGTGAATAATTTAATGCGAAAGTTAAAGGACAGACATGGCCATGAAATGAGTTAAAAGATTGGACAAGCATAAACAATTATGTCTCTTGCTAACACACAAGTGTTTATAGGAGTCATGACAAAATTTTCCTTGATCTTTTGACATATAAGAGGTCATTGTACTATAAAAACATGTAAGTTTCAGAACTGAAATCTTCCTCCTTAATAGAAAAAGAGCATTTTTTTAAAAACAATCTGCAAAAACAGCTAATTTGGAATTTGTAGATCTGGTGACATCACAAGGACTAAACACATCTGCATATTCAACACCTATTTTTCCATCATTGCACCCTTGAGGCTGTCAATACCAGTTGTGTCGACACAAACTTTCTATACTCTTTATTTTTGTTGTTGCCAGTAGTATGCTGACCACATGCAGCGCAAAATGGAAAGGGATATCTGTTTACTGTCAGCGCAACACGACGCAACACGACGCACCGCAACAGACACTTCCATGGTAGACAACATTATTAATTAGAATTCTATTGATTTGACACAACGTGACTCACATCCAGTGTAGACAGGGTGTGAGTGTTAACTGTTGTTCCCCGTCTGTCGCTCTCTCCACGTTGTGTCAGAGAAGTGACACTTGGGGTCTCTCTTGAGCGCCGAATATGCCTTTGATCCATTGAAAAAAGGCCAATGAGAAGTTGGCAGTCAGTATTTGCATACCCCGCCCCGGACATACTAGAGTTCAGAAATTTTCTTCGGAGCCGATGGTTGTGCATGCTGTTCGCGTGAAACACACCCATTCCTGTATTCCTCTGACGCTACTGCATGCTGTTGGATTGAGGGCGCATTACAGCGGTGATTCTTCTCCTTGCACGGCAGTGCATATTGCCCCTGGGCACTTCGACAGCGCAGTATAAAATCTCAGACGAGTTTTAAAAGAGTGATCTTCTTTAAAAGAGTGATTTTCTTTAAAAGAGTAATTTTCTCTAAAAGAGCAAATACACAGCGGCGTTGAACGTCCTTTTCAGGACGCGTCTTTGTAAAGATGCCTTTCCGCCCCTGTGTAGTTCCTGGATGCGGTAGAGTGCTCTCCGCTTCAGACAGCTCACACCGAGGCTGCGTTTGTGGATGGTTCATGTTCTCACTGCGAGAACATGACCATGACAACGTTGCAGTGGCGGCTCGCTTACAACCGTAAGCAAGCCACTCCAGTCGCCCCTCGCATTGCTCCTTCTTCCCACGGGACTGAGGACAGTGCGAGTGGCGCTGGAAGCGATTCGGGGATGGCAGCGGGTGCGGCTCCGTCGGGTACCCCCCCTCGGACCACCCGTCCCCCGGCACGCTCGTTGACTCCCGTCCGTGCTCGAGGCAACAGCAGCTCGCCTCACAGCCAGCTTGCCTATCCTCTAGAGCTAGAGGTGGATGAGCTCGCCGCTGCATCGGACAGCGCGGTGTCTGACGCAGATGACTCCCTTGGGCTGCTGCCTTCGGGCCAGCACGCCCAAGCCGAGGCTGACGCTCAGATGTCCGACATGCTTTCCCGGGCTGCCGCCAGCATGGGCTTGGACTGGAATCCCCCGTCCTCCCCACAGCCATCGCGGTTGGATGACTGGTTCCTGGGGTTCTGACGCCTGCTCACAGCCGCGCCCCCCCGGTCCCATTTTTCCCGGAAGTGCACGATGAGCTGACGTCGCTGTGGAGGGCACCGTTCACCACACGACATCACAAAGCCACATGCTCATCCGCTCTCGCTACCCTCCACGGCGGAGCTGCCCACAGGTACATGACGATCCCCCCGGTGGATAGGGCTGTTGCGCTCCATCTATGCCCCGGAAACCCTACCACCTGGTGCGGTCGCCCTGTACTCCCTTCCAAGGCCTGTAGGACAACATCCTCGCTGACAGCGAAGGCCTACAGCACCGCCGGAACTGCCGCTTCCACCCTGCACGCCATGGCCCTCCTGCAAGTCCACCAGGCCAAGGCGCTCAAAGAACTGCACGTGGGTAGCCCTGATCCCGACATGCTGCAGGAACTGCGCTCAGCAACCGACCTCGCCCTCAGAGCCACGAAGGTCACGGCGCAGACACTCGGGCAGGCGATGGCCACACTCGTGGTCCAGGAACGACACCTATGGCTGAACCTGGTCGAGATGTGTGAGACCGACAAGCTTCGCTTTCTCGACGCCCCAGTCTCCCAGTTCGGTCTCTTCGGTGACACAGTGGAGGACTTCACCCAGCAGTTCTCCGCGGTGAAGAAACAGACAGAGGCAATATCACATATCCTGCCCCGCCGCAAACCTGCCGCCCCGGGCCCTGCCCCGTCTGATTGCCGAGGGCGTCCCCCTGTGAGGAAACGACAAGCTGCTCCACCTCAACCTGGGCCCAGCTCTCAGCCCACGCGTCGAGCACTCCACAGGAAGCAGACGCCCCCCGTCTCACGGACCCCCTCGAGGACCCGGAAGGCTCCCAGACACTCCTGAGACAGACGACCCAGAGCCCAAGACGTTAGCTCCGGAGATGGTAAGACGGCTCTGTCCCCCGGTGGAGGGCCGGGAGGAGAATTTTCCTTTAAAAACTTTTCTTTTGCCAAATTCTCAATAAAAGAGCTATTTCCTTTGTCTCTGGGTCATCTGGCCCGCAAATGCCGTTCTCACAGCACTCTGTCCCCAGATCTCAACAGTCCCGGCACTCTGGACGCGGCCCCAGGCCAGCCTTCAGCCCCACGACTGTTCCCCGGTCGGCCGGTTCTGACGAGTCCAGAGGACGCCACTACAGGACCTCCTCCTCAGTCACCAACCCGCCCCCTGCCGGATGTCCGGAGCAAGGTAAGTGCTTTGAGTCTTTTCTCAGCACCAGAGCCTCGGGACGCGTCCGCGCCTCCCAACGACGTACTACCTGCTCCACCCCGCTGCGAAGCCCCGCCGGGTACGTCAAAAATAACCGTCCCTTTGGTGTCCCTAGCACGGAGATTGGATGCGTGGCTTTCACTTCCCAACCCGTCTCGCTGGCTGGCCCAGACCATCCGACTCGGTTACGCAATTCAGTTTGCCAGGCCCCCGCCCCCTTCACAGGTGTCCGCTTTGCCAGAAAATACTAAAACCCTGGACAGACCTCTGCTTTCTACGGGCAAAAGTGCCCCTGCAGCAGGTGTCCCGACACGTCCTGGTCACTACCGACGCCTCCAGATTGGGTTGGGGCGCCGTGTGCAAAGGGCACGCAGCGGGCCGTTGGAGAGGGGCCCTGCTGCGCTGGCATATCAATTGCCTAGAGTTGTTGACTGTCTTCTTTGCCCTGCGGCGGTTTCTCCCGTTAATTCGAGACAAACACGTCCTAATCAGGTCAGACAGCACCACTGCGGTAGCGTACATAAATCGCCAAGGCGGCGTACGCTCCCGCCACATATCATGACTCAACATCGTCTCCTCCTTTGGAGCCAGCAGCAACACAGGTTGCTGCGTGCCACTCACATTCCCGGCAAGCTCAGTGTGGTAGCAGACGCACTGTCACGACAAAGTTTACCCAGTGGAGGCTTCACCCCCAGTCGGTCCAGATGATTTGGGAACGGTTCGTGCTTGGTAAGCACGACTTAATCATCAGGTTCCTAAGAGGCGCCCGGAGGTTAAATCCCTCCCGGCCAAGCCTGTTCCCCTCCTGGGACCTCTCGGTAGTCCTTGCGGGCCTCCAGAGACCTCCCTTCGAGCCGCGAGAATCAGATGGACTCAGGGCCCGCTCTCTTAAGACTGCCCTGCTGATCAAGCTCACCTCCATCAAGAGGGTTGGGGACCTGCAAGCGTTCTCTGTCAGCGACACTTGCCTGGAGTTCGGTCCGGCAGACACTCATGTGATCCTAAGACCGCGACCGGGCTATTTGTCCAAGGTTCCTACCACGCCCTTCAGAGACCAGGTAGTGAACCTGCAAGTGCTGCCCCGGGAGGAGGCAGACCCAGCCCCTTCGTTGCTGTGTCCGGTACGTGCTTTGCGTACCTACCTGGGCCGCACGCAGAGCTTTAGACGCTCTGAGCAGCTCTTTGTATGCTTTGGGGGACAACGGAAAGGAAACACTGTCTCCAAACAGAGGCTTTCCCACTGGGTTGTAGATGCCATTTCATTGGCTTATCACACCCAGGCCGTGCCCCCCCCTGCGGGTCCGAGCTCACTCGACAAGGAGTGTTGCGTCCTCGTGGGCACTGGCCAAGGGTACCTCCCTGGCAGACATTTGTTGAGCAGCGGGTTGGGCGACACCCAACACCTTTGCGAGATACTACAATCTCAGGGTTGAGTCAGTTTCATCCCGTGTTTTCTCAGGTCCGAGCCAGTAGAACTCAGTAACACGCTGATGGGCTGGCCGGGTGAATCGCTTGCATATACGCCCTTTCCCTCGCTTGAGGTAAAACAGTGCGTCTTTTTTCCCAGGAGACTCCACTCAACGCGAATCCCTGGTCGATTCCTCCCTAGCACTCATGGGTCTGCAGTTCGGCGGCGGAACATGCCGACCCAATCCACTGCGGGTACTCGGATCTACCCTGTACTGGAATAGGTGCTCCACAGAGTAGGGACTCCTACGCGGACTCCCCCTGTGTGTATTTTCCGCGATACGGTCCCCTTACGAGCAGACCTGCATTTTCCTTGGGTAAGTTTCGGCTGCCCCCCGGTCACCATGTGTAGCAACTCCACCCTTGCTGAGGCTGGATCTGCCACCGCGCCACTTCCACGTGTCGCATAAAAACACATGTGATGTATTCACCACCATACCTCCCCAGTTGGGCAGGGGTGGTCTCCGCAGGGTCTTTTCCCCCCTGGAAGAATAGGAATTGGGTAAGACCCCCTTCCCTCAGTGCGTGTAAGGGCCCCGGCTGTATATTGCTCTATGCGAGAAACATAGAGGGAAAAGAGGCCCAGCCAGGCTTGGCCCGTTCCCAGGTTGGCAAGCGTCACCTTGTTCCCCTGCCTAGGGTAACCATAAGGATTCCGACAACTTTTCTGGGGCATTGGGGAAGGGTACGTGCAATCTGACACAGCTGGTCATATGGCACGTAACAAATACCTGCCCGCTCCTGTGTCAGCAGAACACGTACACAGCTCAGTGCATGGCGGATTTAAATTGGACCCCTAGTGTCGCTTCTCCGACACAACGTGGAGACGGGGAACGTCTAGGTTACGGATGTAACCTCCGTTCCCAGATGGAGGGAACGAGACGTTGTGTCTTCCCGGCCACGTCGCTGAGCCGAACCGCTGTAGTGGCCAGAACCATTTCCGGCTCCTCAGAAAAATCCTGAATGAACTCTAGTATTTGCCTCGCCTTTATACCCATATGTCTGGGGGCGGGGTATGCAAATACTGACTGCCAACTTCTCATTGGCCTTTTTTCAATGGATCAGAGGCATATTCGGCACTCAAGAGAGACCCCTAGTGTCGCTTCTCCGACACAACGTCTCGTTCCCTCCATCAGGGAACGGAGGATACATCCGTAACCTATACGTACTGTTGTAAGTTAACTGTTGAAATTGAGTTTTATAATGTTGTTGAGCTGGTTCATTCTCTTCCGATTTTGTTTCAAAAGTAGCTCTATTCAAAGGGCTGCACAATGTTAGCCAATCAGTGGGTGTGTACTTTTAAGTTTTAAGGCTTAGGCCCAAAACAAGTGTTTCAGACAGAGGGCCAAAAACAGTTTTAATGAAAAAAATAAAAACTTTAGTAAAATTATCAGTGGACTTCAGGGAATTTAATAAAACTATATAATAAAGAGCACTTCATGACCTCTTTAAGTAATTATTTAACTTGTTTAACGAAGTCATTGTGTCGCTGGACACATAGGTGTTGCAGAAACCAGCAACACTTTGAGACCCAAAGATGACTAAATATTACATACAAATATTGAATATGTAATAAAATGCTGAAGTAATAATAGTATAATTTGTCCCATTGTCAGGCAGATAAATACAGTATGTGAGATCAGACTAGAATTAGCATAGAATCAATGAACCAGGACACTGAGCCTAGCAAGCCAATATTCCCACATGCTTTACTGTATCTGCACACACATACAAATACAAATACAGCCGTGCTGCTCTTCTAATTTACATACAAATGCACAGACAGATCCAGAATTACAAGACAAAATACACTTATGCTACACAGTGTCCTCCTAACAGCTCTTGGAGAGTAGCACATTAGTTTTGTGAAATGACAGGGGCAGTAATCAGACAGGTGGATGTTTCTGCTGACGGTGCTGTCCTAAAGGTCACTGTGTACTCACACTAATCATCATGCTGTTAGAGCTCCATAACATCTCTATGCTTTCATTTCTACAGGGAAAATTATGTTTATGGTTGGTTTCAGAACTGTACATTTTTAGGCCAAAGATTTTAAAAAATCAGTTAACTAGGTTTCAGTTAAGGTATGTAGACAGTTCAGACTGTAAAAACTGATTGGATGAGCCACATTTGAACCTGTTCAACAGGCAAAATATAATTGAATTCTATATATAAGTCAACATGAAACACCATTTGCAAACTATTCACTTTCATAATCGTATATATTTCGGAGTGATACAGGATATTCAATGAGAATGTAGGGTGATTGTATCCATTGGGAATTGGGAATCAATTGGATCATGAAAAGTGAAACACCAGAATGGAAGGGACTTGTGACATCTGCCAAAAATTAAAAGTAGTTTCAGAAGCAGCATAAGAAATTACATTTAATATTTGTTTTAATATATATTGTTTTAATTATTATTATTTGGAAAATCATGCACCAATGAATTGTGGGCTACAAGAGCAGGAGCATACATTAAACAAAATATTTGTTTTATTACAACTTGTAATAATTTTTACGGGGTTGTAAGATATCACAAGACTTGGCTCATATGAAAAGGTGCAACTTTTTATTCCCATAGAGACCAACCAATCATAGGCGGAAATCGCCTATCTGAGGGTTGTCCCCCTAAAATATCATTAAAATATGTGTATTGTAAATAATATAATGATATATTCTTAAAATAATTGTTTAAGAAATAAAATAATACAAATGCAAACGGGGCAACAACAAAAAAAAAACCTTGGTGTCCCCTTCAAAAATTGCTCTTGAGAATTGTTATGTTTATTGTCCCCCCCAACATTTTGATGAAATTACGCCCCTGCAACCAATCAACAAACAGAATTTCAAATTGGTACAATACAGGCATCAAATTGTAGCTTCGACTACAATAATTCATTTTAATAAAGAAAACATCAGTGAACAAATTTGGTTACCAAAATGTGGTTGTATTGCATAAATGTTTATTCATAATTAAGGGGTAAGACTTCAAACTTAGCTTAGGCTTAAATCATAACAACGCTCGTTTAAAACCCCAATGTTTCACTTTCTTCCATGGTACACAACAGTGATAGTCCTATTAAAATCATGGTTAAGTTTGGGTTAGGGTTAACTTCGGAAAAATCATAATAACGTTGTTTGTTCGTTTAATTTTCTCTATGGGAGTAAAAGTCATATGTTTTTTTACGAGCCAACTTGTTTAACTAGGTTGTATAAACCGTTAAAACCATAATGCTACCATAAAAACAGTCAAAACATACCTGTTTATTGTGTTCTCATTTAATAAAATGTAATTGTTTATTGAGCATTGGTGTCTTTAATGATATTGCTGTAGCTGCCATTTTATTTCAGCAATAAACGATTTTACCATGGTTATGTGTTGTTGTACACAATGCTTCTTTTTATTCATCTGACCCACATTGAATTTGTACAGGTTGCTCAAGGTCACAGTATTGTAATGAACATAACAGGGTTAAAAAAAAAAACACTAAATCACTACTGGGACACTTGATAACTAAGTGTACGTACATTTACAATTATAAACAAGGGATTGTGGAATTGCTCCCTTTCTGTGTTTGTATTTGAGAGTGCTCAGTGTTTGTATGTGTGGGTGAATATGTTTATGTGATCCCACACTTTATAGAGCCCAGTGTAATCTTTTGATTTGCTGGACTGACCCCACTTAATTCAATGAAACAGAATTGCTGTGACAGCACCGCTGAATGGATTTTCAATGCACTTCACCTGCACTAATAAGTTTAAGGATAACCTCCTTCGTTCTATGTGGTGAGAGCAAGGGAGACAGTGAGGGGGTGGGGGGGCTGGGGGGGGGGGTATCATGCAAAGACCATGATAAACACACGTAATGACCAATGCACACTTCTAGGTTGTTATAGTTTTTAATATAATTTTTATTTCTGTTTTAGTATCAACATTTGTTTTGTTTGCATTATTTTCCACTCTATCACTCTTAGTTTTACTATAGTTTTTCAGCTTTTTTCATGAACTGATGTTATTGAAATATGTATAATGCACTGAATGTCTCAGGGCCGTCTAGTGTTAGTTAGTCTATTTAATATTTAGGGCTAATAATCAAGTAAATTTTTTTATCAAATGAATTACATGACATGTCAATTAATTAACTGAATTAATTGCATATGCATTTGCATATGCATTAATCGAAATATATGCTGAGAAATGCCCTGAAATAAAGAATTCTAAATAAATGATACATCATTTTAATATACAGTATATAATAAATACATTCAAATATTTATATTGAAATATATTGCATTATTGTGCATACAAGTAAAGCATTGACTAAAAAGTGTCATTAGAAGTCAATATAGCTTTTTTTTAATTCCATATTATTGAACAAGCCTAAAGTCGACAGCAATCCATTTTGCAGTTGAGTTGGTCAATCTGTTCTGTTCTCACAGAACGTGTTCTTGCTCTCTGTCTGTGAAATTTGTAATTTTTTGTTTATGTACATGTGTCAGATGGATGCTTTGAGTGTTTCAGCTTCATAAATGCAATAAAAAAAGCAGTTGGAACTTTGAAAGTCAAGTCTGTTGTGCTTCATTCAGTTGTCAAGAACACGCTCGGCTCTTATTCTGTCATTGCACTGCTTGTGAGGGTTTTTTTTTTTTTTTGCAGTGTGCTGGCTTCCCCCTGCTGATACATAACAGGGAGCTACATTATCTGATGATAGAAAAAAACATACTTTTAATACAGAACTTAATAAAACAATATAATAAAATTAAGGGGTCATGATTAATTCTGTAAAAAATTTAAAAAAATGTTTTAAGTCGACAGCCCTATTTGTAATATAAACTATGTATCAAAAACAAATTAATTTGTGGTCATTTTTATTTCATTTTAGTTCGTTTTGCTGTCATGAAAATGAATTTTAGTTTAGTTTTAATTTTACAATTATGTTTCTGTAAACAATCTTTTCATTTAGTTTTTTGTTTAGTTTTTTGTTCATTATAATAATACTGCTAGAGCCAAGGACATCAATTCTCATATAAAGGCATAAACTGCTCTATCTGAATACGTGCTACCAAGAGTTTATCAGTTTAAAAAACTGCAGCAGCACTCAGGATCAATGTTTGCCTTTAACAACCTGTCTGCGTACCGTCTGGCTTGAGAGAGGACAATAATGTATGGCTCTAGCTCACCATAGTCAGTTAATGAGAGAGTGTGTACAAGAGCGTAAGAGAGACAGACAGGCAAATAAAACTGCTGAGGTGAGCACAAGGGATGCAATTTGGACTAAAGACATAACATGTGAACCCAGTGAGTGATTAGTCATAGTAAATTATTTCATAGCTCAATCAAAATACTACAGTGTTATTGGACTGTACACTACAAAAATAAATAAAAAATGTTGGTTTTATGTAATTCAATTATGACATTGTTTCCACGTAATAAAAATGAGTCTCCTTAATATGAAATGAAAATGTAGGCTCTACTTAAATGTTTTATGTTGCATAAACCCAGTTTATTTTAATCTCAATTACTCCACTAAATTTATCAGCTTGCTGCTAACTAGCAATAATACACATTAGCATACAATATATAGATATAATTTTGTTCAGAATGACAAGGATGGTTCTGCTGCGGGTCTACTGATCCTTGTTCACACTGTAAGTTATTTATCCTTCAGTCTTTGCTACATACCAAAGCAATATACACATATTGTTCAAGTAAAATATTGTAAGTACAATGTAGTAAATCACCCATCCTCAACCTAACCATTAGCTTCACTCTTCTCAACAATTGTAACCTCTGAAAAATATCCACCATGAAATACATTTCTCCAAATCCCATCATAACAGAACAATAAACACTAACAAGTCTGTAGTAATACATTAAAATAAGACTTCATTAAAAAATGTACTTTCCCAATCCAGTCTCATGCAAAGTATGCTGGGAAATGTAAATCCCCCATCACATTTCAGAAATACTTTAATGCAATAAATCTTTTTCACATAGTCCCAATACAATTGGATTAAGTAAACATAGTTGGATTGTAAACAATGAAATTAAGTGGGGACCAAATGCTAAAAAATTGTGTTGGATTAACTCAACTGAATTAAGTAAATTAATAAAGCAGTAAAAATCGTGTTGAGAGAACACTATCTGTTAGGAGTGCCGCTTGCAAACACACACTCAGGTTTTGCACTGAGGAGCCGAGCCAATGACCCGGCCATTTCAGCAGTTGGTTCAGTGTTGTGGCAAGAGGGACACAACGTCTCGTTCCCTCCATCAGGGAATGGAGGTTGCATCAGTAATCATGACATTCCCTATCTGTCACTCACTCGCCGTTGTGTCGATGAGTTGACACTTGGGGTCCCAGTGGAAAACTTCTAAGTGGAATACAACACACAGTCTTACCGGGTCGAAGCGGAAGCACGTCGTGTGGCACGGCAAGGAGGGGAGGAGTTACTACAATCACGGTGACCAGGTCCCTCTGCCCAAGGAAGACTCTGTTTACCAGCGGGGAAACCATTTTGTGGACTATACATCACACAGGGTTACATAAGGAGCCAACCAGCACATGTGGAGCACTTACCTCAGTACGGGGGCCTAAGTGACGCACGTACTGGGGCGACGCAGAGCCTCTCCGAAGACTCGTCGACCGCTGGGCTAAGGAGGAAGAACGTCCAGGGTTCACTCTTTTGTGAATGCAACTGGGAAAGAGCGAACATCTTGACCTATGCAAAAGCAGTACACCCGGACTGCTGACCTAAACTTACATGTTTGTGTCACCTGATAACACTGGCTCAACCCTGAGGTTATACAACCTTGCAAAGGTGTTAGGTGTTGCCCAGCCCACAGCACTACATATGTCTGCTAGAGAGGCGCCGTGGGACAACGCCCAAGAAGCAAGGGGGCGGCACATGCTGGGTATGGTATGCCATAGTGATGGCATCGATAACCCAGTGAGCGATCCTCTGCTTGGAGACAGTGCTTCCTTTTTGCTGTCCACCGAAGCAGACAAAGAGCTGCTCGGGTGCCTGGCGAACTGAATCACATAGTCGGGTTTGTGCCACATCTGGGCGCGCAGAAGTGGGAGGCTTTCTTGCCGTTGAAAACTGCCGGGCAAATTCTCCAATGATTTAATTTAGGTTTTGTTGTCTGTGCCGCACTGTTTAGCGCTGCGCATGAGCCAGTTAAGCATGTTTATGATGCTTCCAATGCAGGGGATGTGCGAGTCATGCCACACTGTACAACTGGGATGTGCATTTAGCGCTTAAAACGCTTAAACCACTGAACATCTTAAAGGGGATTCCACACACTAGAGCATATTTTATAATCAAGGAAGAGAAGCCTTCCAGTCTTCTAACCAGTGTGAAGTGGCCACTTAAAACAAAATTATGTAGGAAAAGACTCTGTCTGTCCAGGCCCTTTAGAATCGTCCTAACCTTCCCCCGTCACGGTGCCCCTGTGTGTAACTACTTTGGTTAGATGATCAGTGGTTTATTAGCATTTGTGACATCCACTCAGACTTCTGTTAGTTTAAACACAATGACATAGGTTAATTTCCGCCTCGGTTTAGTAATGCAAAACAACCACTTTCCTTTACACAAATCAATTCTGCAACAATGTTCCTCCTACTTTATATTACAGACGCATTTTAAAGACAGCTTTCTCAAGATTCAATGCGCTGTTTTCTGACTCCCAAGAGGGAACAGTTTAAGCAGCAAAGTACACATAAGTAATTAACTATCTCTGTGTGCACCGTTTGTGTCTACATTAGTACCATCAGGCAAGTGTGCCCTCTAGTGGTGACTTGAATAATACAACACAACAGGTTCACTTTGAATGTTATACAGTGACACAACAATGCACTGCAGACATTGCTGTATAAGGCGGGGTACATTAACTAAGCTACTGCTGAAAGACAAAAGTTGTTATTTTTACCAAACATTTTCTGGTGACAGGAGGAGGGGAATGGGGAAAGTTGAAAACACACATATCTTAAGCTTTTGGATACAGACAATACAGAATATTTACGCTTGAGTTAGCCCTTAAAGGGTGTTGACTGACCAAAGGTTACTAGGGGTTTTGAATCATTCCTTGAATCAATTAAAATAAATAAATTGACAATCTGAACAATTACAACTGTTACTCAAATCATGATCAAATAAAATCATGATAAAATACAAAAGTAGCTGTAAATAATGTTTATTGTATATCATAACACAACAATAGTCCCTATGTTAGATTACGCAGCTCTAAATAGATTAAATTATACCATCACAACAGATTTAGCCGAAATTGCGGTTTCAAGTTTTGGAGTTGTTGGGAGGATTTTGTTTTAATTTTTTTTTTTTTACATTATATGTTTTTGGGGCTGATTCTGTGAATAGCTACATTTTAGATGACACACACAACAACTCTTGCTTCTGAGTCACTAGACAAGCATAGATTAGTGTATTATAAAATATACCTAGTTACAGGGCCGTATAGGGTGAAAGGTGGTAATGATGCTAGGGGTACACCGGTCCAGGGGGGAACCCCACAACAAATTCTAAACTGTTTTAAAATAAAACTTTTTTAATAGGAAAGGCAATAAAGCAACAAACAGCCAGGGCCCCCAGAATACCCAGCTATAGCAGCATACATCTCAGAGATGTCTTTTTTTTTCTTCTTTTTTTAAATCTTTTAATCTGGAAAGCATCACAATCTCACTAACATCTTCTAATAATCTAAAAAAGATCAAATTTACAAACATCTGCTGATTGTCTTATTGACATCCAAGACAAATATTGACATGCGTTTTATAGACGTATTGCAAATAACATTAAAACACACACATCAAATTGACATCTAGGTGATGGGCATGTGCTACCATGGTACTAGCTAAATGTTTGATAAACAATCTAAAGCACAAATCTGAGGAAAAACAAATTATTTTAAATATCTGAGGCATTTTTTTCACTTTAGCAGGCATTTTGCCCCAAGCCAATTACTGACTCTTGTACTTAGCAATTGTCTGATACAGCAACAATTTATATCTGCCTCAGTGAAAAATCAGCACCTGCCTTGCTTCTAAAATTGTCTTGTTTTAATTAAATGATTGGAAAGTTACTTGGGGAATACCACGCATAAAATATCCCTACCTTACAGATATCGCTGTAATAGGTGTCTAGAGAAATCACAAAAAATATATAACGACCAAAAACAGTGAGAAGGGCAACCTGCACATTTTGAGCCAATCAGAAAATGAGCCAGTTAGAAATGCTCTTTGTAAATCATTTACTGTGTTTCGGTGTTCTGAATTGTCTATGGAGGATGTTTTGGATATACAAAATTTGGATGAAAGTTTGCAAAAGGGAAAGTAAGCAAAACAACTGAATTCACTTACAGCACCTTTAATTACACAAGAGACAGGATCATTACAACCCAGCCTTTCCCCCTCCATTCTCATCTACTTGTACTTATGAATCCAGATATATCTTATATTATATATAAATTATATTATATATACGTTTTCATAAGATTGATCTAAAACACAAATTTAGATTTCAGTAGTTTGTATGTTAATTTAATCTTGTATTGAAGATGTAAACTTATATATTTATTCATATGGCTTGCTGTCCACATACCAGAGAATAAGTGGAGATGGGGTGGAGGAGGGATGTCAGGAGAATTGTCACAGGAAGCAGGTAAGCAGTGGCTTATATACTCCTACTTGCAGGCCATGATTTGTCAGATTAAAATTAATATGCTCCTCCCAAACCATTGTTAATTAACTCAGTAGTTCGTTTAATTTCAGTAGTTCGTACGTTAAAGAATCTTGCATAGTAGAGGTAAACTTATTTATTTATTTATATGGATTGCTGTCCTTGATTACCCCCAAAAAGGCTTTAAGGTTGAAAATCAGTACCATGACAATGGCAGGGAATATTAGGAGAGCGAGCTGACAATTCAATACGTTTGAAGCTGCGTTCTCTCACCAGCCACAGTTCCAGACAGTGTTTTTCTCCAGCCCAAGTGCCAGCCAATGTTTGTCTCCAGCCCAAGTGCCAGCCAGTGTCTCTCAACAGCCAAAGTGACTGCCAGTGTTTATATCCAGCCAAATTACCTGCCAGCGTTTGTCTCCAGCCCAAGTGCCTGCCAGCATCTGTCTTCAGCCCAAGTGCCAGCCAGTGTATCCCAACAGCCAAAGTGCCAGCCAGTGTTTATTTCCAGCCAAATTGCCTGCCTGTGTCTGTCTCCAGCCCAAGTGCCAGCCTGTGTCTCTCACCAGCCCAATTGCCAGCCAGTGTCTATCTCCAACCAAAGTGCCTGCCAGTGTCTGTCTCCAGCTAGAGTGCCAGCCAGTGTCTCTCACCAGCCCAAGTCCCAGCCAGTGTCTGTCTCCAGCCAAAGCAACTGCCAGTGGCTGGCACTTTAGCTAGATAAAGACACTGGCAGGCTCTGGGGCTGCTGAGACACACTAGTTGGCACTTTGTCTAAAGAGAGTCACTGGCAGGCTGTGGGGCTATTGAAAGAAACTGGCTGGCATTTGGGCTGTACACAGACACTAACAGGGGCATTGGCTGGAGAATGTAATTGGCAGACAGGCACTCTGGCTGGAAACAGACACTGGCAGGTGCTTTGGCTCTCACCAGCCCCAGTGCTTGCCAGAGTCTGTGTACAGCCCATGTCCAGCCAATTTCTCTCACCAGCCACAGTGCCAGCCAGTGTCTCTCACCAGCCCCAGAGCCTACCTGTGTCTTTGTCCAACTGAAGTTCCAGAAACTGTCTCTAACCAGCCAGAGTGCCTGCCATTGTTTCTCGCCAGCCAAAGCGCCTGCCAGTGTCTGTGTACAGCCAGAATGTCTGCCAGTGTCTCTTACCAGCCCAAGGGCTTTCCAGTGTCTGTGTACAGTCCAAGTGCCAGCCAGTGTCTCTCACCAGCCAGAGTGCCAGTAATTGTCTCTTGGTGTGTGTGCTTGGCTGAGGAGCCACTGCTGAGAAGATACCATCTATGCGATTATTACGGTCTCCGGCCAGAGTGTCTGTGAGTGTCTTTCACTGGCCCCTGTGGCTGCCCATATCTGACTCCAGCCTCAGCACCTGTCAGTGTCTCTCACCAGTGCCTCCCTGAGTCCCATGTACCTGAGACTTTCTTTTTGTCTCTAATCCTTGGGCCTTAATGAATCATGGAATTACAGATACACAGACTAAAGCAAAGTTTCCTGTGTTTTCCTGATAATTGTTAGTGTTTTTCATCCTAGTTCCTGTGCCTGGATGCCCATCCTTGTGCTTGTCTAGAGGTTTGTATTCTTTGGGAAGAATCTTCTCAAAAAATGTGTCAGTCTGTTTTAGTCATCCAAGATGTCCAATTATCTTTGATCTGGAATATACATATACATAACATACATGATGACAAACAACTATAATAATGACAAGCACTTATCTCTACATTAAAAAAAAAAAAAAACATAATAATCAACATCCTATGTGTGCTGTTAGCTTGTGTTTGTCTTTAACCAGAAAGTCATTGAAAAATGTTTAGGTCAAATAGTGCTACTGGCCAGTGTTTAGAGCCTTTGCTGCTAACTTCAGGACAAAATGTGTTACAGCATTTTGGGATGTTTTTTTGAGACAAGCTTATACACATTTTAGAAAATATTTGTATTCCCCTGCTTCACACCTATAAAGTGCAGTGCAGCTAGAATAATAAAAATACCTTGCTGAAGAACAGATGAAGCTAACAATGCTACATCAAAAAGATGATAAATTGTGGGGAAATTAGGTTTTTGTCTGAGGTTGTTATTTCTGATGAAAATGCCTTCAGTTAAACTGCATTGTCCAATTTTAACTTCTATGGGCCATTATACATTTCTTCTCACGTGTTTGTCTTTGATGATTTTAAAATATAATTGCTTAAATCTTGTAGTAAAAATAGATCCTGAAGTTAAAGAATATATAAATATATATATAAATTAAATTCCTCCGTTGATCATACATAAATGGCATAGTAAACAACTTGCTATCTGATGCTAAACATAAATGTCAAAGCACATCTTCCTAAAAAATTCAATAAAAATTCTATACTCCAGTGTAACATGGTCTGTGACTGCTTTCTACAACAAAAACTCACCTCTGCTGCAATCCTTTCATGGACCTTTGGACTGTGCGACCGACGCCTCTTCGCTGACTGAGAACCACCTACACTGCTTTGGTCAACCATGGAATGGAGAGAATCTCTGCAAAGGAGAAAGAGAATTTAGCTAAATAACAACAACAACATTAGGAAGAGAAGGAATACAGCTACTACCTGATCTTTTTTATTAAATTTAATGGCTGCTTATTGGATCAATACAGGTAAACGTCATATTATGTGACTACGCATTATTTTACAGGGAGCTTACGAACTACTAGTTAAGTCTTGCCTTAAGAACAGGTGGTGCAACCAATTAAAAACTGACTTAGTTACAAACTAACTAATAGTAACTAAGCCCTTAGCATGAACTTTACGTCCTAACTTACGTGAGAACTTACGCACAGCTGGTGCAACACTACCCTGATCCTCAGGAAGGATGGCAGCAAGACGCACTTTTAGTGCTGTAGCACTAGTGGAATCAGCTGTAGCTGACTGCAGAGATATAAACTAAAAAAATCTTTACTGCACTCAGTTTTTGGCATCAATGTAGTGCAGTACAAGCACAACTTGGTACTGTGTGGCAACATCCATCATCTCACCTGCCCGGATTGAGAGAAAATCACTGCTCTGTGCTTCTTTGATTATGTATTCCCTCACAACAGACAACATACAGTCAAATAGCTCATTCTGCACAGTTTTCAAAGTTCCCTTAAACACAGTGGCATTCTAAAGGTTCTCTTTCAACACTCTGTCAAGGGAAGCAACAAAATCCACCAACTCACTGAATATCCTCAGCTTATCCGAGCTCTCACTCTCATCATGGCCACTCAAAGCCAGCTCAAAGGTTCCACAAACTTTCTCAGTCTATTATTTTAGACAGGATGTGTTGATTTTTTTGTCACCTCTTCATTGTGCCTTCTAATGACAAACCTGTAGCTTTCATCTAGCTTTTCAGCCATGCTAAGTTTCCCTCAAAAAACGTTTTTTTATAAAGATATAACTGAATTTTCAGAAATTCTGCACCAATCTGAAACTTGGCAGTTCAACGTCAACGGCGTTAACGATCAAAATATCAATCAGTCAACTAAAAATCTCAACTAAATATGTAACAATCTCAACTAACTATCAAACAATACTCAACTAACAATCTCCACTAACAATCAAAGAATCTCAACTAACAATCTGAATATCTCAACTAACAATCTAACAATTAGTCTATTAACAATCTCAACTGACAATCAAACAATCTCAAATAACATTCTAACAATCTCAACTAACAATCTCAAATAACAATTTAACAATAAGTCATTTAACAATCTCAACTAACAATCAAACAATCTCAACTAACAATCTAACAATTAGTCAACTAACAATCTCAACAAACAATCAAACAATCTCGACTAACAATCAAGCAATTAATCAACTAAATATCTAACAATCTCAACTGACAATCAAACAATCTTAAAAAACATTCTAACAATCTCAACTAACAATCTCAAATAACAATCTCAACTAACAATTTAACAATAAGTCATTTAACAATCTCAACTAACAATCAAACAATCTCAACTAACAATCTAACAATTAGTCAACTAACAATCTAACAATCAAACAATCTCAACTAACAATCTAGCAATTAGTCAACTAACAAACTATCAATCTCAACTAAAAATCTAACAATTAGACAAATAACAATCTAACAATCTCAACTAACCATCTAATAATAAGTCAACTAACAATCTAACAATCTCAACTAACAATCAAACAATCTCAACTAACAATCTAGCAATTAGTTAACTAACAATCTAACCATCTCAGCTAACAATCAAACAATCTCAACTAACAATCTAGCAATCTCAACTAACAATCTAACAGTTAGTCAACTAACAATCGAACAATTTCAACTAACAATCAAACAATCTCAACTAACAATCTAGCAATCTCAACTAACAATCTAACAGTTAGTCAACTAACAATCTAACAGTTAGTCAACTAACAATCTAACAATCTCAACTAACAATCTCAACTAACAATCAAACAATCTCAACTAACAATCTAACAGTTAGTCAACTAACAATCTAACAATCTCAACTAACAATCTCAACTAACAATCAAACAATCTCAACTAACAATCTAACAGTTAGTCAACTAACAATCTAACAATCTCAACTAACAATCTAGCAATCTCAACTAACAATCTAACAGTTAGTCAACTAACAATCTAACAATTTCAATTAACAATCAAACAATCTCAACTAACAATCTAGCAATCTCAACTAACAATCTAACAGTTAGTCGACTAACAATCTAACAATTTCAGCTAACAATCTCAACTAACAATCAAACAATCTCAACTAACAACCTAGCAATTAGTCATCTAACAATCTAACAATCCCAACTAACAATCTAACAATTAGCCAACTAACAATCTAATAATTTCAACTAACAATCTATCAATCTCAACTAACAATCTAACAATTAGTCAACTAACAATCTAACAATTAGTCAATGAACAAACTCAACTAACAATCAAATAAACTAAACTAAAAATCTAACAATCTCAACTAACAATCTAACAATTAGTCAACTAACAAACTCAACTAACAATCAAACAATCTCAACTAACAATATAACAATTAGTCATCTAACAATCTCAACTAACTATCTAACAAGCTCAACTAGCAATCTAGCAATTAGTTAAGTAACAATCAAAGAATCTCAACTAACAATCTAGAAATTAGTTAACTAACAATCTAACAACCTCAACAAACGATCTAACAACTAACAATCAAACAACCTCAACTAACAATCTAACAATTTCAGCTAACAATCTCAACTAACAATCAAACAATCTCACCTAACAACCTAGCAATTAGTCATCTAACAATCTAACAATCTCAACTAACAATCTAACAATTAGCCAACTAACAATCTAATAATTTCAACTAACAATCTATCAATCTCAACTAACAATCTAACAATTAGTCAACTAACAAACTAACAATTAGTCAATGAACAAACTCAACTAACAATCAAATAAACTAAACTAAAAATCTAACAATCTCAACTAACAATCTAACAATTAGTCAACTAACAAACTCAACTAACTATCTAACAAGCTCAACTAGCAATCTAGCAATTAGTTAACTAACAATCTAACAACCTCAACAAACGATCTAACAACTAACAATCAAACAATCTCAACTAACATTCAAAGAATCTCAACTAACAATCTAGAAATTAGTTAACTAACAATCTAACAACCTCAACTAACAATCTAACAATTTCAATTAACAATCAAACAATCTCAACTAACAATCTAGAAATTAGTTAACTAACAATCTAACAACCTCAACAAACGATCTAACAATTTCAACTAACAATCTAACAATTTTTCAACTAACAATCTAACAATATCAACTAACAACCTAACAATCTCAACTAACAATCTAACAATTATTCAACTAACAATCTAACAATTAGTCAACTAACAATCTTACAATATCAACTAACAATCAAACAATCTCAACTAACAATCTAACAATTTCAACTAACAATCTATCAACCTCAACTAACAATCTCAACTAACAATCTAACAATTAGTCAACTAACAATCAAACAATCTCAACTAATAATCTAACAATCTAGCAATTAGTCAACTAACAATCTAACAATCTCAACTAACAATCTAGCAATCTCAACTAACAATCTAACAATTAGTCAACTAACAATCTAACAATTAGTCAATGAACAAACTCAACTAACAATCAAATAAACTAAACTAAAAAGCTAACAATCTCAACTAACAATCTAACAATTAGTCAACTAACAAACTCAACTAACTATCTAACAAGCTCAACTAGCAATCTAGCAATTAGTTAAGTAACAAAGAATCTCAACTAACAATCTAGAAATTAGTTAACTAACAATCTAACAACCTCAACAAACGATCTAACAACTAACAATCAAACAATCTCAACTAACATTCAAAGAATCTCAACTAACAATCTAGAAATTAGTTAACTAACAATCTAACAACCTCAACTAACAATCTAACAATTTCAATTAACAATCAAACAATCTCAACTAACAATCTAGAAATTAGTTAACTAACAATCTAACAACCTCAACAAACGATCTAACAATTTCAACTAACAATCTAACAATTTTTCAACTAACAATCTAACAATATCAACTAACAACCTAACAATCTCAACTAACAATCTAACAATTTCAACTAACAATCTATCAACCTCAACTAACAATCTCAACTAACAATCTAACAATTAGTCAACTAACAATCAAACAATCTCAACTAATAATCTAACAATTAGTCAACTAACAATCTAACAATCTCAACTAACAATCTAGAAATTAGTTAACTAACAATCTAACAACCTCAACAAACGATCTAACAATTTCAACTAACAATCTAACAATTTTTCAACTAACAATCTAACAATATCAACTAACAACCTAACAATATCAACTAACAACCTAACAATCTCAACTAACAATCTAACAATTTCAACTAACAATCTAACAATTTCAACTAACAATCTATCAACCTCAACTAACAATCTCAACTAACAATCTAACAATTAGTCAACTAACAATCAAACAATCTCAACTAACAATCTAACAATTAGTCAACTAACAATCAAACAATCTCAACTAATAATCTAACAATCTAGCAATTAGTTAACTAACAATCTAACAATCTCAACTAACAATCTAGCAATCTCGACTAACAATCTAACAACAATATTGAATGTTAATTAGTCAATTAACAATCAAATAATCTCAACTTAATCAAACAATCTCAACTAACAATCTAACAATTAGTCAACTAACAATCTAAAAATGATTCAACTAATGAGCTTTTGAGCAGGAAAGTGAATCGTCCAATCACATGAGGCAAAAACAATTTTAAACAATACTGATATGCTACCAACAAATATAGGAGTGTCCGGGGTGCAGAGAGCTGTGTGTGAAAATATGATGCAAACAATTAAAGTGCAGCCTCAGGTCACCTGCTTGCCAAAAGTTTAAGGACCTACACGCACACTCATTTGGCCGGCGCCCTGCACACTGGAAGTATAGTATGTATTCACAAAGAAATTAACCAAATAAATTTTTGGATTAAATTATTATTATTATTTATTTTTAATAAGTGCTAACACACGACTACCAGGCGCATAGTACGACTACATTTTATTTCATAATTATTTTGCAATATATAATTAACTAATTTTGAACATGTTTAAGTAGCCTTATTCTCTGGATAACTTTATGGGGGTGGTGACCCTGTGACCATTATTGACCCTTATTGACTCACACCCAAACAAATGAGAGAGTGTGCTGTGAGAGTTGAAACATTGGTTGTTGCACCATTCCCTCACTTGACAGTGGGGCAAGATAGAATCACAGAAGATCCATCGAGAACACATAGCCTACTAGGTGAATGGATGAATGTGCTTCATGGAAGTGGATCATCACAAGTTCAGTACTAACTGTTGTCTCACAATCCCAATCAGTTGATCACAGAAATCCTCATTCTTTGCAAGTGCAGAATGATACAAATATTCACAATAGCAATATTGTTACAAAATATAAGAATACTTAAATGTAAATCAATACTGATGCAACAGCTTGACACAGAACAAAATAACGGGACTTTACAGCTTTCAAAAAATTAAACATTTACATTCCAAGTAAACGAAAAGTACAGATTTTTAATTGGCATGTCAAAAATGTAAAGACAATCACTCAACCAGTAAGTTTCTTGAGCTTTGTTGAGTTTCAGTTTTATAGCTGCACATGTTTTCACTGGATCTGATGCTGTTAATTAAAATGTCTAAAATACAAAGCCCTGAAAATTTGAGTCTTTATCTCTTGAAATATTTATGTACAGTTACAGCTCTCTGTAGTGTTAATATTTAAGGTAGACTTAAAAAATAAATAAAGTCTTATGTCAGAGAGCCACGAAAACAACGATATTTTGACCAATTTTACCAATACAATGCAAGTCATAGTAGATCAAAATCTACTTCAAGTTCCATAAAGGATATTGTGAAATCTCTACACAGCCACAAGGTGGAGCCACTAGACCATGAATACAGCTTATCTGAAAATCAGCAGACTTGTCCATTTGACAAATGGCTACAATTAATGCAGTTATCTTCTACATATTACTTTGCATTGCATATAAACAATAATAAACAATAGTGTGTAATATAAATACAATGTTACAGCAAATATTAATGAGGGAAACAGAGCTAGATAATACTATGATTCTATATATCAATTGTTCCCAACCCTGTTCCTGGAGGCCCCCCAACATTACACATTTCAGATATTTCCCAAATCAAACAGACCTTATTCAACTCATACGCTCGTTAGTGGAGACTCCAAGACCTGAATTGGGTGTGTCAGAAAAGGGAGATGTACAAAATATTGGGGGCCTCTGTGAATAGGGTTGAGAACAACTACTGTAGATCAAATATCTGATCTTAATTAAGGAAAAAAAGAGAGTCCACTTACTTTACATGCATGCAAATAATATCCCCAAGATAAACTCAATTCTACTGCTGATGAACAGTCAACGAACTGACTAAACTAGAGTGAAGCTGGCGAACTGTTCAGTCTCACTCATACCGTGGCATCTATTATGCACTCACGTTCCGTTTCCGCTTCATGCACGTGAGGCTGTGGTAACCCATCACATCCGAACAGACATAAAGTTTGCAAAAAGTAACCCATATGACTAGAGTGTTATAGTCTAAGTCTTCTGGAGACATATGACAGGTTTGGGTGATAAACAAATCAACATTTAAATCTTTATTCACCAAAAATCTTGATGTGTACCCTAGCTCTTCTTTCACGAGAGCAGCTAGTTCACAGACTAATTCCATGGTTAATTTTGGTTAGTGCCAACTGTACGGCCCACCTTAAGAGACGTGTGGTCCACCTTTAATCGAGCTGGAGCCGGATTTAAACCAAGATACAGGAAGTAACTTTTGGGTGGGCCAAATGTTTTTAACAACAGAGAAGTGCTGCATTCAAACAGTTTGTGGCAGAGCAGAACTATGCACTGTCCCTTTAAGAATCCACCACCACCGCCACCACCACCAACTAAAATGGCTGCTCGTTAGAGTACCAGGTGTCATCAATAAAGGCAATCTATAAAGGTAACCAGGAAGATGGTTGTTGAAGTAAAAAAAAAAAGAAAAAAAGAAAAAGAAAAAGAAACATGAGAGATATGAGACTGGAGTGAGCTGAAGTTTTGGTGTGCCAAGCTGTGAAAGGAGAAATAAAGTTTGCTGCATTGTACTGTGATGTGGATAAGGAATGTGATTGGAGAAGAGAGGAGACAACAAAGGGACTAATTTGACAAGTGCTCATCACCAGAGATTGAGGCTTGGATTTTTCATCACTGTTGTATGCACTTCGGCTTGACAGTATAAATTATATTTGATATGAGAACTTAAACGAAAACACACCAACATAAACACACAGAGCAGCTGCCTGTCATTCTCTCTCTCTGGAACTGTCACCGGGGGGTGGGGGGGCGTGCCTTGCGCCCCGTCTGCCGGTGGGTCATCCCTGCCTTCCTCGACCTGGGAAGAGACAGGAGGGCAAAAACTAAATCGAGAACACGGAGCGGCAGAGAGAGAGGAGAGAGAGAGAGGGAAAAAGTCACAACACACATTGTTTCAAATCAGCTTTACAGAAGATAAAACTAAAATGTTTTCGAGTCATCATTGTGTAGTTTGATAAAATGTGATTGTGAACTGTGTTTAAAAATAAGTAATTAAATAATAATTGTATTTATAACCCAAGTGAGCAAGCCAATGGTGACCGTGGCAAGGAACACAAAACTCCAGAAGAAGTTGATTAATGGAGAAAAATAACCTTGGGAGAAACCAGACTCACTGCATGGGCCATCATGAATATAATGCCAATATTGCTTCTGTATAGTGCAAGTCATGGTTTAAAATTATTAAACTAAGTGTTAAGGGTCAGTGTTTAAACAAAGATTTTGTAAGGTTAATGACTTATGTCTTTGAAGTCCATCCTGGTATAACTGCAGAAGTTCACATAGATGCAATTGTCCTTGTTAGTTGGCTGATGAATGGTTTTGTTGGCAATAAATTGGTAGCCTATGTATTCCATTTCAAGAGTGTAGTTCATCATTAGACCAAGGCAGAGATCAGCGAGGTGCATCGCTGTTCAACCTGGCTGGAAATTTCAGTGAGGTCTATCCTAAGTCCAAGGTTCAGGCAATGGCATATGAAGTATCCCATGTCTTATGGTTGGAGTTGGCATCAGTTCATCCTCTGAAGGCCATCGTAATACACTGAAGTTATTTTTGGCTTGCATCGGCTGCTATTAGTCATCATCACACAGCAACATGTAGCAGTGTAGTCCAACACCACTGCACCACAGCAGTTGATTGCTAATTGTCATTCATTATTTACAAGGGTGGTTCGCTAAGCATGTTATTTTGTTTATTTTTTCTTTCCTCCATATATTTCCCCCCATATATTTCGTATTTGTTCTTGGTTTCTCATGACAATTTCTACTTCCACCCTGCCTATTGTTCCATTCATTGTGTAGACTGGCACTAATTCTACATTGTTGTTCTTGTTGAACAACACCTTACTTTCCCACGGCACTGGTTGTATGTCTGAACTGACATTAAGGAAAACGTTCTTTAAGACAGTTGCTCCTCTCTCTCCTGGTCTCTCTGTTGGGTGAATTCTGAAATAGGGAATTTCACATTTGAGATAAAGAATATATACCAAGATGATAGGTATTTTTGTTGCTACTCTCAACTGACACAATTGGGTAGGACTCAGCATGTAAAGCCATTCCAACTGTTTTAACAACGGCTGAACTGTTTGATATCGGCTTACTTTTGCTTGCCAGTTTAATCACAGCCATGCATATTCTATTTCCCTCAGGTTTGTGATCTTAATCAGTTTTCTCAATAACCATTTCTTCTTTAGTTGTGTTAATTCATTTCTTTCTCCTGTACAATCTACGTATTAATTTTTTTTTTTCAGAAATTATTGCTAATCCCTCTTGTTTCTATTAAAGTTCTTTCTAATTCTTCTTCTGATTCATCATGTCTTTGGAGAACTTCTCTCTCAAAATTTGTTAGCCTCAGCATTTTTCCATAGTTGAGGAACACTGTAGATAAAAGAAGATTATGGTCTGTACTTTATCTAATTAACCATAATTATCCCCTCACACATATACTGCTTAATTTCTCTGCTTGTTTATCCCCTCTCCTCGCTCTCTCTAACTCACAAAATATCACACACTCAGCCTGAGAGAGAGAGAGACAGAGAAACAGGTGCCTTTTACTTCTTTATTAATAATTGTGTTTCTTTTATTTGGATCACATCGGTTACAATTTGGATGGTGCACAAATATTCGACAAAGCCAATATCTTGGAACATTCTTAGTTCTTGGAATTATTTTTCTAACTAATTTTCCAATTTTTTCATTATCCTTTTTTCATTTATCAATCACAGAGCACAATACACCTGTTTCTTTATATCACAGCACACTCAACTGTACACTCACATATACAGCACAATTATTGAAAGCACACAACCCAGCCAACATAAATCAACACAGTTATAACCAATATCACATATACAAACAATGCAATCAATTCCACACATAACTCAACACACCCAACACATATAGAATTTTTCAATAATCCCTTATATTCTACTCAGCCTGGGCTTATTCTACTAGATACACACACACACACACACACACCCTACTCCTAGGTGTACAGGCTACTTCTGCATGGCAGGCTGCTTCTGGGTGAACATGCTGCTTTGACATGACATACTACTTCTGCATGATTTTTCGCTCGCGCAGCATTTTAAATCTGGAACCCAATTTTCTCATTTAGCCAAATTAATAGTTCAATTAGATTCAGAATGGCAAGGCCTTAGAGTTACCACAACTTAGGTCAAACCTACATCAGACCACACAAAAGCACTATTTTAAGCAAAATAGCATACCTAAATTTTGGCACCAGTGATTTTGTGCAGTCTATGTTGGCAGACCCGCCTCGGCTTCCCCCTCCCGGCCTCGATTACAAGTCCCTTCATGGTCGCCAAGAATTTGGAAAATATTGAATATTTGTTCCCTCTGTGCAAGAAATCTCTTAGAGTCAGGGGTTTCAGATGCCAAAGGTAAAACATTGAGTAACCAATAAACCTGAGAATGCCAGCTGTCTGTTCTGCCTTCTCAGTCTCAGACTCCCAGTCTTTATAAACTTCTGTTATCCCTTCTGATGCCATAAATTGTTCATTCTCATTATCTCTAACCAATGAGCTTGCTTCTTCACCTGTCTCTGCTTGCCACCATTATTTCTTAGACCATCTGACTTCTTTCAAATGGTGGAAACCTAGCAACCTATCTATTTTTAAAAAACAGAACATTATGGTCCATTTATTTAGGAAGTGTTCATTCTAGGTAAACAGATTAAAATGATAACATGAGTTAACATAGTGGAAATCCTGCATAAAGGCTATAATGTGCCTCTGTATATGGTTGAGTGTGACCATCATCCATACACTTCTTATGGTACAAGTTTCTGGCTTATAAAATGCTCATATTTTATCTATATTAGTACCTTTATTTCTATATTCAGTATCGAAAATAAACTGAGCAGGCACCCTCGAGTCATGGCGCCTATGACAAATAATACATTTGGTATGAATACGCTAAAGCGTTACGGAGATATACCCTCATGTCCATTTTGGCGTGCTCTTAGTCAAATTTGTTGAAGCACCATTCAAAAACGGTATGATTTATCAAAATTCTTTGAATTAGATTTTGTCATAAGTGCCTCTAGATAACGCTGGCCAATTTTCGTGCAAATCGGACAAACAACCTAGGATGTTAAAAAAAAGTAGGTTATTCAGAAAATTCTAAATGACCGATGTCCAAAATGGCTGACATAGGAATTTTTGACAAACTGTTCAGAAGTTATAAGCAAAATTATTCCTTTTTAATATCTCGTGACCAGTAGGGGCAGTGTGCCAAAATGCTGCAGGTAACCTCAGGGCCAAGTTTTTTGGCGTGATCACATGTACCAAGTGTCCCAATACCTCAAAGCGTTGCAGAGTCACAGCCTCAAGTTCAATTTTCCGCTTTCGTTGAATTGTTATTCGAAAACGGTATGGTTTATCAAAATTATGTGAATTACTTTTTGTCGTGAGTGTCTCTAGATGATGCAGACCAATTTTTGGGCAAATCAGACTCGAAAAGTTCGAAAAAGTAGGTTTTCAAAATATTTAAAAATGGTGAACAGGACGTTTGCTCGATTTTGACATAATTGGTGTCATTGTTCTTGGCATGAACCACGGAATCTTTCAAGACCATTCTCATGACAATAGGCAAAAGGAGTCAATAGGTATTTTTTATAAATAGCATTATACTTTTTGAAACTTTTCCCGAAACTTTTTGTGTCCCTTCAAAGCATGGTGCCAATGACACATACTGAGTTTCGTAACTATGCAAAGTCAATGGTAAAATACAGCATTTTATGTCTAAATTCAAACTGCCGACATAGGAATTTTTTATATCTTATACCCCACTGAATCTAATGAGACCAATTTCATGTTATAAGCAAAACTTTTCTTTTCTCATATCTCATGACCACTGAGCAGCACTGTTCTGAAACTGAGCAAGCACCCTCGAGTCATGGTGCATATGACACATAATAAGTGTAGTATGAATACTTTAAAGTGTTACGGTGTAAAGTGTTTTGGCGTGCTCTTCACAGAATTCGTTGAAGTGCCATTCGAAAACGGTATGGTTTATCAAAATTCTGTGAATATTTTTTTGTTGTGAGTGCCTCTAGATGATGCAGGCCAATTTTCTTGCAAATTGGACAAATGGCCTTGGACAATCGAATCGTCTTGAGCTCTAAGTAATTAGAGGAAAAATAATTTGGTTTCTAGGACTCAGGGTTCAAAAGTTATTAACATAAACGTGAGTGCAAATTTGAGCAGTTGGTGACGCAAGAGGGTCTGAGGTAGAGACGCCAAATTTACTGTGGTGACAGATCAGATTGTCCTCTATCTAAATTTCATAACTTTCCCACAAGCAGTTCTGTGAGCTGCTATAGACTCGAGCGTAAGAATAATAATAATAAGAAGAAAACTAACAAAACAATAGGGGTCTTTCGCCCCCTTCGGGGCTTGACCCCTAATAATAAGACAGTTAACGAAAACATTAGGGGTGTTTCACCCCTTCGGGACTTGACCCCTAATAATAACAAAACTAATGAAAACTATAGGGGCCTTTTGCCCCACTTGACCCCTAATAATAATAATAATAATAATACTAAGAAAACTAATGAAAACAATAGGGGCTTGACCCCTAATACAATCTAATACAATACAATCAACCTAAAACAATCATGGTTTCTACAATATTACTAGGCTATAGGAAAAAAAAAACATCAAATCTGCTTTCCCGCTGTTTAGCTGCCACTGCTACAGAGAGGGATTGGCTAAGCAGCTGCTTGAACAACCTTTTAACCAAAGGATGTTTATTTTATGTTAGAGGCATTTAAACTAACGCAGCAGACTACACATTTACTGCTCAATCCACACAGTGTATAACCGTAACTTAACTAACTAACTGAAACTCGCCATAAAAGCTGTTGTACTGTTTCGCAGCTACACAGAATGAGAATAGCTAAGCACTTGTAATTTAGATTTCTAAAACAGCTGCTAGAATGGTCTTAATAAACCAAAGAACATGTTTATTTTATGTTACAAACATTCAAACAAACACAGAATACAAGTTTACTTTCCATATACATACACTGTGTATTTGCGGAAAAACTCACCAAACCTGCTGTTGTGCTGCTGCTGCAATGGAGAGAGAGACTGGCTAAGTGCTTGTCATTTATGTCTAAAATACCTGTTCAGTCTTTTCAAACACATGATAAAATAAATGTATGTAACAGGCATTCAAATAAACACAGAGGTATTAGAATACAAGTTGCAAATCACATGAAAGCAGCAAAAATAATTGAGAAAAACGATCACCTTTCAAACGTAATGTTTTATTCACATGAAACTAATATTATGTTTACATGCTCTGGACACTGAAATCTGCATTGCAATGTAAACAAACATAGCCATGTTCACAGCCTATCAATAATTACATTTATCTCGATAATAATATGATCATTATAAAAGTTCTATAAACACACGCTTGACATATTTGAGAATCTAATAATTTTTTTTTTATGTAAATAAGATGTTTTGTATAAAAACTAAGAATCTGAAATAAAGGGTTGACATCAGTAATGCTTCATAGTTTTCGGGGTTTTTTTATGCTTCGTAGTCTTCCTTTTCCCCCAAGTGACAAGTGTCACAGCATGCCACTTTTACCTCAAATTTGCATTGACGCTCATCACAGATTTTAACATCAATTCCTTCACTAATTGCATTTACAGTTTTATTTACACAATACTGAAAAAGAGGTCTGCTTTTATAAAAAAAACAATTAACAGATTAGATCAGAGAAATATATATTTTTTTAATTCTGAAGATGTCTCAGCCACTGGTTCATTGCCTGCACACACCACACCAAAGAAGGTGGAGGACGTACGCTCTTCCTGCTGGAGGGTTACCAGCAATTTTACCCCCTCCTGGACCTCAAAGTCAGACCCCACCTGCATCTCCCACAGAGGTCTAATGATGAGGAGATCAGGAAACAAACTGCTATTCCGCAGAACAGCTGGAGAAAACACCACCTGGAGTGAAAGGAAAGTGGCAAAGTGGGTTCTGACTAATATAAATGAGAAATGAGAAATAGGATGAGAATGACCATGATCACCTGAAAAATGACCAAAGAGAAAGCATTGTAAAGTAGTAAGGTACTCACTGAGTACATGAGAGCTGTGCAACACTTCCTTTTGTGTTAGCCCATGTTTTGAGGACCACACACTGAAGCATTACTGAGAACTGTAAAATAAAATAAGCATTAGTTATGGGTATTTCCCCATTGTTATGTATTGTAAATTGTGTATTTTGTCCTTGTAATTGGTTTATAATCTATCAAATGTGTGCATTGTGGGCTTTTATTTACCACAAATAGAATGTAATTGAATGTTATGAATGCTATTTAGTAGTTGTTATGTTTGTTGCTCTTATTTTTTTAAATATTGATATTGTTACTCATTATATTTATATTTATTTAAAAAAGTTGTATTATCTATAAAGAAATGCATATAAAAAGCATAGATAAATATACAATTAAATGAAATCTAATTTTAAGAATAATTGTAATACAGAACGTATCTCTTGTCTCTCACAGAGCAAAGATATATTTTTTTTCTCTATATTCCCTATATATTCTAGTAACACATTTGAGCATCTAATGGCGATGGAAGGAAACGGTGTGACTATACTGCATTGCAAAAGTCAAAAATAGTAACTTTGCCAACACAGAAACAAAAACAAAAATGGCTTCAAACTTTCTTTTAATTGCCCAGCCAATTGTCATACTCTGTTTGTTGGAAAATGAGCATTGTTGAGCCAAACCCATCTGACACAAGACAGATCATAATCCAAGAGACCCGATTTCAGTCATAACTCAATTTTGTAAAATGTGTATTTTGCCTTTGCAGAAGAGTTTATTGCTGATGAATTATATATCATGCTAATTGCAATTGAAACCATTCCTAATACTAGCATTAGAATATAGGCTATACCTCACACAATAGCATTTGATCAAAGTGAACACAAAACATTAGATATGTGCAATATGCCCACAACATTACACAAGAAGTGAACAGCATGCGCATTACATAAACTACATCAAAGTACGATAAATACAGATCATAAACATTCATGCATTTATCATGGTCTACACATGTTTGCAAACAATTTTCAACAATTCTCCATTGAAAAAGACTTGAAATGTACTCACCAGTAGCAATCCTGAAATGCGTAGGCATAAACGTTGCATGTGGGAGCGAAATTCAAAGCACGAGAAAATAAAATAAATAAATGTCAATATAACCGTTGGTTAAAACATTTATTATAGTTTATGCACGTTTTAAACCAACGAGGAATGTTTTAAAGAGAAGAAAAAAGCTAAATATGACTTGCAATGCTTACCTATAATCCGTCCTTCAGCTCCAAGCGAGACGAGTCAGCGGTGAACCGTCATGTGACTGCCCAGAGTGTCACGTGACACGCTTGGTACGTCACACTGGAGTTTAAAATTTGATACATTGTAAAATAACTGCCGGAAAAAATAATAAAGCTAGGGGATCAGTTAAATCATTTAGAATTTATGTGAGAAAGGGTTAAAGGGGCAGGGCTCAAACACCATTGCCAATCATAAGATTGGCATTATTATACAAGGGCTTCAACTAGGTCGTGGGAGAAGAAATTCCCCAAAAGCATTTACCGCAATGTCGAGTGAACTGAATCGATAGGGAACCATCCAATCTTTCCCACTCCTCAATACAAACTAGATTATCAACAGAATAGAAATATACCCAGAACATTTGTTCAAACAAGTCAGACGTGCACCTGCTTGCCTCAAGTCATAAAGTACTTAGTAGTCAGCTTATCAGCACTGAGAATAGCTCACTTGCTGAGAAAAGAAATGTCTCACATGTAGAGATAGAAGCAGTCAAACCACTAAAGTGGATAGATGTCTCTCTTGCACTACATAAACTGGGCCATAGACAACCACAAATTGAGCAACAGCTATTTGAGTTACATTGTTTACTGTACAAATAAAATAAAAATAAAATATTTACTGAAATCATCAAACATTCAAATCAACAGAAACCAGAGAACACTTTATATGACACAGGTGGAAAATAATACTACCCTCACAAAAAATGACCATGCAATCATAATAGTTACTACTGCACATTTATTGCTGCTGTCATAAAATCTCCTTCAAACAGAGTATATTTACATTAATTTATTTATACTTTTTTTTTTTTTGTCCAAATATACCATAGGTTATCTCTATTCTTAAATATAAGAATACTTTAGGAAGGTTTTTTTTTTATATATACATAATAAAAAAGTTGTGTATTGAGAGTGCAATAAAGAGGTAGTTCATCTAAAATGCAAAATTATGTCATCATTCACTCCCCCTCATGTCGTTCCAAACCTCTATGACTTTCTTTTGTGGAACACAAAATTAGATGTTAGATTAACAGCCTCAGTCACCATTCACTTACATTGCATCTTTTACCAAACAATGAAAGTGAATGGCGACTGAGACTATCAGTCAGTAACATTCAGCCTAATATCTCATTAAGCCCATTTACATGCAGACCAAAATGCTGTTAACTATCAAAAATCGTATTTAAAAAATCTGACAAAAGTTTTCTCTGCTTTTAATGTCAAACCGTGTAGAGATATGCGAACAACACTTGCATACATAGAATAAGTCAGTAAGAATGCTGGTAAAGGTGTTTACACGCAACGTGAAATAGTGGTAATTGCCAAAAATCTACCCGCATCGTTCAATTTATTCTTAAGCATTTACTACTGTACACCGATAAAGGAACAACATTTAATGCGTTTACATTGTCACAGACATTGTCGGCTTATGAAGAATAATCAGAGTAAGAACGTGCATGTAAACGCACTCAGTGTGTTCCACAAAAGAATAAGAAAGTCATACAGGTTTGGAGCAACATAAGGGTGAGTGAATGATGACACCAATTTTTTGAGGGAACTATCCCTTTAAAAATGTAGTCAAATTCTCACTTTTTGTTATGAGTGACATCTGATACATTTACAACATTTAAATGTAGTAACAATAACTGTAATATCTGGTAAATTGGCGGCAACTATGTTTTCCATGGTACATTATTGTAAGGGTTTTACTTATAAGACATAAATGAAATGAGGAACAAGAGATACGGAGAGGAGAGGATCACAACCCATACCAAACCCTTCTGATTGAGGATGCTGGTTGTCAAAGCGTAAAAAAAGTGGTCATGCAGCCGCTAGTAACAAGGTTTAGTACGGATGACACCTATTGGTTCAGCAGCATAGCGCCATGGGGGGCGGACTCTCATTGGGTGACAGCTGCTTAAGCTGAACGATGAGCATCTTACAACATCTACAGCCTAAGCGTTTATTCATGGGTCCACGGATATAAACAACGTGTAGAGAAAAGCACAGCAACCCGAAATGCATTAAAGACCTGTCTGGACTGGAGGACTCGTCTGAATCCTCGGTAGCGTGAAAACGTGAGTAGCTTTCATGACATTTCCATGTTGAGACAGCGATGAACGCAGTGAAGGTAGTAAACTCTACAGTAAAGCAGCACTTGACAGACAATATCTCAAAGACAGCGAGCCATATGGTTGTACAGCTAGGCCAGACTGATGCAGTCTATCCATTTATGTCTGTTTATTATGTATCACAAAATCCTTTTTAGTCGTGAGCAATGCAGACGACAAAGATTAATAAATGAGTCTGTAGTGCGTGTTTCCTCCACCTGTTTGCAGCATGTTCCTGAACACACATGCTCAGTTCACTTCATAACACACATGTGCGTCCCATCCGAGAAAAAAAAAGATTCCGATAGCGTTTGTGTTTTAATCGAGCAGCGTTTTTTTATTTTTAGGTATTTATGTGCTGTATCATGCATTCGAGATACAATATCAATTACGTTATGTTTAATAATCAACAAGTTGAAGTAAAGGCGTGTCATTTTAAACCGTAGATTTAAGCGCTTTGTTCCTCTGAACAGCATATTCGTTATACACAATCGCACAACACCGTTTGGTTTCCAATAATACGTTCATATTGAGTATGTTCTGTTATTGTAAAGGTTCTCGCGCAAAGCTACCATAAAAACCTTCGCGTCCTCACGAGTTTCTTTTGTTCTGCAATTGTATCTATATTATTTAATACGATTAGCACTCTTGCGCAGTCCATGACTGCTATTTAGGATGGGATAATATCATAATTGGTATTCTCAAATCCACGTGCAACTGTGGCCCGCAGGCAGGAGGTGCTGAATGCTAAGCAGTTATGTTTTTTGAAGTCTACATTATTCAAAGTATCAATTAGGCCTACCTAAAGTTTCAGGTTAATGCAATGGTTATGTGTGAAAAATAAAACCTAAAAATGAACGTTATGTATGCATTCTGTATGGGTTTGTCACTCAAAACCTCTCTGCAATGCTATGGGAATGTTTGTTAATGGTTATTAAAACTAATAAAGAAAGTTCCTAGAACATTAAGAATTACTTCCCCAAAAATGGAAGATCAAGTGTTAGCCTAATAAGCATACAGTATGATGGATCCTTGTCACTCATTTAAGATTTATGTGGCTGTTATACACTCACCTAAAGGATTATTAGGAACACCATACTAATACTGTGTTTGACCCCCTTTCGCCTTCAGAACTGCCTTAATTCTACGTGGCGTTGATTCAACAAGGTGCTGAAAGCATTCTTTAGAAATGTTGGCCCATATTGATAGGATAGCATCTTGCAGTTGATGGAGATTTGTGGGATGCACATCCAGGGCACGAAGCTCCCGTTCCACCACATCCCAAAGATGCTGTATTGGGTTGAGATCTGGTGACTGTGGGGGCCATTTTAGTACAGTGAACTCATTGTCATGTTCAAGAAACCAATTTGAAATGATTTGAGCTTTGTGACATGGTGCATTATCCTGCTGGAAGTAGCCATCAGAGGATGGGTACATGGTGGCCATAAAGGGATGGACATGGTCAGAAACAATGCTCAGGTAGGCCGTGGCATTTAAACGATGCCCAATTGGCACTAAGGGGCCTAAAGTGTGCCAAGAAAACATCCCCCACACCATTACACCACCACCACCAGCCTGCACAGTGGTAACAAGGCATGATGGATCCATGTTCTCATTCTGTTTATGCCAAATTCTGACTCTACAATCTGAATGTCTCAACAGAAATCGAGACTCATCAGACCAGGCAAAATTTTTCCAGTCTTCAACTGTCCAATTTTGGTGAGCTCTTGCAAATTGTAGCCTCTTTTTCCTATTTGTAGTGGAGATGAGTGGTACCCGGTGGGGTCTTCTGCTGTTGTAGCCCATCCGCCTCAAGGTTGTGCGTGTTGTGGCTTCACAAATGCTTTGCTGCATACCTCGGTTGTAATGAGTGGTTATTTCAGGCAAAGTTGCTCTTCTATCAGCTTGAATCAGTCGGCCCATTCTCCTCTTGACCTCTAGCATCAACAAGGCATTTTCGCCCACAGGACTGCCGCATACTGGATGTTTTTCCCTTTTCACACCATTCTTTGTAAACCCTAGAAATGGTTGTGCATGAAAATCCCAGTAACTGAGCAGATTGTGAAATACTCAGGCCGGCCCGTCTGGCACCAACAACCATGCCACGCTCAAAATTGCTTAAATCACCTTTCTTTCCCATTCTGAAATTCAGTTTGGAGTTCAGGAGATTGTCTTGACCAGGACCACACCCCTAAATACATTGAAGCAACTGCCATGTGATTGGTTGATTAGATAATTGCATTAATGAGAAATTGAACAGGTGTTCCTAATAATCCTTTAGGTGAGTGTATATGTTCTTGCTCTCTGGAAAGTTTTTGACTTTAATATACTCTTTTCCCCCAGAGACCATTCAACGTATATCATTGCATGAAATATAAATAACCTGACATATTACACAGGTGATGCAAGAGATTAAATCAACTGACAATCCCTACAGACTCTTTCTGCCCCACCTCCTCCCACTAAAACCTCCTCTGCTAATCTAAAAGCAAGACCAGAGTTTATACGTGATCACTGTTAATAAGATTATTATTATTATTATAATTATTACCTTTTGGCATTTTTTTACAGATTATTTGAATCTAAGCCCCATTATTTTTGCCATCTAATAATAATACAATTAAAAAAAATGATATATACATTATCTTATATTGAAAGATCCATAAGCTTTATTATTATTTCTGTGGTACTACTTTTATTCACAAACCTTGCTGAAAATGTGAAATTTCTGTAGTTCCATACAGTACCTAGCAGATACAGTTTGAGAGTCTGTATGCAGGCTATTAGATTTCCAATGAAAATCTTTATGGTCAATGGGCCCTATTTTAAGTGTGCTAGTGCTAAGCACAGCGCTATGCATAAGTCATACATGTAAAGTCAATGGGCATGGCCATGAATTTTTGGTATTTTCGTGCAAGGATGGAAAAATCTAGTGGCAAGTGAGTTTGGTGAAAATGCGCACGCAAACGCTAATGCAATTTAATAATAGTGTCCTATTATATAGCCCATTCCCTATCAAGCACCAGCAATATAAACAAAGACAGCACATTTTAAGAAGTTGGTTGTGTAAATGGACTGTATGCAAATAATTAGAAGAATGGAAATATGGAATTACGTTCTTTTGTGCATTAACTGCATTCCTGTTGAATATTCAGGCATACTTCTATGATAGTGACGCATACATTTGTTTTTATTTACTCGCTCAATTATTTAATTACGAACCAAAAAATAAATAATTATAATTTTCCATAGTGCAGCTTTTCTCTATAGTTTTTTTTCCTCATTTAAAAACTTTTCTAATTAAATACATTTTAATTTTGTAATATATATGTTGTTTTATTTTACATGAAGAGGATCCCCTCAGGGGGGTTGCCATGTTATGGTCACATTACAAACAGCATACTACTTGCTTAATCTCAGTAACCACCCTATTATTGGACACTTTCACTCATGGAATAAATTAATCATGGTTGACTGTGAATGGTGAATTCCTAAAATGGCAACGATAAGTGAAACTATTGCATTTGAATGATGCTGCATCCAGGACCCTAGGTGTCAATGCAAGTCCAAGACAACATATTCAAGAAATCACTGAAATGTGAGTGTTCCTAGATTTTTATATAATTCTAATATATAAATATGTATTCGATTAAAGGCTGGCATCGAATGTGCTCAAAGGGCAATACGAGTGGCTGTATTTTATGACACTCAATGTTAACCCACATTTCCAGTGCCAGAGGCGAAACCTGGTGTGCAGGGAATCTGATTGGCTGCGTGTCTAGGTCATTCATTCCACTTGGTTACATCTACGTGCAGACAAGTTTAAAGATGAGAAAAGCCGCTGGAGATATAGGACACATGGTCTGCACACATGGCCCTAAGAAAACATCTAACAGCAAACACATAATAAATGATATGGTTGGAGTCCAACTATTCATCTGAGCAGGTACAGGTCAGAAGAGGTTGCCATGTCACCTACTGTACATTAGTATAGTCAAAAGGATAAAAGTCAACAGTCTAAAGGTCTCAGCAGTCAACAGAGTGTTATAGTTTAATATGGTTGTCTACTTTGCATGTGAGGCTTTATCTGGTGCATATGTGTATGCTTATTTGCATGTCTGTGTCTTCCTGTGTGGTCCGTGCTTGAAAAGAAGGGTTTCCTTATATATGCAGGATGTAGTGAGATCAGCAGATATTACTGGTTCAAAGACTCCCTTTATCTGGTCCCATCAGATCACTTTAGTATGTCTAGAGTCTGTATTCCACAAGGCCATGCTGTAAAACCTTGGTGATGGAAGGCTCTGTCCAAACTGGGTTGTTTGATTTATTAATAGACACACAGACAGATGCATACATACATGACATGTGGTCACCATCACTGGAGGTATCCTATTGCTAAAAAAAAGAAGAATTCATGTTCAGTATGAATAAGCATTTTGTTCTTGGAATTGTTTACTATAAATATTCATCAAATATAAATAAGAATGCACACAGTATCTTAACAGAAATAGATGATAAAACTGAAAAAAGGGCCTTGATAACAAACTCAAGGCTTTGCTACGTTTGCAGGTAAACAATTTGTAGGGTCCACTTTGTTAAATTTGCAGAACGCAATTCATTTGATGGCAGTCATCATGTGACAAATAGATGTGCATAAATGGGGCAAGGGTGACTAAAACACTAATTTATAGTGGTGGCCACACACATTCAAGTCTATACTCTTTAATTAAGTTTACCTTAATAAGGGCAGACAACTGACAGTATTTTCTGCTTGTCATTGTTGTAATAGAAGAAGACCATTGCTCGAAGTAGGGAGATCATTGTAAGGCACCGTTCATGCCTCTTCAATTTTCTTAAACAAACAGGCATTCCTTTAAATGCAGGTTTGAATAATCTGGGATTCTGGTAACTTCCTCATTCCACACAAGATGTAATGACTAGTACTGCCCACACCTATAAATATCATAAAGTATTTTGTATACAGTGTTCAGTTGCTCTAGTGGCTGGTTTTGTGATGGTTGTAGTTGTGCTTGTTTTACTAGAAAAATCACATTTACAGGAAAGATCCTAGCTGCTTCAATAAACTAGTTTGATTTCATTTTCATCTAGGAAACTAGGTATATTTTTAGCAGCTACTGACTGTTTAGCTGTTATCCATATTGGATTTGTATTAGACTGCAGTATAGTTTGCTTTGTTTGCTTTGCCATAGTCTATGAGCGGTGAAACTGCTTTTCCGTTCATTTTTCAGATTTGTTACCAAAAAGGCTATTTTAAGAAGTTCTGTATGTGTTAATTATATAAATATTAATTTATATATATTTTTTACAAATCACATAAATCATTGGTTAGTCCATTAATGTATTTTGCTGCTGTTAGTTTAATATGTCTTCATTATTCTAATTTTGCACTCAATTCTGATATGTAGAAATTAGCGTAACATTACAGAGTGGTGGAATATATAATATATCTCACTTTTGATATTTTGTATCTAATGCATAAATGTTTTATTTAAGGAAATACAAAACACTGTAGTTATAAATGGGACATTTGTCTCTTTAATTTTGTAAGAAACATCCATAATTATCCATTCATTATGCACCCTGCTCCTGAACTTTACAAATTTACGTTTGTAAATGTTTAACAGATTCCTTCCTTAAACCTTAAGTGAAAGTGTGGTCTTGCATTGTTTGCTTGTGTCTTCTGTCTGTAATTCATACCTTGCCCTGTGACAATCCAGCATGGTTCAAAGTTCCCACCACGAGACTCTTTGCTCTTGCTCTTGCTCTTGCTCTTATCCTTCCCTCCTTTTGATCACACTTTTAAAATTAGAAATGAAAGGGTAAATAGAACACAACAACATAAAGAGTTTTTCATTAATCTCATAGGGAAATTTTTTTTATTCTGAACACAGAACTAAGAAATGACTAATTCACACAGCCTGAACTGCACCACCAACACCCCTGATTATAATGTCAAGCCACAAATATACGTTTTTCAAGCATATGTACATCATTCATTGATGCAAATGAGTCAGACATGGAAACTTCCAGATTTTAAACAATACAAGGCTCAACGCCCGGTTGGGCCAGTGCTTCAGATTTTTGATGGCCCCGACAACATTTTCACTGGCCCCAGCAATGGAGGAGATTATGTTTTTGGTCACCAGTTTAGTCATGCTGTCATGCAACAATTGGACATGTGTAGTATTTTCACACACAGGATCAAAGATTTAGTCACTGAGTTAAAGATGTGATAATTAGCTGAATGTATAAACATATGAATCCCTGAGAGAGGAGACTTGTTACTAATTTGGTTGTGACTGTGTAATATACAGTAGGTAGATTTGCCTAATCTATGAATTAAGTATGTGGATATAAACATAAATTCAGATAACCCAAACAAGACCAACACTGACTGATATACAAAGCAAAAAAACAAAACAAAAATATATGTATGGTCCAGAAATGAGACATGTAACAAGTGTTTTATGAGGATGAAATGAAGTAGACTGTTTCAAATGGTAAATGGTCTGCACTGTGACTCATTCACACACACATTCATATAGGCGCTAGCCTGCCATTGGGAGCAACTTGGGGTTCAGTGTCTTGCCCAAGGACACTTCGGCTTGTGGAGTCATGTGGGCCGGGATTGGAACCACCAATCCTGCGATTAGTGGCCGACATGCTCTACCAACTGAGCCACAGCTGCCCTTACTTACATTTTGGATACTGAGCAGCTCGTGATTTCCAGGCATGTGTATAATCAGGGTTTAACAAATTGTATTATGTCTCGTTCTGCACTTCATCTCTAAAGGCAAATTAATGAGAGAAAATTAGCTTTTTTTACAGTGGGAATAAAACTAGTGCTCTGTCCCTTTACAAGAGCACTAGCATGTTAAACAGACTATGCTGCACGGTGAGAGATCCATTGTATGATTTTGCGCACTATGAACATGGAATGTGCAGGGACAGGCCTACTTAAATTGTTGCACAAGACATAAAAAGTGCTAAAGTGTTTTTTCATGCTTTTTTTCTTCACATTGGTAATAGCTGCTTCTATGACACTTAAAAAAGAGTGAGGACTGTGCTAGGAGAGTGTGCTCTGTGTTTGCACGCTCTTATGCATGCACGCAAAGTGCCTTGGTGCGTCCAGTGTATATATACTCTCATGCATCTTTGCGAGCTAAATAGAATCGCACTTGCTCATTGGTTACAATACTTTGTTTGCTCAGTGTAATTTTTGTGCTCTCTCGATTGTTGCACTAATGTTATAAATGCAGCACTGGCATGATCGGGCAAGTGACAGTTCTAGCAACTAGCCCGAATCGCTCTCACACTGGCCCTGGGCCATTGGGCAGTCCTTATTGTCAAGCCCTGCAATGTTTACAGTAAACTAGGGATTGCAATAGCATGGACTGAGTTCCTCTAATGTAAAATAACATTATTTAATACATAGTGAAAATTTGCCTTTGTGTACATTTATATTGAATGTAAATCATTTCACCATCAGGCCACGGTTCTGTGCAGATTGAGTAACGGTACTAATTGTAGCATTTCCTTTAGAACATGGTTTGGGACGGTATGATTACAAATCATTCCCTGCTCGAATTTCTTAACCGTACTTAGGACAGAAAACCGTGCTGGTGGAACGGCTTTAGTGATGTGCCGACTCGCGGTAGGTCACTTGCCCGGTCAGTCCATTTTAATCCTGATTTCGCAGCACCACAATGGAAAAAGAAACTGTAACTGTGTCAACGAGACCCGGATCTGTACAGAACGGCACGATTCATCAACTGTTAAGTTTCAGCCTGATGGTGAAAATGCAGGTATTTGGGCACTTTCAGAGTAGAGATTCAGTCGTATGGTTGGTGTGAACATAGTATTTCTGAACCAGTGAACTGAATTATAATCCACTTGAACAGGTGGTCTGGGTTGCTGTTCATGTGACCCCCAGTACAGTTTGCAATTGGGATAAAATTAATCTGCCCTATCACACAGAAGTGAACCTAGTCACATACTTTATAGTGTAATTCATTTCTCATTCTGTTGCTGCTTTCTTCTGAATAAATTATATTTAGAGAACAGCTTGAATTCTTCGCATCTATTGCATCCGTGGCAGGCAAGTACTATTTATATGTGTTAAGGATGGAGCAATATCGAATTTCAAAATATCGTAAAACCAAAATAATCGAGGCAAAGTCCATATTTTCAAATTTGCAACATTTTTTTCTGTCCATAGTTTCATAGTATCATAGTATCACCATAGGATAGTATCATCATGGTATTTTGTACTAAAATCATAAAAACCACAAAATAAAACATGGTTACTATATTGACACCATATTACTGTTGTAACACCATGGTTAATTGCAACAAAACTATGGTTACTACAGTATTACTATGGTAAAACTACCTTTTATATTAATTAGTATTTATTCATGTAAGTAGTATTAAAGGAAATATTAAGAGTGGAAGTAGGAAACAGAATGGGAAAAGAGTGAGACAAAGGCAGAATCGGACTTGGGTCGCCCACATGACAAGTAACATTTGCACCGTCATTACGACCCACACCAATGCAGCTAAATTTAAATTGCAGTATGTTTTCACTGGACTATTGGGGTGCAAAAAGTCATGCTGTGTGGCTGGTGCTATTTACACCTTTGTGCAAATACATAAATAAAAAATTACCCATCAAACATTAAAATGTCTCTTTCAGTTTTACTTCACTATTTATTGGGTTTGCACAAGGTCCTTGAAGTGCTTAAAGTTCTTGAATTTAGCTTTTAGAAATGTAAGTACTGAAATACCTGAAAAATCAAGTTGTTTTGTTGAAAAGTGCTTGAAATTGAAATGGAAAACATGTCCATCAAAGATGAGATCCACACATACATTTTATAAATTTTAATCAGTTTCCCAACCGTGGTTCGGTAAGCATTTGAACCATGGTTCATCTCTAGTTTAATAATGCATTTGGATCATACAGTTTGGCAAAGAAAATAAAGCGCCAAATAGACATGCGCAGTTGTAACCTCTGCTAATGCACCTGCATGGCTCTGTAGATGGACACACTCCGCCTGTGTTTCACATGGGTCAAATTTCTACTGAGAGAAGCTATCTGTTAGTATATTAAATCAGTTGATGACATCACAGGTTGCACATGT
This sequence comes from Xyrauchen texanus, assembly GCF_025860055.1. Classification (NCBI taxonomy): domain Eukaryota; kingdom Metazoa; phylum Chordata; class Actinopteri; order Cypriniformes; family Catostomidae; genus Xyrauchen; species Xyrauchen texanus. Next base: position 27,853,912 of record NC_068300.1, on the reverse strand, counting down.
TAGTTGGCAAAATGGCAAGCTGAGAAAACAAGCTGCAAGAGAGAAGCCCCTGGGAACCTTTTATTTTTGCAGTATATTAAATCAGCGATGGTCAAAAAAGTTTACAAAACAGGCACTGTTTGCAGACATTGCTTGACGTGAGTGCTGTATACTGGTAATACATCAATGCTTGATTAGTTATTTACGCTAACATCACCCGAGGATATATAGTGTGCGGAGCACACAGAGCCACATGGGCCGGTTGCACCAGCTACAGTATACGTAAGTTAAAACTTAGCCCAGTTGTGGTGTAAATGGGCACTAAGTCACAATTTACGCACAACTAAATATTTGAGGGTTGCACCATTAAATTTACGTAGGACATAACCCTACATACAAACAAAATATTTATGGAAGATTCCGACCAGAAGTAAAGGATGGAATAAAAAAGCAGACTCCCTTAATGACATCAATGAGCTCATAATTGGTTGACAGGCTTCAGTCCTTTTGACATATATGATGATGTTGGCATTTACACTCGTTTACATTTATGGGAGAAAACATCATGTAAAAAAAACGTCTTCAGCATGAAACCGATCTAAAGCTGCACTTTCCTGTTTACGCCATCTGGTGTCACGTTTCAACATATACAAAATATATAAAATATTAAAGTGAATAAATGTCTATTGTATTAGTATATATTTATTATTCCTTATTAATTTTGGATACTGTTATTGAATATTGTTATTTACATAAGATATATCATTAAATCTTGTTTTATTACGTATCATATTTTAATGAGGATATCATTTATTACAGCTGACAGTTACGTGAGCAAACAAGGTTTGAACACCAACCGTAACAAGATCCAACTGAAATTCACAGCTTTTTAACAATACTGTGTACAAATTGAATGGCTGCTTATTGGATCAATACAAGAAAACGTCATATTATGCGACTACACATTAATTTACAGAGAGCTTATAAACTACTAGTTAAGTCTTGCCTTAAGAACAGGTGGTGCAACCAAATGAAGCATTGACTTAGTTTCAAACTAACTAGTAGATACTAAGCCCTTCGTGTGACCATTACGTCTCAACTTACATGAGAACATACACATATCTTGTGCAACCCAACTCAGGTGATCCCGAAAATGCACACAGACACACTCCCTTCTGTCTTTAAACAGGCACTCTGTGCTAATTCGGACAGACATGAAACAAGAACTGAAGCGATTAGGGTGTTTATAGCCAACGTTATGTTGGCCTTACGCCGTTGATGATGATGTGGGATTTCCGCGTATTATTAAAATATCTCGAGTTGAGTTACGACATCATTCTTGTATTCATTTAATAGCAAGTAATTTTTTTCTGTAGTGATGCACGTAAAAAGTATTTTTGAAGGGTTTGAAAGGCCAAGGGACAAAGTTGACTTGTTCTCCTCTTCCTCCATAGCTTGCTTGAAAAATGACAAAAAAAACAAATCCATTCCTGCAGCCACAATCGTAGCTTTATGATGAGACAGCTACAGTATGATGCTTGAGGTGCCGATTATCCAACAAATGCTATATAAGGTGGTGGTCCTTCAATGGAATTTGGAGGACGTGATTGGGTCCACATCACTGGGTTCCAGTGATATGAAGGATTGATAGGTTGATAAGTAACATCCCATTTTGGGGCTGTCTTGCTTGCTTCTTGTCTCTTACTTTCTCTCTCAGACTGTCTTAGACCAATGAGGTATGATGAGGAATTGAGGCAGGTAAAGGGAATGCTTTTTCTTATTCCTTCAGTGTATCTATTGTAACAGTTTTTGGCTGTAATGTGTGATGCATTTGTTTACACAGTGTAATGTAGAACATTTACACAGACATGCAGGGGACATTTACTTTTTTGAACGTGAGTCAATGTAGTACTGTCAAATGCAAGGGTGCACATGCTGATAATAAGTACAGTATAGCGTGAATGCACTGCAAGCCACTTAAGTGAACGTGTTTACCAAATTTGCAAATTCTAGGCAGTTTGGAGCTATACAGGAGATTAATTGATTTTTATAAAATGTTTACAGATATAATTTTATAAAGTAATCTTTGTGCAAGTATTGTTTGTAAATAATTTACGATACATGACCTGCTTGAAATACATGTGCCAATAAAATCAGAGTATGAGTAGAGATTATTGGCCAGGTTAATTGACACTTTGAAGGACTTCGTTCTAGTCCAAGTACTGTAGGTAAATATAAAATGTTATGACAATACGATATGAAATATAACAATGCAACACAATGTAAAATAAAATGCTATAAACTTAACAATTAATGGGTAGGATCTACAATGGAATAATGTGTAGATTATAGATAATTAAAATGTGGTAGTCATAATACAGTGTGCAATTGAAGGTCTTTAAGGAAACACAGGCCAAGATAATTTACTTAAATTGAGCTTAGGGTTAGACAGGGAAGTTTGAAAATCTCTTAATGGTCTTATGCATAAATGACGTGCCCACAATAATATGCTTGTAAGCCGTCATAGCTTTGAGAATAACCAACGCTTGTTAATTATGATGTTAACCATTGTCTAAATTGTTTCTTGTAAATTATATCAATGATACGTTATCATTTCCTATTCACAACTTTCTAAGAGAGAACTTAACCAATAAGGAGCTATTATAGTTTGCAAATGTATGCTGAACACAGATTGAGAATAAGTTTGATCAGAGAGAACTTGTAAACTCTAATTTATAAAGTGCTCACAGTTGATGTTTACAACTAGGGCTGAAACGATTAGTCAATGTTATCGTCAACATGGACAATAAAAAATTCTAGACAAAAATGTTTGTAATTTAATGTAACATGAGATCACTTTAAACTCTAATGATGAGAGCAGCACTGCAGCTCGCACCTGACTTAGGAGAGGAAGAATGACTCAGCTCACAGTCCAGATGCACACTAAACTTCCAAACAGCTTCAGGTGATGTAGATCGCAAAGTATGAGGGAATTATAATGCAAAAAATACAAAGTAAGTAAATTTAAGTAAAAACTTGCATGTTGAGCGTCTTTAAAAGAAAAACCCTGAAATTACATCTTAAAAGCAGTTATATTTAATGCATTGTAGCTTTTATTAAAGTTCAAATAATACAGAACAGATCAGGTAAATGATTACAAACTCCGAAACTGGCATTTTTCTGTGCGGTCAGCACCTCTTCTATGAGTTGCGCGAATGTCCCGATCTGAGGGGGAGAGAGAGTGAAACTGCTTCTGGCTGATGCGCACTCTGTCGCAGGGATGCTCATACCTCGAGCGCGCACGCTTCCTGCAGCTAGATTATAACGTATTGGCTCGCAACTTATTGAATCATAATATATGTCACTGTGCATTTCTTATCGTGAAGAAAATTGCCAATAATCAGCTTTATTAATATGAGAGAGTTTTTTTGTTGTGAGTTAAAGATGGATTGAAGTGAACGGAAAGGTGAGAGAGGGTAGACTTCGCCCCATTATACACTGCAACAAAATATGTTTTTGATTTGTTTTTGTTTTGGCTTGTTTTCCAATATAAATATGTCAAACTCCTAAAACAATGTACATTTGTTTGCAGCTATACTGCGGAAGATTTTTTTTTTTTATCTCAGAATGTTGAATATAATATTAAAAATACAAATATTTTAAAATGTAAAAAAAAAAAAAGATGCATTCACCTTAGAGGTGTGAATCTTCACTGGCCTCACGATTCGATTATGATTCAAAGGTGAACGATCCAATTATAAAACGATTCTCGATGCATCACGATGCATCTTGTCCTCTAATATCTTTCTATTTTCAGTTTCTTCAAAATAATGTTTTAATAAATGTTTTCCCTTGCAACTTTTTATTTAACAGCTGTTTTATTAATCAGAACGAGTCACATTACTTAAACAGAAAAAAATTATTAAATGAAAACATCACCAACATCTCCAGAACCACTGCCTCATCATTATTTTCCCCCATTGTGTGCAAATCAGTGCAATTATGGGTGCAAGCTCATCTTTAATGTTGTTTGTTAGCTTCTTATCACGAATAAACTCTCCCATTGCAGTGTGTGTGGGTTTGTGAAAGAATTTCGGGATCATTGTTTCATTCGGGCACAAATGGTCATATTGTTTGATACAGCTGGTCTGCAAACAGTTGTGTTTGTGCACTTGACTTTAGTGTATGCACTTAACTCGCGTCTTTGTTTCCAAATCTGCTTTGGCGCGCACCACTGCTCTGCTGTGATTTAAACTGAACTCCGAATTGATTCTGATTCTTTTGAGAATTGATTCAGATCTTTTGAATATGAATCGCGATGCATCGCTGAAACGATTTTTTCCAACAGCTCTAATTCACCTGAGAAGCAGCATACAAGATATTTTTACTTGCTTTTAGAGAATAATCTTGAATATACGTATATTTTGTCTTTACTGCAATTGCAGAATTATAACCAAGAAAAAAAACTCACTTATATACAAAATACACTTACTGTATATTTAAGATACATTCTCTGAAAGCAAGTCTAAATATCTTATATGCTGCTTCTCAATTAAATGTATCTTGTTTTAAGGATTTTTAGACATTTTTAAATGGAAAACTAGACAAGCACTTTTGCAGTGAATAATCGTATAATCATTCTAATAATTGTTAGATTTATCATTAGTTGCAGCCCTATTTACAACTCACTGAAAAACAGTGGTGTCTCTCTCCTGATGTGCTGCACAAAGCCATTACACCTGTCTTGCACCTACCACTCAATTTATCTTTTCCCATCATATAGTAATAATTTGCACAGTGTTGTATAGTACTCAATTCAAGTTTGAATAAGAAATATTAAACGTCTCATAACGACCACCCCTGGAGTGGCTGAGTGACTCCAGGCAGGTCTCCTAATCAACCAAATTTGCCTGGTTGCTAGGGATGGTAGAGTCACATGGGGTTACCTCCTTGTGGCGACTATAATGTGGTTCTCGGTGGGGCACGTGGTGAGTTGTGCGTGGATGCCGCGGAGAATAGCTGAAGCTTCCACACGTGCTATGAAATGTGCTCAACAAGCCACGTGATAAGATGCGTGGATTGACGCTCTCAGACGCAGAGGCAACTGAGATTCGTCCTCCGCCACCCGGATTGAGGCGAGTCACTACACCACCACGAGGACTTGGAGTGCATTGGGAATTGGGCATTCCAAATTGGGGATAAAAGGGGAAAAAAATAAAATAATGGCCCCATGGTGTTATTGTAGGTCATGCAGTCAATGGACAGACTTTATTGTAGTATTTTGGTGACTATGGGTAGAATGCACAACTATTCCCTGCTCATTACTGTTTTTCTAGGCCTGTTGACCAGTTGGAAGAGAGGTAAGTTGTGGTTAACATTACACTGGAGAGACAAGAAAATATTTTATGCTTTCAAACTTGCTACGACATTGTCGTTTCTGATGTATTCTGAGTAGTTGCTAGGGTGTTTTATGTGAAATACTAGGTCATTATTAGCATGTTGGTCACTGGCCCAAGTCAAAAGAGTCTACCCGCACATCGCTATAATATTCTGGTGCCTAGATATGGCCTGGGTCCCTCCTTCAATGTAAATCTGTTTATTTTTCTCTGTCTGATTGGTTAGAATTTTAATAGCTCACATCCTCCACAAACAAAAAAGTGCAAGACAAGTATGCTAAAGTGTAGTTGTTCCAAACACGTACAGTATATGACATGCTTTCCTCCTTGCATTAGCAAGTACACTAATGATTTACTGTTGCAGATTAAAATTGTGCCAAACTTTAAAATTGTGTCCCTTTCTCCCTCTTTTTTTGCAGAATAACATTTTCAGAGATCCATACAACTTTTACACCTTTGTTATCATTAGGATAAATTGCAAACAACAGAAAACACCCTTGTACAGAGAACATTGTCCATAGACTGCAATCATACCTCTGTACACAGAACATAGAACCAGCCTTTCCTGTGGAAAGCATTTGTGATTATTTCCTATATCCTTTTTAAAGTCTGTCGCTGCACCTCTATTGGGGCCATGCCCCACCTGATAAACAATGACTCCTCCTTCAGCTCCACCCAAGAGTTTCTGGTCCTACAGGACAGTCCACTGGGACCCAGTCCTGACACCCCCAGCCCGGTGGAGTCACAGGGCTCTGGTTCAGGCTGCTCATCTGCAGATGCCCACACTGTGATCCAAAAGACAGACAAATTAGGGGCTGAGCTCACAGAGCCACCCCTCGGGATAAAGTTTGTCCCCACAGACTCTGAGAATCTTTGTGGATGGGGATCATTGACTCCACAGTTTACTCAGATCTTCAATACCCCCCGCTGGGTTCTCTTCTTCCTCTGTGTGGCCTCCTTCCTCCAGGGCATGATTATCAATGGCTTCATCAACACCGTCATCACCTCCATCGAGAGACGTTTTGACCTCCGCAGCTACCAGGTAAGTTTGTCCAACTTAAAGTCAACATGAAATAGAAAATGACACACATACCACTGCATCACACAGCCACAGAAAGAAACATTCCAAGCTGAGAGTCAGTAGGTTTTCAATGGGGAGGAAAAAAACATTTTGAAATTTCTCTGCCATTTTCTGAAGACTATTTTAAGAATAAGGAAGCAATGATACTCTATATGACATGTTTTTAGTTCACTAAGCATTTTGACCACTGTATTCAATCTTCTCAGATACCCTCATGACATTATGACAAAGATAAATATGATCTTTTTTCAAATCTGACCAAGCGTTCAAAAAACTAATTTCTTAAGATTAAAATTAAAAATGGTGGAATGCTGATATCCAACACAACTGGAAGAAAGCATAGAGTGGATTTGATGTACACTGCAAATGCTCAATTGTTTACAAGTTGCTCCAAGCCAGCCTCGAATCGGTACCCTTTGATGTCAACAGCATACAGTTACAGTGTACTAACCTCTGTGCCACATTGCCACAAGCGTTACAGGTGATAAAGAGACATACCAAGTTTCTCTCCACCATTTTCTGAATATTAAGGGCCCATTAATACATAAAACATTTTGTTTATATTTTTAAAGTATTATGATCACTAAGTTCTATTGTCTCCAAACTGCTCAGGAACCCTCAAGACATGATGTCAAAGATGCATACCAGTTTCCTTTCAAATCCGACAAATCATTCAAAAGATGCATACATTACATTTAAATTTGTTTTTTGTTTTTTTTTAATGGTGGAGGGCTGATATGGCTGATATCAAACACCGCACCTTTGGTGCTTGGCCCCTAATAACTTGCTTATCCTCTGAAACAACTTTCTCTTTCCACTGACATCACTTAGGCCACACTGGGCTACAATGTTAACCAATAGCAAAATAGGTTATTTAAAGAATTGTTTTGCAAATTTGCATTTAGGTGTGCTTCCTTTTTGGTTTGTAATGGACATTTTTCACAATCCAGTCAATGCCAATGGATAATGTTAAATCCCGCCCTAAATTATTTCATATAATCTCTTCTTTTACTCAGATATGCAAAATTATAAAAGTAAAATGGTTTGGGACTCACATTGACTTTAATATATGTTTAAAATGGCAAAATTTTTCGTCTGAAGTTATAAAATGGTTTTACTAACATTAATTACCAACTATGTTGGCCAGTCAAATGTTTCAAGATGTTCTAAGGATAACCACACATTGCCAACCAACATGTCAATGTATGAGCAATGAAACATGTTTGTGGTTCTATACAGAACAAAAAAAAACGAATGCTGGCTAGAACAGTCTACTTCTTGGTGAAAATCTCTTATGGTAGTTAATTCCTCTGCAGCCCCAATCTAAATACAAATTTTAGGCTGAATCCCAATTTACAAACTTCTACTAAAGATAAAAATAAAGTTTTGTCCTGTCGATGATAAAGTATGTTCTTTCAAGTATCAAGCCATTATAACAGTAGTGATTGGCACATACTACAGTGTCATAAAATTGACTCTTGATTCTGCATCAAAGTACCTTTGCAAACCAGTCCTCTTCAGTAGAGCAAGATGTTGTGGGTAACATTAGTTCAAAAAGCATGTCTGAATGCATACTTCAAAAATCCACTTGAAATAGTACACAATTTGGGTATCATTGACATCAAACTACAGTTGGAATGTACTTTGATTATTGGCCCATTACTGTAATCCCAATCTTACCTACTATGGGACATATAAATTTGGTTCAGTTGTATTGTAAAGCTAGTATAACTAGTATGAAAGTATATTTCTCTGCAGTATTAACACTGTGTTATTTGTTGCATCTTCAGGCGGGACTCATTGCGAGCTCCTATGACATTGCTGCTTGTGTTTGTCTGACTTTCGTAAGCTACTTTGGTGGTACTGGCCATAAACCTCGATGGCTGGGCTGGGGTGTGCTGATCATGGCACTGGGGTCACTGGTCTTTGCCCTCCCCCATTTCACAACACCACCCTATCAGGCGAGAGTACCGGAGCGCATGGGACTGTGCTCAGCCAATCACACGGAGACATGTGTAGGTGAAGAAGGAGGGCTCTCAACTTACCGCTATGTCTTTATGCTGGGACAGTTTCTACATGGGGTAGGGGCGACCCCTTTGTACACACTCGGGGTCACCTATCTTGATGAAAATGTCAAGTCAAACTACGCACCTGTATATATTGGTAAGTAATTGCTGCATTTCATTAAATGTCTTGTACAGGGGTCTTCAACCTGTTGGAGGATGGAAAGACCAGGGACCCTCTGTTACATTTTGTATAAAACTGAGTGTAAAAAATGTAGCCTGGCATATAATAACATGTTTATAGTAACATATTAATATATTTATATACTTTATGGTGCTTACATTGCAAAGCATTAAAAATAATCACTATTGGTGTACAGGGTGATATTATTTAATAAATATTTATGTTGTCAAAAATATTTTAATGTGTATTTGAATTATTTATTTATTTATTGAAAACGTCATGGTTGCTGTTGTAACCTCTATTGTAGTGACACAAAGAGTCTCTTCTGAGAGCCTCTTGTACCTCTGAACTTAAACTTGAGAAAAGGCCAATGTCAAGTTGGCAGACAGAATTTGCATGCCCCGCCCTCGGACATACGGGTATAAAGGGAGTGGGCGAGCGAATGCCAGACAGGTTTTCACTGAGGAGCCGAGAATACAGTTACGGCGCATTACAGTGGTAGGGATAGTGACGTGGCAAGGTGAACACAACGTCCCTTTCCTTCCATCGGGGAATGGCGGTTACAGCAGTAACCACGACATTCCCCTTCTGTCACTCACTCGACGTTGTGTCGATTGTAGTGACAAGGGTTCCCACTTAAAAAACGGCACGTACTAACCCGTGTTACGTGGCAGCCGAGCCAGGTGCAAGCAGGCTGTTGCGTGCTAGAAGCAGCTGGGTCAGCTGCACGTAAACCCTCTCCAATGCCCCCAATAACAGGTATCATATACCGCTCTTAGTTTCCCCGTACCCGTATGGCAACAGGCAACGTGACTTGCAGCTGGCCATTTCTCTCTATATGTTTCTCGTCATAGAGTTAAAAAGCGGCTTGGGCTATCTTAACGCTATAGATGCGTCGGGGAAGGCGTCCTTTTCCGTTCCTATTCTTTCAGATGTCTGCTAGGGAGGTGCCATGGGCCAATGTCCACGAGGATGCCACACTTCTTGTAGAGTGTGCTCGAAGCCAAAAAAGCGAGGGCCACGGCCTTGGTGTGATAGGCTAGGGGATAGCATCAACAACCCAATGAGTTAACCTCTGTTTTGAGACGGCGTTCCCTTTCCGCTGTCCACCAAAGACGACAAAGAGCTGCTCAGAACATCTAGGGCCCTGCGTGCAGTCCACATGGATATGCAAAGCACGTACCGGACACAGCAACGAAGAGGCTGGATCTGCCTCCTCCCAGGACAGCTTTGCTTGTAGGTTCACGACCTGAACCCTGAAGGGGGTCGTAGGAACCTTGGGCACGTAGCCCGGTCGCGGTCTTAGGATGACGTGAGCATCTGCCGGACCGAATTCCAGGCAAGTGTCGCTGACAGAGAACACTTGCAGGTCCCCAACCCTCTTGATGGAAGCGAGCGCGATCAGGAGGGCCGTCTTCAAAGAGAGGGCTTTGAGCTCGAAATCATGAATCAAGTTGCTCGAAAGGGGGGTCTCTGAAGGCCTGAGAGGACTACTGAGAGATCCCAGGAGGGGAACAGGCTTGGCCGGGAAGGGTTCAACCTCCAGGGGCCTCTTAAGGAACCTGATAATCAAGTCGTGTTTACCAAGGGACTTGCCATCTACTGCGTCGTGGTGGGCTGCTATAGCTGCAACATACACCTTCAAGGTGGAGAGTGACCGCCTCCCCTCCAGCTTCTCCTGCAGGAATGAAAGCACTGACCAAACTGCGCATCTCTGTGGGTCTTCAGATCTGGAAGAACACCAATTTGCGAACAAACGGCACTTGAGGGTGTAAAGCTGCCTGGTAGAGGGAGCTCTGGCTTGGTTGATCGTGTCTACGACTGCAGGTGGTAGACCACTTAAGTCTTCCACGTCCCGTCCAGGGACCAGACGTGGCGATTCCAGAAGTCTGGGCGCGGGTGCCAGAGGGTGAATTTGCCAATAATGTGCTGTCGGGAGGAGCTTGAAATCCGGGAGCCAGGTCCGAATGGGCCAGTAAGGAGCCACTGAGGTAGACACACTGCATGTGCCGAGGTGCCATGCCCATCTCGGGACTTGAGTCTGAAGCCAGTGCTGAACCGCTGTGCCTGGCTTGAAGCGAGCGAGGCACCTGAGCACTGACCGCGTGCGCTCAGTTGTGAGGCGTGCAGATATTGAGACTGAGTCTAACTCCAAGCCGGGAAAAGAGATGCTCTGAACCGGAAAGAGCTTGCTTTTCTTCCCAGCTGACCTGAAGCCCCAAACGGCTGAGGTGCGTGAGCACCTGGTCCCTGTGGGCGCATAGTAACTCTCAAGAGTGTGCTAGGATGAGCCAGTCATCGAGGTAATCGGGTATGCGTATGTCCACTTCCCGTAGCGGGGCAAGGGCCGCCTCTGCGACCTTGTGAAGACGTGAGGGGACAGGGACGGGCCGAAGGGGAGGACACAAGCGTTGGACACAAGCCATAGGGAGGGTCGACACCGAGGCAGAATGGAGACGTGAAATACGCGTCCTTCAGGTCTACCGCTGCAAACCAATCTAATGCAAACGCAGGTTATAATTTGTTTCTGCGTGAGCATTCTGAACGGGAGTTTGTGTAAAGTCCAGTTGAGAACTCGCAGATAAAAGATTGGCTGCAGCCCACCGTGGGTACGATTAAGTAAGGGCTGTAGAGACCCTTCTCCATCTCGGCTGGAGGGACAGGCTCTATCTCTTCTCTGAGTAGCAGGGTCGTAACCTCTGTATGCAAGGTGCTGGCATTTCCACCGCACATGCAGTGGAGTGAATACTGCCGAGACGAGGTGGGAGCCCGGTGAACTGAATCGCGTAGCTGAGTCGGATGGTCTTGGCCAGCCAACGTGACTTGTTGGATAGCGACATCCAAGCTCCATGCGAGGGGCATTAACTGGACGATTGTTTTTGACGTACCAGGTGGGGCTTTGCAGTGGGGGGGAGCAAGTAATAATGCATCAGGAGGCAGAAGCGCATCCCGAGGCTTGGGTGTTGAGAGAAACTCAAAGAACTTACCTCGCTCCGCGCACCCGGCAGGGGGCGGGTAGAGACCGAGGAGGAGGTCCTGTAGGGAGGTCTTCCAAACTCGTCAGCACTGGCCTGCCGGAGCTGGACAGTTGCGGCTCCGGATGCCAGATGACTGCGTCCAGGGAGCCAGGACTGTAAGATTTTTGTGCCGGGGTGCCGTAAGAATGGCGCGTGCCGGCTAAATGACCCAGGAAGTGAGGAAATTGCTCTTTTATTAACAATGTGGATATTGCAGCCCGAAGGGGGTGCGGCAAAGAAGAATAAGGAAAACAAGGCTTTTCCTCCCGGAACCGATCGAGTAGCCTTGAGGGGGGGACAGAGGTTTCTAGTCCACCTCGTGCTCACGGCGGCCCGGGAAAGCATAGCGGACATCCGTGCGTCAGGCTCAGACTGGGCGAGCGGACCCGAAGGTGGCAGCCCAGGTGAGTCATCAGCATCAGACGCTGCTGTGACGCTCTCTGATGCAGCGGCTTAATCGTCATTCAATTCCCGGGGCTTGAAGGAGAGTGCTGGCTGGCCGCAAAGCAAGCCGCACTCATCCCGAGCTCAGATGGAAGCAAGCAAGCGTGCCGGGGGGCGGGTGGTTTCTGGGGTTTTACCCGGCGAAACCGAGCCCATCGTCATCCCCGAATCGCATTCGACGCCAGCTGTGTCGTCCTCAATCCCGTGGGAAGAAGGAACGACGTGGGGCAGCCGAAGTGGCTTTCTCTCGTGAGAGAAGAATGTTCTCGCACTGATAATGTGAACCATTCATAAAATGCTGCCTGCGTATGTTCGCAGCCCAGGCACACGAGAAGTGGAGAGAAATTGACCACATCCAGGAACTACACAGCGGCGGAAGGGCATCATTAAAAAGACACGTCCTGAAAAGGACGTTCAATGTTCACTTGTGTGTGTTGCTCTTTTACCAGAATCAAACTCTTTCAGAGAATCAACTCTTTTATAAGAGAAGCGCTGTCGAAGCGCCCAGGGGCACAGTCTGCACAGCGTGCAGAGAGGAGAAAACCGCTGGAATGCGCCGTCAAAGCCAACAGGAAAGATCTCTTGCAGAGGTGGGGAAACAGTCGTGCACACAGCTCGCTAAACACTCAACCGTTCGGCTCCGAAGAAAAAAATCTGTCTGGCATTCGCTCGCCCGCTCCCTTTATACACGTATGTCCGGCACCAGTACTAGAAGGCTCACTGGGGGGAGTGCTGTCTGCCAACTTGACATCGGCCTTTTCTCAAGTTCAAGTTCAGAGGTACGCGAGGCTCTCAGAAGAGACCCCTTGTGTCACTACAATCGACACGTCTTTTTTAAAAAAAATTTATTAAATTGAGTTGAAATTATCCATTTTGTGGAAATCAACATTAAGCCACAAATGCTGTCAATTGCGCTTAATACAGATAGAGCTTTATCTGTATTGAACCTGGAGTATTCTTTGAAATATTTTACTTGATTTACTTCACTTTGATCTTAATGCTCAAATATTTCCTCAGACCAAATAGATACACACCTTAAGAGCATTCTAAAACAACAGCTGTTCTTCAAATGGATTCTCGTAAAACATTTTACTAATGTTTCACTTGTAAGTTGAGGTCTGTCCTTTTTATCTACTGTATTTTTGTTTATTTATCATTTGTTAAAGGTTCAAATTATTCTCAGCCAACATAGTGAGGTGGACCATTGTATGATTGTGGATGTAGTTTTCACGCGTCAAGTTGTTAGCAAGACCTGTGAATAGGAGTATGCCTCCAATGAGGTTAATCCCAGATAGCAATAAGTCGGCGGGCCGCTGGCGGTGCTCCGGCGGCAGTAGAAGCGGCAGAATGGCGATATCGCAAACACGTTTGATGGCGCACCGCCGGCGGCAGCCCTTTTTTGTAAAAGGGGAGGAAAAAGAAAATAATGAAATATTGGTATACAGATTTTGGTTGATATATCATACTGTACAGTGAAATTTGCTATTGTTGTATCCCTACTCACCTGAAGGATGGATAGATCAGGCAAATCTCCAGTCAGGCCTTTGTAGAGTGTGTGCTCATGCATATCCACAAGTATTTTAATTAAAACATGCAACATATTGTAATAAATCTACAATATTCAGCCTTTACCTTACACCCTCAGTTGTTGCTCTACACTTTTATTATATTAAATACTTATTTATATAGCTTGCTCACTGTATAATCATGATAGCCTAATACTTATAACACAAGATTGCATCTTAAACGAATGACTGAGTTGAAAACTTGAATAAGAACGCATTTTACACAGAGGGTACCAGCTAGGGAAGCTTACCTGCCTACAATAACTGTTTTCATTTGATTTGAGTTACATTAAACATGAATAACCTTAGCCGAGTCCCCAGGAACATCGGGCTATTAATGTAACAAGCCTGTAACTGCAGTCTTATCAATTCTAGCTTCACCATACACTCAAACTGTGAGGTTTATCTGTTTTCCTCGTGGACCTGTAGCACAATGCCCTGACAGTGACTTCACCTGTGCCCTGATCTTTATTAGAAACTGAGAGGAGAGCAAGTTAATATAATTTATATTACAATTATCACAAAAATTAACAAACAGTCTGCTTTAAAACTAAGAAAAAGAGTAGAAATCCTTGTATTTCAAAGCGGCTTGCCGCTCACTATGTCACTATGTCAGTGTGTTACTGCATGATAATAAAGTCAAAAAAGTCAAAAGAAACAAAGAAAAAAAGAAAGAAATGGCACGCTGTATCTCCTAGATTTAAAATTTTATATAAAATGTTATCCAAGCACAATCGCCTGTATTGAAGGAACTTCAGGTGTTCATGCTTCTCATCTGTGTTGATATCAGATACACTGAAGAAGATCCTTGAAGCTTTTGTGTTTGTATCCCCTTTTAAAAATGTTCAGATCGGACAGTTATTTCCTGTTTAACCCCAATCATAATTGCCAAAGTTTAAACTCTCTTGTTTTAGCAGAGCAGTTTATCGACAGGTGAGGGGTGGTTCTTCACTACTACTGGGGCGCATAAAAGATGGATTACCATTTACACCTCAAATGCGATGTGGACACATGTGTTTTTGACAGCATACATATGTGGTTTTTGTGATCTGATCACACAACATTTTAGACCCTGTTTAGACCTGTATTTAGGGCTGACCATATGTGATTGAATCACCCTAAATGTATCTTATACCAGGTGGAAACAGCGTTTACAGGTCATCAAGTTGATCACTGTTGCATTTTCATACCTTGCTGTTGCATAAACTTGTGACATCATGATTCCATGCTGTTTACATATTTACTGTACAATGTTTAATGAGACTTAAAGTTGGAGGATTATCTATGGCCCCGTTTTCACCTGGCATTAAGATGAATCTCGGGCGATCCGATCACATGTGGTCAGGTGAGACTCATCGCTGCAAGGTTTGTTTGATTGTGTAGACAATCCAAAAGTACTCTGCACGATATTCTAAAATGCTTTCTGTATGATTTTAGCTTATTTATTACATGAAAAGTACTCAAGACTTGCTATTTGCATAACCCTGCAATTTTGTCCCACTCAAGTTTCGACACACCTAGTCATTTTTCTTTTATTCTTGATCGGTAAACTCCACTAGTTTCCACCTCGTACATCAATAAAAAAACCCTTTCGATTGTTTGTCTCTCTACCTTTAAGTTTTCAAAGGCCATTGAAGACAATCACTGCCTACCCTTTTGCATTTCACCAATGGGTCCTTTGATGAATAAAAAAAAAAAAACATGAATCCGTGTGACTTAGACCAGCTCTATAACACAATAGAGCAATAGAGAGAGTTACAGAGATCTACAATTCGCTTTAAATGTGCTATGTTCTCTTTTCCCAGGGATCTTCTACACTGCTGCCATTGTAGGACCTGCGGCTGGATACTTGTTGGGTGGATTCTTTCTGAACATTTACACAGAGATTGATCAAACGTAAGTGACATTGACCCAGTTAAAATTGGAAATAAACTCTATGCTCAGAGCAAACTTTCAAGGTGGGAGGAGAGAAGAAGGGCTCTTTTCTCATACTTGGATCCTAGTTAGGGCCCGAGCACTGAAAGTGCGAAGCCCTATTTTTCTTCTAAGGATTCTTCTTCTTCTTATTATTTTTACGCTTCTTTTCAAGGTTTTCAGTACTTTAGGAATACATAACATGCGTGAAAACTCTTGAAAGTTTGCACACGCATCGGAGTCGCTGGCCACTAGGGCGTGGCAGAGTTACAGGTTGGGGGGGTGCAGAAGGGCTTCTTTGGTGCCTCCTAGAACATGGGCATGTCCCGGGGGCTATCTAGCACATCCCTTTTGAGTTACAGTCACCAAAGTTTGTACACATATAGATCTCATCAAGCCGGACAACTTTCTCACTCACAGTCATTTGTTCTGCCCAAAAGGAAGTCAGCATTTTGGATTGTTTGAAAAGGCCATGCTGAGGAATTTGAAATACTCCTCCCAGGGATTTAATGTTACAGACAAACGGTGTTGCTATGGCGAAGCAACAAATTAACGTCAACAAATGGAATAAGGAAAAGTCTCATATCTTCTGCGTGCAGAAAATTGAAAACATAAAATTTTTGTCCTTGCGGGCTGATCAATTTGACGTGACTATTGTGGGTCACGGTCGTAGCGCCACCAACTGGTGTAAGGAAGTGTGTCACTTTTAACGGACGTTGAAAAATCCCTATTATGTTCTCCTGAATTGCTTAAAAGAATGTCATGGCATTGCACATTTTAAATTCCGAAGGTATCCTTGATATCTTAAATACTGTTGGCATGGCAACGCATTAAATGTAATCATTTATTTTTGTGCATATTTACATGTTTTGTGGTATTTGGCATAATTTAACTTTAAAGTTTAATGTTAATAAATACATTTATTACATTTTATATAAATAAAATATAGTAAAAATATCAACTGAAATGTAAAAATACAAGAAAACCCATGTCTAAGCCACTGTCTATTAATTTTCTGAGTGGCAATTACAAGAATTGTCTAATAGAGGACATCCAAGCTCCATTGTTGAATGAATTCCAACAGTTCTGAGTCTGAGTACAGAATGGGCGGGGGCTGAGTTCATGATTTGGTTGAGGTCTTTTGCAGTCGAATCCCATAAAAAAATGCAAACAATGTGTCCCCACTCAATATATACATCAGCTGAGGTGCGGATGCAATCTTTGTTAAGAACCTTTAACTCTTTCCAGCCAGAACAATTATACCCATGGTTCCTGTCTCAGTGTCTTCGCTGTCCGATCACCGATTTTATTTCTGCAGTCTGCCCAGATACCCATGACAATATAAGCTAAAGGCACATGTGATTGTTAAGGGGTTACTGTGCGTGAATAATAAATGTATCGTCTAGAGATGCACCGATCGACCTGGGACCGGAATTAGCCAATTTTCCGCATGCTCAGCCCGGATCGGTGACCGGCCGGTCAGCCTCACGTCTGTCCGATTCCAAGCCGGTCCGTTTTGTTGCCAGCGGCGCAGGCAATAACGTCACAGCCGCACGTAAACATGTCATTGCCGTGGAAGATCTTCACTGTGAGTGAAGGATACATAAAGTTCGAAATCTGGAATAATTGCAAGGCCAAAGTAAACCGTGGGGGAACCACAACTATAACTTTCGGATCAACAAACCTAATTAGACATTTATAACACCATCACCCAGCTGAAAAAGCCCATTTTAAAAAAGAAGCTAAAAAAGGGAAAGCGCCTAAAGCTAGCCAGAGCTCAGAGACAGCCACAAGTCAGCAGCCTCTCCTATCATTCCTTGGAATGAGCAGCGAAAATACCAAAGCAATTACGAGGTAAATTATGGAATTCATGGCCCTGGATGACCAGCTGTTCTCCATAGTTTAGGACAGAGGGTTCAGAAATCTGATAAATTTCCTCGATACAGAGTATGAGGTACTTTCCGAAGTCGCGTTGCCCGAATTATTTAATCTCGTGTCATGTCACACACGCAGCCTGTTATCTGTCAACATTTGGGTACACAAATCCGGGAGAGGGGAAGGGGGGTGCTAGATGGCACAGGCAGGCTAAATACATACAAATTGTGCCGTTGTGATTTAACGTATTTTTTCCCACCGTGTCCGATATTAAAATCAGTGCAACACACATTGCAAAAGGCGTGGGCATTGTCGATATGGCTTCGGGATATGAAATTCAATTCTTCCATCCAGCTGTTGGTAAATGTACATGTATATTTAGTTTTTTTTCACCGGAGCACCAGCTGAATCTTCTCCTCCCATCTACCAGTGATGCTTAATTTAACATCCCGCGTCTACTGCCTGCGTGGATATCAACAGCGCAAATGGGTTTTGGTTGCCAGATTGAGGTCACAAATGAGTTGTAATTTGTATGATGTGTCGATTGTGTGAGTAGGATGCGTTTCATTCAAGATCTGGCAACTGGACCACCTTGGAATAATATATTGATGTGATTATTCATATAATGTGGTTTGGGCCAAATTACGGGAGGTTTTTTTGGGAGAAATAACAAAACGGGAGACTCCCGGGAAAAACAGGAGTGTTGACAGGTATGAAGTTACAAGCCGTTCCCGAAGCAGTGCTCAGTTTTACAACTGATATTTGGACATCTAACATAAGTTGAGCATATTGGACACTTCAGTTTTTCAGATCTTTGGAATTGTTTTGTTAGACGAGTGATGTGAGCAGAATGCACAGAGAACACCAGAGCCCAGGTCAGACCACAGCAGGGCCCCTCTCACAAAGACTGAGGAAAAAGAGAGACCCAGCCAGGACCTGGACCTTCTAGCGCTCAAATCTGTTCCTCTTCTACAGGAACACTTCACAAGGCTGGAGTTGGAGTTTGTGCAGCTGGGAGAAACAGTGTTAAAACAGCAGCCTGTGCACACAGACACATGTGCCTGTCTCACCAAACTACAGCAGGATAACTGATTAAGCATTAAGACAGCAGCTACAGGATAGAGAGCAGTGCACATTAAAGCTAGAGCAACAGTTGAGAGAGCTACAGGAAGAGAAAGGGCAGCAGCGCAGTGAGCTCACAGCACTGAGAGAGCAGATAAGAGAGCTGCTGGAGACCAGAGAGGGACAGAAAGCAGACCCTTACAGCACCACTGCTGTCCCCCACCACTGAGGAGCCCAACTCAGACAACCCACTGATGCCACCGCACCCCCTGCCAGATAACACACAACAGAGCCAGCACTTACAAGACAGCAGCCCAAAGAAATTCAGCACAGAGAAACCGGAAATAGATTCAAATGGAAAATGTATTTGATGTAAATAAACTTTTCCCCCATCACCGAGCTGTTAAAGTCTGGTGCCCCAACACTAAGAAAGCCCTGGGACTCCTTAGCTGAGCCCTGGGACTCCTCTTAGGGAGTCCCAGGGCTCAGCTGCCCCAGCCACATCATTATACCCACAGCCACATGACCTGAGGAGCCAGCAGGATGGGGTGGCTGAGAGCTGTTCTGGAGAAAGCAAGACATTCATTCCCCACTTCAAAAATTATCTTCATCCCCACACAATCACCAAAATAAATGCCAGCATCTCAAGACACTGCACCCTACTGCCTAATGTCCACCTGGCACACCACACAGACCTGGACACAAGCTGTCTGTATTATCATGTTCATTTATACAGGAATGTTGTACATGTGCTGGCAAAAAGAATGAAAGATGTTGCTCTAAATCGGAAACAATCAGACAAGCCCCCGTTGGAGCAGAACAAACCCAAGCCCAAGAAATCCAACAAGACGCAGGTCATAGAACAATGTCCCATCCAACAAGACATCCAGAGCTACAGCACCCAGAGAGGAGCCACGTGGTCAGAGACTGCCCTACGAAATCCCCAAACACCCAGCACCTGCAGGTTACCCCACAGCACTGAACCACCCTCCGCAGCACACCACACCCCAGCCAGGTAAACTGAGCTACACCCAGGCTCTCAGTGGAGAAGCAAACCGAGCCAACACTGAACTTCAGGACATCAAGCACATGTTGAGCATCATCTGCTCACGCTTACTGTCCCACACTGGGCAGTGGTAGAAATGAGGAGGACATTTTTTTTTTTAATTGTGTAAGGACAGTGCTTCCAAAAATTTAAGGATCTTACATAATTATATTTTCACTATTCATTGTTTCTGCATTGTTTTTGGTCTTTTATGTCTTTCTCTTTAATACAAATGGGAAACAAATCCAACAGATTATCTTTAGATGAAATCATTTTGCATTTCCATGTTGAATATACAAGGTCTGAGCTCCTCAGCTTTTGGCCATCATTTCATCAGAGAATTTCAAGAACATGATGTCATTATTACAAGAAACATGATGTCATAATTACAAGAAACATGGAGTAGAGGTGAGGAGCACACTGGTTGTCCCGCAGGGTACAAAGAAATAGTTTTACCATCAGTAAAACTCAAATCAGTTAAACAGGGTAGAGACTTGGGAATCCCTTTAATCCAGTTAATCTGGATTAAATCTGAACTATCCTGTGCCATATAATTAATAAAAACTGAACAATACCATTTTATGGCTAAAAATAATAAAAAAAAGGCATAATGTCAACATCAAAATCTGTCTTTCTATGTGCAATCTATATCCCCCCTCTTGAGTCACCCTATTTCCAGGAAGAAACCTTTCTTATCATAGAGAGAGAAATCAGTCATTTCCAGGGCCAGGGAAATGTGCTGATTCTGGGTGATCTGAACTGTAGAACTTGTGTAGAACTAGATTTCATAGACACATGCGTTGACCGATTCATTACTGGAAATGATGTTATTTTTCCCTCTCATGCCCCTAGACCGAACAATGACAAGGCAACAAACGCCCATGGAAAGCAGCTGCTACAGCTCTGTCGTAGTCTGGGTCTGTACATCGTCAATGGAAGACTAAGGGGAGACTCATTTGGACTGTACACCTACAGCTCAGCTCTTGTTAGCAGCACGGTCGACTATGCAATGACAGATTTGGACCTTTCTTCTTTGAGAGCATTCACTGTCAAACCATTAACAGCTTTCTCAGATCAAAGCCAAATTACCCTGTATGTCAAACAGTCTGAATCAACAACCAAAACAACAATCACAACACAACACACAATGAGCAGAATACTATAATTTAATTGGACGGATAACAGTATCAATGACTACACAAATGCAATTACACTTACAGAAATACAATCTCTCATACTTTCTTTCCAAATACAGAAATACACTAAAAATGAAGATGGTGTAAATCAGGCAGTAAAAGATCTAAATACCATTTTCTACAAAATTGCACAAAGGAGCAATTTGGCACAAATCAAACCTAAGAAAAAGAAATTAGACACAGACAAATGGTTTGATTCAGACTACGATTCTGAGGACGAACCTCCGAAAATTATCCAACCAAAAACACAGACGACCAGACAATCAAGGCCTACGTCTCTGCAGTGGTGGACAGTAACGAAGTAAACGTAATTCGTTACTGTACTTAAGTAGCTTTTTTGCGTATCTGTGCTTTACTGAAGTATTTAAATTTGGGGAGACTTTTACTTTAACTCCACTACATTTCAAAGTCAAATATCTTACTTTTTACTCTACTACATTTTCAAAATCAGTCGTTCCTTTTTATTTATGAGTGGATAAAAACGTAACTGGTCAAACGAGCCACCAATCACAGTACAGCTGCGCTTTGTTTTGAACTTGCCTTGGCGGCATCTACTAAGCGCGAACCAGGGTGCGCTTCCCAAAAGCATCGTTAGCCAACTGTGGTCGCAAGTTCCGTCGTTATCATCATAGTTCAACGAGTCGGTGTTTCCTGAAACCATCGTTCCAACGAACATTCACAAACAGCATCGCAGAGTTGTGTGGTTGGAACGACAGCTCTCGACCTGTGGTTAGAAGCAGAGTTTCTTGTTATTATAACATGTGGGCTTAATAAATTATTATCTTGAGCCAAATAAGCAAGATGACATTAAGTACAATCAGTGTCTTTTATTTAGAAGACATGCAAATGTCCTTTATGTCTTTTAGTTTGTCAATAGATTTAAAGCACCGTTTTTGAAGAGTGCGCATGTGTGAACGTGTCTAGTGCGTAAGAACGAGCCTATGATTGAATCTGGAAATAAAGCAAATAACTGAGAAAAATATGAGATAGTCCTCAGATGACATGTCCGTAATTTATAGCAAAACATCTAGCATTAATTCGATCGCAAACAGATTCATTAAAAGTAGTTTTTACTCCACCACTTGTGTGACATCATTAACCAACGTGGTTGAACAACCAATTTGCGGTTTCGGGAAACAGTCGTGACTAGCAAGTTGATTTCTTCAACAGTGCATCGTACTACGGTAGTGGAGCAGCAAGTTACGTCGTTGTACGGGAAGCGCACCCCAGAGCCGTTACATATGAGAGTTGCGAACATAGACGGTTGCGACAGTGATCTCGCCGCCAGGCATCACGTGATTCGTGTAGCTCTCAATAGTTCCAAACAAATTGCGTTGCCAATTATTTTAAGCGGGCAGAGAGCAGCAGCTATTATTGCAGCAATTATCGGTAAATATTGATGCATAATGTACATTGCTTATTATGTTGACACTAAAATGACTTGCATATAATAGCATTTTTTCTGGGGAGTAGCAGAAATACTGCATTGATACGTTTTTGTGTTTAATTTTGAAGGAAATTGGCTGCTCCCATAACATAGAATATATATATATATATATATATATATATATATATATATATATATATATATATATTCTATGTGTGTGTGTATATATATATATATATACAGTGAGGAAAATAAGTATTTGAACACCCTGCTCTTTTGCAAGTTCTCCCACTTGGAAAACATGGAGGGGTCTGAAATTGTCATCGTAGGTGCATGTCCACTGTGAGAGACATAATCTAAAAAAAAAATCCAGAAATCACAACGTATGATTTTTTAACTATTTATTTGTATGATACAGCTGCAAATAAGTATTTGAACACCTGAGAAAATCAATGTTAATATTTGGTACAGTAGCCTTTGTTTGCAATTACAGAGGTCAAACGTTTCCTGTAGTTTTTCACCAGGTTTGCACACACTGCAGGAGGGATTTTGGCCCACTCCTCCACACAGATCTTCTCTAGATCAGTCAGGTTTCTGGGCTGTCAGCTGACAAACACGGAGTTTGAGCTCCCTCCAAAGATTCTCTATTGGGTTTAGGTCTGGAGACTGGCTAGGCCATGCCAGAACCTTGATATGCTTCTTACAGAGCCACTCCTTGGTTATCCTGGCTGTGTGCTTCGGGTCATTGTCATGTTGGAAGACCCAGCCTCGACCCATCTTCAATGCTCTAACTGAGGGAAGGAGGTTGTTCCCCAAAATCTCGCAATACATGGCCCCGGTCATCCTCTCCTTAATACAGTGCAGTCAGCCCTGTCCCATGTGCAGAAAAACACCCCCAAAGCATGATGCTACCACCCCCATGCTTCACAGTAGGGATGGTGTTCTTGGGATGGTATTCTTCTTCCTCCAAACACGGTTAGTGGATTTATGACCAAAAAGTTCTATTTTGGTCTCATCTGACCACATGACTTTCTCCCATGACTCCTCTGGATCATCCAAATGGTCATTGGCAAACTTAAGACGGGCCTTGACATGTGCTGGTTTAAGCAGGGGAACCTTCCGTGCCATGCATGATTTCAAACCATGACGTCTTAGTGTATTACCAACAGTAACCTTGGAAACGGTGGTCCCAGCTCTTTTCAGGTCATTGACCAGCTCCTCCCGTGTAGTTCTGGGCTGATTTCTCACCTTTCTTAGGATCATTGAGACCCCACGAGGTGAGATCTTGCATGGAGCCCCAGTCCGAGGGAGATTGACAGTCATGTTTAGCTTCTTCCATTTTCTAATGATTGCTCCAACAGTGGACCTTTTTTCACCAAGCTGCTTGGCAATTTCCCGTAGCCCTTTCCAGCCTTGTGGAGGTGTACAATTTTGTCTCTAGTGTCTTTGGACAGCTCTTTGGTCTTGGCCATGTTAGTAGTTGGATTCTTACTGATTGTATGGGGTGGACAGGTGTCTTTATGCAGCTAACGACCTCAAACAGGTGCATCTAATTTAGGATAATAAATGGAGTGGAGGTGGACATTTTAAAGGCAGACTAACAGGTCTTTGAGGGTCAGAATTCTAGCTGATAGACAGGTGTTCAAATACTTATTTGCAGCTGTATCATACAAATAAATAGTTAAAAAATCATACATTGTGATTTCTGGATTTTTTTTTAGATTATGTCTCTCACAGTGGACATGCACCTACGATGACAATTTCAGACCCTCCATGATTTCCAAGTGGGAGAACTTGCAAAAGAGCAGGGTGTTCAAATACTTATTTTCCTCACTGTATATGTGTGCGTGTGTGTGTGTGTGTATATATATATATATATATATATATATATATATATATATATATATATATTTAATGGCGTTGTGCAGGTTTATGTGAATGTATCATAACATTAGGATGTTAATAATTATGACCATAGACACTCGAGAAAAATATATACAGTAAATACTGTAAATGTATTATACCTTATGGGAACAGTCCCTTCCTCCAAAATTAAACACACAAAAAATGTATTCAATTCAAATATATATATATATAAATCTGACTAATTAATGTAATTTTATTAATAGATTGGTGTGCCAAGAGTGACATTAGTCTTCATGTAGAATGAGTTAAGCAAGAGTCTTGTGACAAATTATAATAGGACATTATGGCCATAAATAAAATCATAGTACTTGGATACTTAAGTACATTTGAAGGCAAATACTTTTGTACTTTTACTCAAGTGAATGTTTAAAGGCAGCACTTCTACTTTTACTTGAGTAATATTTTACCTTGAGTATTTTTACTTTAACTCAAGTATGTGTACTTCGTCCACCACTGCGTCTCTGTTACTGTGAGGCACTAAAATAATATAAATACACACTCAGAAGAAAAAAAGAACAGTTTTTACAGAGCCAGCTTCAAGAAATTGAAGAATTAGTAAACTCAAATTCTGAGATAAATGGAAATCACTATATAAATCAAATGAAGAATTGGCAATACAAGATGGAGAGCTGTGGAAAAATCATTTCCAAGATCTATATAGCACAACCCAAAATCATGATCTAAGTGACATTATTAAAAAATTTGAAGAGTTTGAACCTCCTTTATCCTTTAAAGAATACCAAAACCCATTAGATTTTCCAATCACAATGAAAGAACTGGAAGACAAAATTGGTGTCAAGAGTCCAAAAAAGCATGTGGTGTAGACGGCATACTCAATGAGATGCTGAAACACATGGATCACAACTTTAAACTGGCAATCCTAAAACTGGTCAATGATGTTCTGTGTGTGTGGGTTATTTCCCTGAGATCTGGAATCAAGGACTCATCAGCCCCATTTATAAGAGTGGCGATAAATTAGACCCTAATAACTACCAAGGCATCTGTGTGAACAGTAATCTGGGGAAGGTTTTCTGCAGTATTTTAAACACCAGACTTTTAGACTTCCTTATGAAGCACAATGCCTTGAGTAAATATCAAATATCACATTTTCACCCGACAGACACTAATTGATAAATATGTACATCAAAATAAAAGACAAATCTTCGCTTGTTTAGTAGATTTTAAGAAAGCGTTTGAGTCAATCTGGCATGAAGGATTATACTTTAAACTTATTGACAGCGGTGTAGGGGGAAAAGCTTATGATGTGATCAAATCAATGTACAAAGCCAGTCAATGTGCTGTTAAAATTGGCAACAAAAGAACCAGATTTTTAATTTAAACGGCGAGGAGTGAGACAGGGTTGCAGTTTAAGACCCACCCTCTTCAAAATATATATCAATCAGTTGGCACAAACTATTGAACAATCTCCTGTTCGAGGTCTCACTTTACATGATATCGAAATAAAGTGTCTCCTTTACGCAGATGACCTGGTTCTCCTGTTGCCCACTAAAGAGGGGCTGCAGGACAGCCTGAATCTTCTGGCGGGTTACTGTCAGACCTGGGCCCTGTCAGTCAACCACCAAAAAACAAAAGTCATGATCTTCCAAAAACGATCCAGATCTCAGGGACTAACAAACATATTTTCGTTATCAAACAGAAGCATTGAAATCACAAAGACATACACTTACCTCGGCCTAAAAATCAGTTCTACAGGTAATTTTACTTTGGCTGTGAATGAACTCAAAGAGAAAGCAGAAAGGGCATTTTATACCATTTAAAAAATCCATTAAAATTGATATTCCAATTCAAAATATTCAAATCGTCAAAGAAATTGACTTTTTCATGCTGTTTTTACTCAGACTGAAGTTGCTGAGATATGCAGCTTTACAAACCATCAGGGGTGGGAGCTCATCCTAAACTGTAGCGCTACCAACTGGTGGAAGGAAGTGTGCCACTTTAATAGTGTTGTCATGGCAGTGGATTAAATTACATGAAGTTGTAGTCAAACTGGAATGGTGGCATATATCTATTACACATTGTATGTTTAGGGTCCATGTTTAATGTTGAGTTGTTGCTGTGTCAATCATGCTTTGTTTTCCGAAAGCCACCGAGTGGAAATGGACCCATGGTGCTTTGGACCGTCATCGCTGTTTGCAGCTATATTGGGGGTTTGTAAAGTTCGCTTGGAAAGATTTGAACTGCCCCCATACTCCCTAGCGCTTCCATCCAGAGAACTCTGTCACATGACCTGTAATATATTCATTTGTGCTCTTAGTTGTATATTGTCAAACATAAAGTCCTTTTTTGTTGTTCTGTATATCTCCTTTACCAAACCCAACCAGACATTAGATAATTTATTTATTTGACTTTTTGACACTTTAAATTTAAGTAATTTGCTATTCTGCCATTTCCTTCATGGCTGTATCATGGCAAAAATGTTTTAAGAAGTAGGTAGATGTTCTTATCTCTAACTGATTTAGTGCAGGTGGCTGGAACAAAAGTAGAAATACTCTCTGTTTGGTGAGAAGAGAACGCTGAATTGCACCTCCGGTTTGCGTCAGAGTTCGGTTGGTGTTTTATTTTGCGAAAATTACTGTATGACTGCTCATTATCCAGCTTATTACAAGACTACTTGCCAAATAAATATATAAATGTACATACAGCTCTGGCAAAAAATAAGAGACCACTGCAAAAGAGTTAAATGAAATTTTGTGTGTGTGAATTTTCAAAAATGAAAATTTCTGTTTTATTGTATAAACTACTGACAACATTTCTCCCAAATTCCAAATAAAATATGGTCATTTAGAGCATTTATTTGCAGAAAATGATAACTGGTCAAAAAAAAAAAAGATGCTGTGTTTTCAGACCTCAAATAATAAATAATTTTTAAACAACACAATATTAATGTTTTAACTTTGAAGTGTTCAGAAATCAATATTTGGTGGAATAACCCTGATTTCCAATCACAGCTTTTTTGGCATGCTGTCTACCAGTCTTTCACATTGTTGTTGGGTGACTTTATGCCACTCCTGGTGCTTTGTTTGATGGCTTGTAACCACCCATCTTCCTTTTGATCACATTCAGGAGGTTTTCAACAGGGTTCAGGTCTGGAGACTGGTCTGGCCATGACAGGGTATTGATCTGGTTCTCCTCCATCCACACCTTAATTGACCTGTCTGTGTGGCATGGAGCATTGTCCTGCTGGAAAAAAAAATATTCTCAGAGTTGGGAAACATTGTCAGAGCAGAAGGAAGCAAGATTTCTTCCAGGATAACCTTGCACGTGCAGATCTGCCAACCTGTACACATTTTGCGTAGCTGGTACCCATTTTGACCTCAAAATACGCTGGTACAATTTGTCACTCTAAACTACATAAAAGCCTGGTGACGCCTCTATGCACGCGCAGTACTCAAATCAAGCAACAGCAAAAGAAGAGCTCGACCAATCATAGCACTGGGTTCATACCCCAAATAGCAATCAGGTATGATTGACAAATGCTCCTATCATTAAAAAGAGACTGCAAATCGACAGCAACACAATCCTGCTCGATTCCCCTTCCACTCCCGCCATCTTACTGATTTCTTAAGCGAGGACAGTACAGTAGTCACTGTACCTCTAACTCCTTAAGGTAAACGGGTTGGGGTGGTTTCTGGAAAGTTGAAATACTGAATTGAGTTAACTTATCCTCTGGAGTCGATGATCACTCAGGCGTGATTGCATGGATTAATTAAAAATACTCTGTCATTCATGGTCACTCGGATTAGAGGAAGACAAAATTCAGCCATACAAATTATAAAATGCTCAAGTAATGCTGAACAATAAATGTAAATAAAATTGAAATCGCTATATGGCTTAGTGATTATGCAAGTGCTGTGATTGAAATATTTTGATGCGCCGTGTGTTCCACAGTGAAGAGTTCCAGAATTGTTCAGGCGCGTGATCTGTGCTCACACAGATGTGTGTGTTTTTCCATCTCAGAGCGGCTCATTTCACTGCTGCTCCACACAAACTCATTTGGTGTGAGTTTGTGCCACTTATAACGTGCACTTGACCACAAGATGTGCAAACATTTCCCCTGATTTGTTATGAGAATTGTTTATAAATCAGCGCTTACGAAAATTTACTATGTACTGTACTTTATTAAGTGTGGTTTGTTTTTTTTGGGCAGAATGAAGAAATTAAAGACTGACATGCAGTAAATATGGGTGTTGTCCTAGTTTTGGTTAGATTATGACCAGTGTTTACTCTAAAATACTGCCTTAACAGGAATAGCACAAATATGTGTGTGACTGAGTGCAGACCTGGTAAACTTTGGAAAATATTTAACATTAATAACGTTATCCTAACGGTACGTAATTCACATGCTAGCTTGCTTGTTCACCTGGTGCCTGTTGCACCAGCTTTGTGTAAGTTAGAACTTAGTGCCCATTTATATCACAACTAGGCTAAGTCACAATTTATGCACTACTAAATATTTGAGCGTTGCACCATTAAACTTCGGTAGCACGTAACCCCACGGATAAACTAAATGTTTACAGAGGCCTCCGACATGATGGAATAAAAAAGCAGACTAATATTTAATGACATCAATGAACTCATGTTTTGACATTTAACCATCAAGTTAATCAGGTAATAATTCAGCTATCTTGGAAGGCGTACATTTCTAGATATTTTTTAAATGAAGAGGATACATTTTTATTTTGCCTATTTCAGGATGTGATTATAGAAGCTGATTTAGTTAAACAAAATGGAAATCCTGAACTCAAACTTGGGTTTTACTCATATCTCATTGACAGTGTTTTACATCACAACATAATTGTTTTTATTATTATTAAAACATTTTTACATATGTAAATTAGGGATGTGCGAGACTAGTCGACTAAACGCTACAGCTGCTATTATTCAGCATTGGAATTAAGTCAACTAGTCTGTTAATATTAAATTCCCATAAAACATTTTATTTACACATTTACACTTTGCGTTATATTGTTTTTATCATTACTTAAAAAATATTTATTAACACAATTATTTAATAAGCGTTTATCTGGAGGATTATTTCATGCTTCTCTCTTTCACTCACGGTATGAACAGAACAATGTCCTGATGAGCAAAACATGGTATGTTATCAAACCCTGTGCCCCGTCACACTGATGGTACTCAAAACATTTTTCCAAGGTTGGCAGGTCTGCATGTGGCTTGATTTATGTGTCCTTCACAAAGACGAATCTGCCCGATTCCAGCCTTGCTAAAGCACCCCCAGATCATCACCAATCCTCTACCAAATTTCACAGTGGGTACAAGACACTGTGGCTTGTAGGCCTATCCAGGTCTCTGCCCAACACCTGGTCATCTAATGGTTCGACGAAGCTGAAAATTTAACTCATCAGAGAAGATGACCTTACTCCAATTCTCTACAGTCCTATCTTTATTGTCTTTTGCAAACCTCAGCCTGGCTCTAATTTGCTTCTTTGATAAAGGGCTTTTTTCTAGCTTTGCACAACTTCAGCCCTGCCCCTAGGAGCCTGTTTCGAAAAACCGACTTTCACTGTGCACTTCACCCCAGCTGCCATTTACCATTCTTTTTGTAGGTCACTTGATGTCATCTTACGGTTAAGTGACATTTGAATGAGTTCAGTGGAGAGTTGTTTTCACCCTCTGTTGGTCTGTAGCTTTGTTGTCCCAGTGTCTGCAGCTAGTGTGAGCCAAGGCTATCAACTGGCCAGCTGAGGCCAATAGCCTCGGACCTCAAGTAGTGAGACCAAAATCAATCTGCGTTCCCACCATCGGGCCAATAGCCCCGCAGCGTTGCCCAATACCTGCCCTTAATGTGCCAACGTTACACACCCTGCCCATTTCACAAACAAGAGGGAATCTCAAGATGAGCTGTCATGTTATCAAGTTATCTAGTATATAATCTGTGTTTATATCATATGTAAACATTAGCTAGATATCAAGATAATTTAACATTGACAACTCCACCGATGATGTCCCATATACTGTCCATGATCTCGAACCATGGAAAATTCTTCTATTGGCCCCCGACGCTATAACCAAGGCTATGAAGAAGCCTTGAGGCAAGATGAAGCCCCGGAAGTAATGGTGGGAATGCAACTGGCCCTGGCGGGCACTAGCACACCCTCATTTGGCACAATAGTGGAAAGACGGCTTATGTATGCCATCTTTGCATCTGAAATGAGAAACAGCACATTGCTTTGTTCACACACAAGCTGCAAGTTGCTGTCAAGTCCAGTAAAGTAGTGATTCCCAACTGGGGGTACATGAAAATAATTAGATTTTGATATGTTGAACCTAACAAAGTCACATGTATGGCTTCAAATAAAAACAATAAATTTAGGGATGTGTAAAAATATATAGATTTTCCAACTTAAGCCCAAAGTATCATTTGGTACAGGACGCATGATGCAAATCTCATAATTAGCAGATTCCTTGAGCACAAAGCGTGAAGCCCAATTTTTCTAAACGCATGTCTTTGAACGTGCAGACTGCAATTGCACCTGGAATTATCTATATGAATTAGTGGATCCACAAGTTGGCAATACTTACATTTGAGCCATTTGCTGTCACAAAGAAACACTTGAAGACACAATCGCCGATAAATTACAGGAAACGAAGGTACAGTGTGTATCCATTCAAAATAGGCTTTCTACCGCTGTGATTACCGCGTTAATGGGTAATTCGCAACTCTATTCCACTAAGGGTCACTATAACCATAGAATTTCAATAAGCCAGAGCTGAATGCCTCCAGAGCTCTTTCTCCCAAAGTAACAAACATTAAGTTGGAGGCGGTAAGGGCAAGTTAAGCTTGTTTTGCTATCCACAATAAAAAAGAAAAAAAAGAGGAAAAAGAACAACAAACTTAAAAACACCACAAAATGTATTTTCTGGCTAAACGTTGCAATGATAAAGACTTTACTGCAGCATTCAGCATTCATGAGGATGCCCACGCATCAGACAATTATTTGTTTGAATTTATACATTCACATTTCATTAGAGAGAATTATCATTTGTGAGTGTTTTACACATGCGCAGACGTTATGAGCAAGCATCATTAGACCGCATATTCAAACAATTGTGACTTCCAAAAACTGTTAAGTCTCTAAACCTGTACTTTCTTTTAATGTGTCTATAGGCTAGCCCCTCTATTTTTAAACAGGATTATCAAATGTGAAGTGATTAATTTATATGTATACCACTGTGTTATATTTTGTTATATTCTCCTGGCAATAAAAACTAAAGAAACATTTTACAGAATCATTATTTATGGGAGCAGAATATTTATCAAATGAAATATAAAAAATATTTGAAAAAGAATCCAAATTTTCCATTACATGAATTAGGGTGGAAGTTAGGACTGTGACCACATTATTTGTATAATATTTGTCTCAATACATGGTTAAGAGTTTTACGCTGCATATGTAATTGTAGGTTACCAGCTTTGTTATTCATTATCGGTCGTAGTATTTTATTAGTAGTTAATATTTGCTATTAACCGATGTTGCCCCAAAGCTTGATAACATTTGATTATATTTCAGAGTGATTATTTTTCAGGGCGACTATATGATTTCAGATGTAACCCCAATAATCTATTGGCAACAAAGAAATTAGGGCAGCAACTAAGGATTATTTTGGTAATCGGCTAATCTAATGATTATTAGAACAATTATTTGACTGTTCAGCGATTATTGCAATGATTAATCATTAGCTCTTATCTGACTATTTAGCTTGTGCCACAATTAAAAAGATTGTATTAAACGTGCTTGCTAACAATACAGAGGACAAAATCATCTTTTAAAAATACGTTTAAAAGACATTCACTGAATTAAAGGAAAAAAATGCATTAAGTTGAATTCAGTAACAAATTCACTGCAAAAAATCCTTAAAGGGGTCATATAATGGTACATGCACTTTTTCAAGTTGATTGTACTGAAATGTGTGTTGGCTGTGCCTGTACACAACCATCCTATTATGATAAAAATCCATCAGTGTTTTTGTTTTAATCTCCTTATATATTTTCCCCTGCCTCAAATCGAGCCGTTCGACCGCGTGACGTCACACGGTCGGACGCCCCTCCCAGGATTGTTGATTGACAGCAGTGTTTCAACACAGACCCGCCCTCGCTTGTGAGCGAGCTGTCAATCATAGTCCGTCATCATTGTTGATACACTGGAGCAGAATGGCGCCTAAGCGATTGTGGTGTTCTGTTCTTCGGTGTAATAACGAACACAGCAGTCATTTTGATGTTCCTAAATCTGAACCGCTGAAGACGCAGTGGCTGAGTTTTTATTACGATGGGAATATTCCCCACGAGCAACGTCAATGCGTTTATGTTTGTGCGAATCATTTTTCACCAGACTGCTTTATAAACGAGGGTCAGTATAAAGCTGGTTTTGCTAAGAAGCTGCTGCTGAAAAAAGATTCGGTACCAACTATTTATATTCCCTCTGCACCTCCAGAAGAAGTAAGTGTAACTTTTTATTAACCTTTATATTAATCTTTGCAAATCGCTTGCACGCTTCACAATGAATGTGGCTAATGTTTACACTCAGGGTACATTACGGCATGTTTTCCATAACATTACGACATTCTCAATATAATTTCATAATCCCACGTTTATAATGAACAACGCGTTATGGTTATTGTGTTATTAAAAACTGTGTACGGAGGGGCGGGTGACCAAAGCTCATTATCATTTAAAGTCATATGCTCTGAACGCAGTGCTGAAAACAGAGCTGTTTTTGAGCAGGTAAAATTAGTGTTTTCTTAAAATACTAATGAGAATTTTTAATAAAAGTATATTACAAAGTTTTCATTTAGACCCTAAAGATTCATATTAACTTGTACAAAAATGGCATTATATGACCCCTTTAAAACAAGATACATTTACTTGAGAAGCAACATTTATGATATTTAGACTTGCTTTAAGAGAATGCATCTTAAAAATAAGTTATTTTGTATATATGTGTATTTTTCACTTTGTTATACTTCTGCAAGTGCATTGAAGACAAAATATTCTTATATTCAAGATCTATTCTCTTAAAAGCAAGTATAAATATCTTATATGCTGCTTCTCAGGTGAATTCATCTGTGGCAGGGCGGAGGGCGGGGCCGGGTCGTGATCCTGTGCACCCGGTCCCGTATTAGGCTAATTATGCCTCCGTGAGGGGTAAAGGTCTACTGTAGGGGTTTGTGCGGGAGAGAGAGATTGTTTACGGACATGTCCATCAGGTGTGTGTTTGTGTCGTCTTTTAAGTTTACCATTAAACTATTATTTATATTGAAAAGCCGGTTCTCGCCGCCTCCTTCCCGGGTGAACGAGAACCGGCTTTCCCCCTGCCACAGCATCTTTTTTTAAAGGATTTTTAGATATTTGAAAATATTTGTATTTTTAATATTATATGCAACATTCTCCGATAAAAAAAATATATTCTACTGTATATCTGCTAAGGTAAATGTATGTTGTTTTTAAATGAGTTTTAGATATAATTTTTATAAAACAAGCCAAAACAAATCAAAAACGTATTTTGTTGCAGTGTATAATAGGGCGAAGACTACACACTCACCTTTCTGTTCATTTCAATCAATCTTTAACTCACAAAAAAACCTCTTTTATTAATAAAGCTGCATATTGCCAGTTTTCTTCATGATAAGAAATGCACAATGACACCTATATTATGATTGAATAAGTTGTGAGCCATCACGTTATAATCTAGCTGCAGCAAGCATGCGTGAGATGGATGAGTGTCCCCACAACAGAGTGTGTATCACCTGGGTGCGGTTTCAATCTCTCCCCCTTAGATAGGGACACATTGCTCAACTCATAGAAGAGGTGCTGACCGCACACAGAAATGACAATTTCAGAGTTTGTAGTTATTTGCATTACCTGCTTTCTTATTATTTGAACTTTATTAAAGCCATAATGCATTAAAATATAACTGCATTAAAGATGTAACTCCGGGTGTTTCCTTTAAAGACGCTCGATGCGCAAGTTTTGTTTTAGCTGAGTGGCAAAAGGAGAGTGCTTCTGTATTTACTTATTTTGTATTATTCCCTTATACTTTGCAATCTACATCACCTGAAGCTGTTTGGAAAGTAAAAAATGCATCTGGACATCAAACGACTATTCGACAATGACAAGTTTTTCAACATTTTTTATTGTTGCCGTTGTTGATAACGTAGACTAATCGTTTCAGCCCTAATAGAAATGCACATCAAAGTTTGTTGAGAGGGTCGCTCCAATGGCGTGGAGCTTAACACTTAGGCGGGGAGCTTAACCCTGTGCCTGTGTCTGTATGACCAGGGTTTGCTTCTGCATTTGCTTCCTGTAGCACTTGCCATAGATGTGGCAAATCTCTTTCTGTCCTTGTTAGAGCCAGATGTCCTTTGTCTTTGAAGACTGTAGTGTACACCTTTTGTATGAAATCTTCAGTTTTTGGCAATTTCAAGCGTTGTATAGCCTTCATTCCTCAAAACAATAATTGAATGAGTTTCTAGAGAAAGCTGTTTCTTTTTTGCAATTTTTGACCTAATATTATCTTTAAGACATGCCGGTCTATTGTGGCAACTCAAAAGCAAACACAAAGACAATGTTAATCTTCATTTAACGAACCAAATAGCTTTGAACTGTGTTTGATATAATGGCAAGTGATTTTCTAGTACCAAATGAGCAATTTAGCATGATTACTCAAGGATAAGGTGTTGGAGTGATGGCTGCTGGAAAATAATAATTTTCAAATAGTGATGGTGCAGTTTTTTTTACATCAGTAATGTTCTGACTATACTTTGTGATGAGTTGAATGCCTCTTTGGTGAATTAAAGTACCAAATTCATTTTGAATACATTGTTCGAAACTTTTGGATGTGTGTGTGTGTGTGTGTGTGTGTGTGTGTGTGTGTGTGTGTGTGTGTGTGTGTGTGTGTGTGTGTGTGTGTGTGTGTGTGTGTGTGTGTGTGTGTGTGTGTGTGTGTGTGTGAGCGTGTATTTATCACTTTGTGGGGACCAAATGTCCCCATAAGGATAGTAAAACCCGAAATTTTTGACCTTGTGGGGACATTTTGTCGGTCCCCATGAGGAAAACAGCTTATAAATCATACTAAATTATGTTTTTTGAAAAGGTCAAAATGCAGAAAGTTTTCTGTGAGGGTTAGGTTTAGGGGTAGGGTTAGGTTTAGGGGATAGAATATAAAGTTTGTACAGTATAAAAACCATTATGTCTATGGAAAGTCCCCATAAAACATGGAAACACAACGTGTGTGTGTGTGTGTGTGTGTGTGTGTGTGTGTGTGTGTGTGTGTGTGTGTGTGTGTGTGTGTGTTTATATGCGCACTACCGGTCAAAAGATTTGAAACACTTGACTTAAATGTTTCTCATGATCTTAAAAATATTTTGATCTGAAAGCATGTGCTTAAATACTTGAAATTAGTTTTGTAGACAAAATTATAATTGTGCCACCATATTAATTTATTTAATTTTAAAATTAAAAAAAGAAACGTTTTTGAAATTGATGACTTTTAGAAGCCATTAGTTGCCCAACATAGATGGAAACTCCTTCAATACAGTTTAAAAAGCATCACAGTGTGATACCTCAAGAAGTTGGATGAGAAAATGTCAAGAGTACATTTCTGGCAAAGGGTGACTACACTGAAGATGCTAAAATATAACACCGTTTTGATTTATTTTGGATTTTACATAATTCCCATAGTTCCATTTATGTTATTCCATAGTTTTGCTTACTACTATTATTCTAAAATGTGAAAACAAATTATAATAAAGAATGAGTAAGTGTTTCAAAACTTTTGACCGGTAGTGTGTGTATGTGTGTGTTATTTAAATATATATATATATATATATATATATATATATATATATATATATATATATATATATATATATATATATATATATATATAAATCAAGCTTTTGAGGGACTTGTACACAACTATTACACAAGGTGCACACATTCATTGATGCTCAAGAAGACAACACACTACTATATGTAAACATCTGTAAAGTTGATTCTGAAGAGCAGTATTAAAAAAATATTTGATCTCTTATATCTTTATAAATTATGAAAGGGGTGTGAATATTTATGAGACAAAAGGGAATGCAAACTTTTCTTAACTATATATACTGTTTGTTAAACCTTCGAATAATGGGTAATCATCAGCTGACTTCTTTTTATTTGGCTTTCTATCTTGTTTCTGAACAGCAGTCTAAATCAAGAAATTCTGTGATTTGGCTACTAAAAACAGCCATTTGTTTCCTTTATGTTTCAGTTTAGGAGCTTATGGCTCCTAAGTAATTTTTTTAGTCTGGAGCCCTGATATTGTAAAATGAAGATTATTGTAGGAGTGCACATTTTATATCTCTTTATATGAGCAACTGGAAGCAGTGAATGCAAGCATTTCAAA
This sequence comes from Xyrauchen texanus, assembly GCF_025860055.1. Taxonomy (NCBI): domain Eukaryota; kingdom Metazoa; phylum Chordata; class Actinopteri; order Cypriniformes; family Catostomidae; genus Xyrauchen; species Xyrauchen texanus. The sequence goes on along the minus strand of NC_068300.1, from coordinate 27,817,410 downwards.
ATAAGAGTACCCACTGTATTTAAAGTTAAAGGTTCCACGCTATGATTTTTTTAAAGTGTTTAAATAAGAGTCTGTGATACATATTTTTTTTTAGATCATGTGGTTTTGTTTTGGTATGTTGATATTGTATTAATTTTATTTGTTCAGGTCTTGGAAAAAGGTCTTAAAAAGTCTTTAATTTTATTTGAAAAACTCTGCAGCACAATGTACATAGTGTAGCTTTAAAATACACAGAAATCTAGGAGATGATTTGATGGCTATTATAGATTTTTATAGAGATTTTTTTTCATACATTCCGTCAACATACTAAATAGATAAGGGTAGTTTCTGCATTAACAGTAACAACTGACTTTTTTGGCTTAAAAGTATCTCTTTCTCTTTCAGGACAGAGCTGACTCCAGAGAACCCGCTTTGGGTGGGGGCTTGGTGGATTGGTTTCCTGGCCGGAGGGGCTGCAGCTCTGCTTATTGCATTGCCTCTACTGGGTTACCCACGGCAATTACCAGGTGCTACCCGCAAGTGCAATTTAAAAAAAGACAAGTGACTTATGAACAGTACTAATCTCAATTGTGTTAGTGTGAATAACTGTCTTCATCTCACATTCTCTTGCAGGCTCTCAGCGATATGTGGCCATGCGTGTCTCAGAAGCCCACCACCTGAAGGATGGCAGCCAGCTGACCGCGTCTGATCCTCAGTTTGGAAAAACAGTGAAGGACATGCCAAGGTATGAACACATGAACAGAGAGAGAACATTTGCTAGGGCTGCTTTCCCCTGCTTTTGTTCAAAGGTATTTAAAGTTTGCATTTCTTTGGTTATCTACCACATCACCCTGTCTGTTAACAACCATTTGGTTAACGTTAACATCTGATGTGTTTCTATTTAGTCAGTCAGTTGATGGGAAGGTGCTGAGGTTGTCATTATCTAGTTTGCCAAGTTCTGCCAATTCTGTGAAGGGTCCCTAGATTATTAATCTTTAAAGTTCAGGGTATTAGCACCTTTCAATGTCATTTTTGTCTAATTGTGTCAGACTAAAAACTGAAACAAAGTCCTGTTCACACATCTCCCATCCATACTTTGGTGAACTAATGCTGCATAGGCTGTTGGGTAGTAGTTATTCTCAGCCTCAGATCCCCTCGGACCATCTGATCCCATCGCATTCCCTCTCTCTACTACTGTACATTTATCAATAAAAAGTAGAGATCATTGGAATACCATGGTAACTGTGATCACTGGGTAGTAGAACAGTCAATAAATACTTTTCATGCAATTTTGGCTTAACATTCTCTAAGTTAAGGAAATTTATTTTGTTTATTTACATTTACATTCAAGTCTACATCTCCCTCATTTTCCACTTTTTTTATTATTATTTTTTGTATTTCTCCATATCTCTTTCTCTTTTTAGATCAATGCTGCTTCTCTTGAGGAACCCTACCTTTATCTTTTTGTGTCTTGCTGGAGCCACAGAGGCCACGCTCATAGCTGGGATGTCTACATTTGGCCCCAAATTTCTGGAGTCTCAGTTTAGCCTGAGTGCTTCAGAGGCAGCAACTTGGTTCGGTAGAGTCACAAAAAATGTCAGCCAAACCCACTGCCACAGCCTCTTACTCATATTATAAGCTTATAGTTTTGGGGAGATTGAGGTTACTTCTCACACAGGGAAGTTGTCACAGGGGCTATACAGTATCTCAGTAATTCTAAGGTTAAAAGCCCAATTATACAAATGTGTGTTAACTCTAGTAGTAGTTTTGAATGTTGCTCTCAAAAACCTTTTTCAAAACCCTCTTAAATAAGAGTTTTATATTCCAATTACATTATATTTTTGTTATAGCTCTTGGGTAAACAAGTAAAAATACTAAAAGCACACTGGCATACATTAAGTTAAGGATCAAAAGTATTCTTAAGACAAGGGTATTATCCACATATGTAAAGTCAGGGTAAGCTATCATACTTGTTATAACTTTTATAATTTATTAGCAGTATTTTTATAAAGGAAAATTGGCCACAACTAAGGTTTAAAACCTGTCTATATTACATTTTTACATTTTTGCTTTTTCATCAATTGTTTTGAGCTTGTTTTGATGTTTACAGCATTTGTGGCAATGTTGATTACCACAAAAATGTATTGACTTGCCCCTCATTTTCTTAACCCTCTGGGGTCTGAGGGTGTTTTGGGCCTTGGAGAAGTTTTGACATGCCTTGATATTTGTGCTTTTTTCAGTTGCTTAAAAACACATCAATGGCTAAAGTCTGATAACACTGTATTCAACACAAACTGAACTACAATAATATGTGAGCAACATGTGTGTACATGTTTGTATTTTTGAGAAAATAACATTTATGCGTGATTTTTGAAAAACAAAATGTTTAAGTCATTGAAATAAGGCCATATAACACATACTAAACATTTGTCTACAAGACTTTTGAGAACTGGATCTTGTAGCCTAGAGTTTTTGCTACAAAATTATGTGAAAACCATCATGATCACTCAATATACTATATATTAACAATATAGTAATTTAACTTTTGTAAAACACTTTTAGTGTTTGAAAGGTCATATGCGAGGAGGCGTGAACTATCATGAATATGGATTGTAATTCACACCTGAGGAGACAAAAGACCCCTCCCCTGGGCCTATCAATGAGGAATGTGACAAAGAGAATGAATGTGAGGAGACTTAATGATCAAAATCAAGTTTTAATTTAAAAGAATTAATCTGACTATACATTTTCTTTACATAAAACTTTACTTAATTTTAGACCTACACTACCAGTCTCTTCTGCTCACCAAGACTGCATATATTTGATCCAAAATACAATAAAAACATTGATATTGTGAACTCTTTTTACAATTTAAAAGAACAGTTTTCTATTTGAATATATTGTAAAATGCAATTTGTGATCAAAGCTGAATTTTCAGCATCCTTACAGCAGTCTTCAGTGTCACATGATCCTTCAGAAATCATTACAAGATGGTGATTTTCTAATATGGGCATATATAAAGGGCATTTTACTCATTAACAACTGAACACATATTTGCAAGCACAAGCTTTGTTGATGATAATGAGGCAGCATAATCACTTGTCAAAATATAATATAAACATTCATATTATTTATAAATCATAATACATATCATATTTATATCATACAGCATACAATATAAATACCTGCTTTAGCCAAAACAGCATTTAAATGTTACTAAAACTTGCTTATTAGGACATATTTCAAATGTCAATACTCTGAAATCCTGGCTGGCAAGTCTTGAAACAGTCCCACTAGTAAAATATGTACATATATAAAATAGCATGTCAACTAATGAAAACTAAATGACTTACTCATCTGAAATTGTATCCTCGGCTGGATCAAGTCACTCTTCAAAATACAAACGTTCATCGGAGTCCCGCTCTTCTTCTGAGGAAAATTTTAACTCTTCGTCACTATACAGGAGTTTCCTCGCATGTGTATCTTGAGGTCTTTCAAACGTGCAGATAAGTGAATGAATTTGTTGTTTTTAAGGCACAGTCAGGGGCATTTCCCATTTGCATTGATTGTCTTAGCACATTAGCGTATGAATGGCGTGCTGTGCTGTTGAGTGTGATCACATTAGAGATAATTAGCTGAGCCAGGAAAACTGTAAATCGCTTTGTTTCATACAGATTATATTGCAGGAGAATATTTGTTTTAAATTTGAATTGTTTTATTTAAAAGTAGACATTTTAAGCTTTCTTTAGACACATGTTTCATGTTTGTGTGATAAGTATTCGCGTAGTTTCAGTTCATTTTTGTGACTTGTTTGATATATTATCGCAAACCCAGAGACTGCTGAAAGCTCACCCTTTTTATTTTCTTTATTTTACAAAAGCACAAGATTTTGTTGTTATTGTGAGTGTACACAAATAAAAGTAGACCCTTTATAGTCTCTAATGATGTCTTGCACTTATCTGTATGCCCCAAAATGCCAGAGAATTTTATGTTGTTTCCGCTGTAATGACGAAAAAAATCCAGCAGGACGTGCCGGCGCATCTGTCAACACCAGAGGGTTAAATAAAGCTAAAATCTGGGTTCCAGTGTGGCACTTACAATGGAAGTGAATGGGGCCCAATTAGTAAACATTAAAATACTAATTGTTTGAAAAGTATATGGTCGTTGCTCACAGGTCAAACTAAACAAATATATTGAGAACCCCCCTTTTTAACTCCATTCTAGGGTATATGGTGGTGCCAGCGGGCGGTGGTGGCACCTTCCTGGGTGGCTACATTGTAAAGAAGCTAAACCTCCGCTGTCGTGGGATCATCCGTTTCTGCATGCTGTGTGCGCTGGTCAGTCTGATGGCCATCTTCATCTTTCTGCTACACTGTCCTAATGTGCCCATGGCAGGAGTGACTGCTCCCTACTACAGCAGTTTACCTCAAAACCACTACAGCTCCCCCTACCTGCAGATAGACAGCCAGAGTCACAACAGCAGGTACTGATCATTTCACAGGGCCGCAAAACGATACAATCAACTGCAAAAATGCACGAAAGCTAGCTTATCATTTATAGCTTCTATTTATCACCCAGAGCAGATATTATCACTACAGATAAAGAGGCTGGATGGATGTGGATATTTAGGGATTATCTACAGCTAGGGGGTCATTATCTGATAAGTAAACCCTGGCTGGGTGATCAAGTTTTGTATCACACTGAAGACATTTATTTAGCAATAATGTCTGGTTGACTGTGCATTATTTTACACATCTACTTACCAAAGTAAATAAATGGATATCAAATATTGATTTGACTTGAAATAATATGAGAAGAAAGAGACCACAGAGTGATTTAAGAGATAGGTTGCCAGGAACAATGGTAAAATACAGTATACAGTTTAGTAGTCTATATAGTAGTTTAGTACTGAATAACACAGGAAATGATTTAAATTAAATGAATGTTTCGTGTTCAGTACAAGTTAAGCTCAATCAACAGCATTTGTGGCATAATATTGATTACCACAAATATAAATGTTTAATTGCTTCTCCTTTAAAAAAAAGCAAACATTAATTAATGTAAGTGCTTTTATAAAATTATAAGCTCTACATTTCTGCCTTTTTTAAACCCTCCAAAAACTGTAAACCCTTCCATTGTAAGTGCCTCATTGTAACAGATTTTTACTTATTTCAAAGAAAAGGAGGGACAAATCGAAATAATTTTTTTGTGGCAATCAACATTATGCCACAAATCCTGTCGATTAAGCTTAACCTGTATTGAACACGGAATATTCCTTTAATTCTAGAGTAGGAACAAGGGAACTGAGTGACGATGTATTATTGATTATTGAGGCATAAAGAAATTTAAAATAAACATTCTTCTCTTTTTATCTCTCTCTTTATCTCAGCCTGTCAGAGCCGGGCAGCCTGACCGTGGGCTGTAACGTTGGATGTCACTGTGTTAAGGATTTGTTTAACCCTGTGTGTGGTACAGATGGAGTGATGTATTTCTCTCCCTGCCATGCCGGCTGCAGGTCCATTAACCACACATACAGCCCCAGGGGTAGACAGGTACACTGTCTCACTTAAACTCATTTACCAACATGATCACTCTTCACTCCTAAAATATGTAACTGTATTTACTTGGGCTGCATTTACACTGCAAGTCCTAATGGTTTTGATTATCTGACGTGGACGTATGTGTTTTTGTCTCATCTGTTTACATTCACTTTATACAAACCGACTTTGCTTACATGAATACCAAAAAAATTCAGTGCTGTGCTGCCCAAATTGATATTTACCACACTCCCAGTTGAGCTCTATCTGTCTCAAAGTGTGCAAGTAATGGATTCCCTTGTTGTTATACATTGGCTTTTACTAGATTTGATCATAACAGGCTGGGAGACTACAAGAAAGAATAGGTACAATAATAAAAAATAACAATAATGGGTCATTTGACATGCAGATGCAAGGGATTTCAGTATTATTAATATAAACAACAAAATAAATGCATAGAAATGTTGCTTTCGCTCTTATCGTTTACTTAAACGTGTACTCCATTATTTACATGCAACAATGATGAAAACTAAAAGAATATGTCACCTGCTACATCGTTTTGAGATCTACGTACTAAAGTGAAAAGGAGCATTTTAACGAAATAATCAGTGTTGTGCAAGTCACTTAAAATGGTAATCCACTACCAATTACTAATTGTTTGTCTTAAATTGTAATTAGATAACTTATTACTTTATTGTAAATGTAATCACATTACTAATTACTTTTAACTCATTTTCTTAAACACTTTTCTGCTTAACAAATTTGTTCCACATAAATAATATATTAGAAATATACATAACCATATAATGTACTTAAAAGTAATTAAATTAATTGAAAGTAACTGTAATCTACAATAATTTAAAATGTAATGCAGTACACTATTTTGGCTAAAAATAAGTAGATGACAGTAATTTTTTAAGTTGTAATTGTATTACATCCAACACTGGTTGTAATTTACATGTTTCTATCCCAAACCGTTTCTGAGATACAATCATTTGATAGAACTGGAAGATTCTTCTGAGCTAATGATGGAGGTTGCACATCCACAAGTAAAAATACTTCTACTATATTCAGCGTTCCCATTTAAATTGACAGTAGACACACCACATTTAAAAACATTTACTGTATAGTTTAAACTTAATTATAACATTGGTATGATTTTAAAGGTGACACTTTGTTTTATTAAAAATAATAGGAAGCCCAAAATGGCCCATTGCGACTTATGACTCATTTTGATGGAGCGCATATGTCAGATAAGGATACGAGTGTTTGGATTTAAGTCAGCTGGCCAGATATCACATACGTATCGGATTTTAACCATATTTGAAAGTGGCCCAAATCAGATGCTAAGAATTCAGAATTTATGCATGCTACAAGATCGGATCTGCGCAAGATGTCTGTGGGGGGATTTATTGGTTGACAGTGTAAATGCAGACTCCGATGATTAAATGAAAACATGGAGACATTAATTGTATTAAATTCACCGAAGATCAAATTAGTCTTATTCTTAATTGAATTTTGTCCATGTGTATTTATGCATTCACAGGTGTTCACTGGTTGTAGCTGTATAGTAGGGAATGTGTCATGGGGAGAGGAGGGTTTTGCTGAAGAAGGGAAGTGTGTGTCATCCTGCAATCACATGCCAACCTTCCTCACCTTCTTTTTTGTTGTCATCTTCTTCACGTTCCTTTGCAGCATCCCTGCACTCACTGCCACGCTCAGGTATATATTATATACAACCAATATATACACTCCCTAAGCACTTAATAAGGAACACCTGTACACCTCACATTCATGTGATTATCTAATCAGCCAATCGTGTGGAAGCAGTGCAATGCATAACATCATGCAGATACGGGTCAGAACCCGTTAATGTTCATATCAACAATCAGAATGGAGAAAATAAATGTGATCTCAGTAATTTCAACCGTGGCATAATTTTGCATGCCAGATGGGCTGGATAGGGCAGAACAGTCTCTAAAGTTTACTTTGAATGGTGTTAAAAACTAAAAACATTCAGTGGTCAACAGTTCTTCAGACAGAAACGTCTTGTTGATGAGAGAGGTCAACGGAGAATGGCCAGACTGGTTCGAGCTAACAGAAAGGCTACGTTAACTTCAATTACCACAATTGTATTGAACAGCATAACATCTCAGAATGCACAACACGTCGAACCTTGTGGCGGATGGGCTATAACAGCATATAATGTAACTGGATGTAAATTTTTGAACAGGATGATTTGTGTAAATTTCTATAATTATTATTCTATGATTTTTATTATTTTTAATTTGTCATTAAATATCAATGTCAAGTTCTTTGTCTTCCCCTACAGGTGTGTTCCTGACAGTCAAAGATCATTTGGACTTGGAATCCAGTGGATTGTAGTAAGAACACTAGGGGGGATCCCTGGACCCATAGCGTTTGGTTCAGTGATTGACATCTCTTGTCTGCTGTGGGAGGAGCAGTGTGGGGAATATGGCTCCTGTTACCTGTACCATAACTCGGCTATGAGCCAGTACTCACTCATTGCAGGCATCATCTACAAGGTTGCAAAAATTACTCTTTCTCATTAGCTTTAATAAAACCGTTTCACAATGTTCAATATTTTTGTCTGTGTGAGTACCTTATATGCATCATTTTGTTCGGAAATGCTTTTGCATCATCGTACCACCAAAACAGGAAACCCCCCCCATTCAAACAGACTTCAAACCTGGGTCAGCACAAAAAACCTGTTGTGTTAGTGACATACTTCATCAGTTCTCTTGAATTGTGTTTAATCTAATTCCTCTCTCTCACTCAGGTTTTAGGCACTCTATTCTTCTTGCTGGCCAGCGTACTTTACCAGCCACCACCTGAGTCTCCTCAGAGCAGCTGTGAGAGCACAGATGTGTGAGGACATGACCTGCCAATCAAAGACCTTCCCCCTGAAATCATCTCCAACCCACATGCCAAGTTATGGCCCCAGACTGCTAATACACTGACACCTAAACTGAAAATGTGAGAGTATACATTTGTGTGTGTGAATAAGATCAAACCATTATGGTTCACTGTGCCAATTTCTTTCCAGCTCTACACTGTTCAGACCCTTCATGCAGTTATGTGCCTGTAATTCTCATATACGTTCATCTCCTCACCAGCCTAAGTGTCTTTTATTAAAAACAAGAGACATAGCATCTTTTATAGCCTCTCTGTCACAATGAGTGACCAAAGGTCAGAGTTGAAATGTCGCAATGGGACCAAAAGTGCTGCAGGGGTTATTTGTGAAAGGTGTTTCAATTCTAGATTGTTTTAAATACAAGATCTAACAATAAAACATTTCACATTTTCACCACATCATATGAGTTAAAAATGCATAGCCTACCAAAAAAAAACAATATTAATTTGAGAAAATACAATGGGTTTATAATGAGATCATGTTGTTTAGATATAATAAAAAAAAAATTTTTTTTAAAAATGCAATTTTCTAAGGCAAAAGCCATATAGTTGAATTCAGAAGTTTACATGCACTTTGTCATTAAAGTAATTAAAACCCATTTTTTTATCCACTCCACAGATTTAATATTAGCAAACTATAGTTTTGGCAAGTCATTTAGGATATCTACTTTGTGCCTGACACATGTAATTTTTCCAACAATTGCTTACAGACAATTGTTTGACTTTTTATTGACTATATCACAATTCCAGTGGGTCAGACATTTACATACACTAAGTTAACTGCTTTTAATCAATTTGGAAAATTCCAGAAAATTATGTCAATTAGCCAATTAGCTTCTGATATGCTAATTGGTTTCAATTGGAGGTGTACCTGTGGATGTATTTTAAGGCCTATATTCAAACTCAGTGCCTCTTTGCTTGACATCATGGGAAAATCTAAATAAGTCAGCCAAGACCTCAAATAATGTGTAGACCTCCACAAGTCATCCATGGGAGCAATTTCCAAATGCCTGAAGGTACCACGTTCAGCTGTACAAACAATAGTATGCAAGTATAAACACCATGCCATCAGGAAGGAGATGCATTCTGTCTCCTAGAGATGAATGTAGTTTGGTGCGAAAAGAGCAAATGAATCCCACACTTTGTGAAGATGCTGGAGGAAACAGGTAGGCAAGTATCTATATCCACAGTAAAACAAGCCCTATAGCGGCATATCCAGAAAGGACTACAGTTTGCAAGTGCACATGGGGACAAAGATCTTTCTTTTTGGAGAAATTTCTTCTGGTCTGAGGAAACAAAAATGTTACTGTTTGGACATAATGACCATCGTTATGTTTGGAGGAAAAAGGGTGAGGCTTGCAAGTCTACTTCACAAAATAGATGGCATCATGAGGAAGGAAAATGATGTGGATATATTGAAGCAACATCTCAAGACATCAGCCAGGAAGTTATAGCTCATCCCAAATGGTTCTTCAAAATGGACAATGATCCCAAGCATACCTCCAAAGTTTGGCAAAATGGCTTAAGGACAACAAAGTCAAGGTACTGGTGTGGCCATCCCAAAGCCCTGACCTCAAGCCGTTAAAAGAAATTGTGGGCAGAACTGAAAAAGCATGTGCGAGCAAGGAGGCTGACAAACCTGACTCGGTTACACCAGTTCTGTCTGGAGGAATGGGCCAAAATTCCAGCAAATTATTGTGAGAAGCTTGTGGAAGGCTACCCAAAACATTTGACCCAATTTAAACAATTTAAAGGCAATGCCACCAAATACTAACAAAGTGTATGTAAACCTCTGACCCACTGGGAATGTGATGAAAGAAATAAAAGTTGAAATAAATAATTCTCTCTATTATTATTCTGATATTATACATTCTTTTTTTTTCTCCCCAAATTGGAATGCCCAATTCCCAATGCATTCTAGGTCCTCGTGGTGGCGTAGTGACTCGCCTCAATCTGGGTGGCGGAGGACAAATCTCAGTTGCCTCCACATCTGAGACGTCAATCCTATCATATGACTTGAGTGCGTTACCATGGAGATATAGCGTGTGTGGAGGCTTCATGCTATTCTCCATGGCATCCACGCTTAACTCACCACGTGCCCCACTGAGAGCGAGAACCCCTTGTGACTCTACCCTCCCTAACAGCCGGACAAATTTGGTTGCTTAGGAGACCAGGCTGGAGTCACTCAGCACGCCCTGGATTCAAACTTGCGACTCCAGGGGTGGTAGTCAGCGTCTTTACTCACTGAGCTACCAAAGCCCTGACATTTCACATTCTTAAAATAAAGTATTGATCCTAACTGACCTAAGACAGGAATATTTTTTACAATTAAATGTCAGGAATTGTGAAAAAACTGACTAAGGTGTATATAAACTTCTGACTTCAACTGTTTATGATTAGAAAAAGAGCACTTATTATAAATATGATGAACCGAGATAAATAATATAAAACAGTACAGGTATTAAACTATTAAAAAAAAAAATTAAGATGGACTCAAATGTTGCTGAATTACACCTAAAGAAAAAGATGATAATTGGTTACAAACTGTGCCTTTAAAGAGTTTAGCACCAGTTGGTATGACTATAGATAAAGAGATTATAGTTCAAGAAAATATTCATTGTATACTTTGTCACCAAATTTGCAAATCTCTCTAAATTGAACTTTAAAACATTCACTTTACTCATGGAAATATACAACATCTTAACCATGTACAGCATTGAACTATGTGCCATTAAGTCAAGTTTTGTCCTGTAATGCCACATTAGGCAGTTCTAGTCCAGATTCTGCCAGCATGTGTCATTCTTGTATTTGATTTCATACATTTTGAAAATCTTTCACATTTTATTTTAAAATGTGCCAAAATACTGTAGCTCAGGACTGAGAGGCTTTGTGATGTGAGATCACATAGAGATGCAAATGAGAGATGGAGGAGGAGCAAGTTTTCAAATGAATCTTTTGTACTTCTATTGCACGTTGAGTCCGATATTGCATAGAGAAAGAAAGATACTCTCCAGGATAGGATATTCCTGAAAAGCATTTCACCTTGAGATTACACAGAAAATTATTCTAAGAGCTATTCAGCTGCATTTTTGTGAAACAAAAAATGTGTTAAGCTAAATAGGAATAATCTCTTTGTGATTATTAATGGAATAGTTCGCCAAAAAATGAAGATTCATAAACATATACATTTTTCTTTCTTATTTGGAACACGATGATATATATTGAACACAGCTTTTTTTTATATATATACATTAAAGTGAATGGTGACTTGAGTTCTGCCTAACATCTCTTTTTTTTATCTTCTGTAGAAAAAAGTAATATGGGTATGAAACATTCGGGTAAAAGATGACAGAGTAGTCCCTAAAACAGCAGAGTCTGTTGAGGTTTGCTCTGGTTGAACATGGCACTACCCTGTTTGAAATAAGCAGTCGAGCTGCTTGAGTCCAAATATGAGAAGCATAACTGATAACGGCTTAATAAACATAATTTCCTTTAATTATTTAAGTGCTATTAAATGCATCTCACCAATGATACTTTATGTGAAGGTTTTCTATTTATTAAATGCCTTGGTTATAATACATTTTGTCAGATTGTACCAGCCTGAATGAGTGTTTATTATTTTGCACATTTTTGAATTTCCCTAATGTGAAGGATTTCTGCTTAATTTACATTGATGGCATACCATGAATGAAAAAGATGCACTCGAAAATTGAGGATTTGCACAGTTAATTCAAACATGCAACAATGAAAGACTAATGTGATGCTGAATGGTATTTTAATTTCTGTTGGTTCATATATTGGATTTTTTACACCAATGACTGAAAGAAACATGTCTCCTAAATTACTTGTTTTGTCCCAAAAAAGGATTTTGTGAGTTGGCCTGTTATTGTCTTTATTGATATATGTTCATATGAATTAAGATTTCTTGACACTGTTTCTAATCACAATGCAATTAGTTTTGGTACTTTCTTTGTCAAGTAATTTTTTATGCAAATGTTTCAAATAAAAGTTGTAAGTAACAACACAAAAGCAAAACAAATCTCATGGGTTTATTGAGAACTGTGTACATGTTTTACTCAAAACACCATTGCATTGTGGATATAAGTAAGACTAAAAAATGAATTGTGTAATTGGCTGTTGGATTATATTTCTTTTTTGTTGGTACCACTAGATGTCACTGGTGATTCAGTGCTGTCAATTTTGCTCAGCAACTGAACTGACAAGGGGTCACATTATAAGGAAAGAAAGGGATGTTTCACAAAATGCAAAATGTGTGACTACACAGATAAAGATCGTTTAAAATCATGCACTGATGTGTAGATATGTTCAAAACATGGATTATGTTAGAAAATGCCATATTGAAATGTCACAATGTGGGTGATTTACTATGATGATGGTCTGCAATTCTCTCTTTCACTTTCTTATCATTAGATTATCAAATCTATTTGAAATCTAAATGCTGAACTATAAATATATTACACGTAAAGCAAAAGTTAGAGCTGAATATAAATAGTACCTGTGATCAGACCAAAAAATTCCTCTGAAGTAAGAAATATCAAAGATGGTGGATTTCGTAGGTCATTGCAAAAGGGATGGATAATCTTTGGAAGTAGGATGAGAAACATCCTCAATGACTTGTATTAACAATATAGGCTAAATTTAAGATGTGTGGTTTGAATTCACAAGCATGATTCACATTTCTGTATATTGGAGTAGACTAACAGCCTGTGTGGAATGCAGTGAACAAGGACAAGCAAAATAATATTAACCGTCCCAGTGCTCTTATACTAAATATCATCACCCTTAGTAGTTTGCAAAAAATAAATATAAAAACAGCCCCAAAACATTAAAGATCCAGCACCACATTTAACCGTGAGCATTGGGTACTTCATCATTTCTGTGTGCGCCAAACCCATCTCTTTCGCTGCCAAAAAGCTTTTTTTGTTTCATCTGACCATAGAACCACATTTGAAGTTTCAGTAGTGTCTGACAAACTGTAGACGCTTGAGTTTGTTGTTGGATGAGAGAAGAGGCTTTTTTTCTTGAAACCCTCCCAAACAACTTGTGGTGATGTAGGTGATTTCTGATATTTTTATGAGACTTTCTGACCCCAAGACCCAACACATTTCTGCAATTCTCCAACTGTGACCCTTGGAGAATTTTTGGCCACTTGAACCATTCTCCTCACTGAGCATTGGAATATTGTAGACACATGTCCTTTTCCAAGCCAATTGCTTTGGCAATTTTCTTTTAGCCACTTCCTATTTTGTGAAGCTCAACAACATGTTGCCTCGCATCAGAACTATTCTTTGGTCTAACCCACTGTGATTGATAATTAAGGGAATTTGGCCTGTGTGTTACCTCATATTTATACCCCTTTGAAACAGGAAGTCATGGCTGAACAATTTCATGATCCTTGGCACCCAGTTGCATTAAAACAAATGTTTAAATACGAATGGGAATATACTTCAGATATATTTTACTCATATTAATTTCTAGGGCTGCCAGTAATTTGTGGCAAATGTGTTTTGGAGAAAAATATTTATTTAAAAATGAGATATTTCCCCTTTTTCAATTGTTTTTCTTCAATTAAAGGAATGAAAGATCAAAAGTATAAACAATGCAGTTTTTTCTTCACAGCCTTCTTTGCTCATATTTAACAAGGGTGCCAATATTTTTGGCCACAACTGTATATATATATATATATATATATATATATATATATATATATATATTGCAAACATATATATATATTTTGCAAACAAATATATCCTGTATTCATTCCTTGTCTTCTGATATTTTCCCAGTGAAACATGATCACACATAATGCCGTTAATTGAGCATTGCTTGAGCATAACTAATGTTTTTACAGCTTAGCAATATATTAAATTAAGGTTACAGGTGGATTATAATATCCATCAAGTGAGTGATTCCACAATCAAAATTTCCTCACTTTTATTTTTTAGAAAATATTGCTCTGATAAATTTTGAATGAGAGGCTTACCTGAGAGGCACAGACACAGTGCGACTGAATTACATATATATCACCTGCTCAGCATCATTGCTCAAGGCAGACACTTAATGAATCAATCTGCTTTTTAATGCAAAAAGTAAGTTTAACACTATTAATGATGCAAGCATGTATACACAATAATTGCAAATTAATCTTCCCCTAAAAGGATTATGAGCGAGTCTTAGTTTGCAAGTGTAATTGTATGTATGAGCACGCATGTATTATTTGAAACTGATTTAATCCATTACTAGGTTATTTGCATTAAATGCACTCTTTGTGTTTTACTTTACCAAGTATCACATTCATATATTTTTGGGGTGCTTCAATTTGGTCAATTCCAGCCCTTATATCAGCCTGCAGTAAGTGTACACTAGACTAGGGATCTTGATTTAAATGCCAATTGTGCCTTTGAGCATTGGTGTAGAATACAATGCTTTGAAGGGGATGAAAAGCCCCCTTGAAATAAATTGAGTATGAGATACCGGTAAGGCTAGCAACGGTGTGACGTGAGCCTGTTACAATCAGGCAAAGAACCGAAGCCCCCCTCAGTTGTACATACAAGTTGTACAAACACACATCATTACTGCTGTTTCACTGCACAGTGAGGACAAGATGAAGAGTGGTGCTGCCCAACAGACCATTTTTCATTATTGGTCGAAGAGGAACTGAAAAAAACAAAATAAAACTTGTACTCTTAAGGAGGTAGGATAATACTGTCAGGGGCAGAGTTATGATTTCCGAGGCCCCAAGCAACTTTCCAACGGGGGGGGCCTGGGGCGATAGGGCACAAAAATTATATCTCACTATTTTTCAGGCTGTTGACGATATTCTAAACGTATCTTGATAATTGTCCATTAGCTCATTTTAAATCAGATTTTTTTTTTTCTTTTTTCATTCTTACAGCCATTGTAGCCAGGCAGATTCAGAGGCAGATTTCAAAAACTCTCCATCCCTTTTGCAATGACCTGCGAAAGCCACTGTCTTTGATATTTTCACTTCAGAGGAATCATGTTTTAGGTCTGATCAGAGGTGCTATTTATATTCAGCTCTACCTTTTGCTTTATGTGTAATATATTTAGGGTTCAAGATTTAGGTATAGATTTGATAATCTAATGATAAGAAATTGAAGGAGAGGAGAAGTGCAGACCATCATCATAGTAAATCACCCACATTGTGACATTTCAATATGGCATTTTTCTAACATAATCCATGTTTTGAACATATCTACACATCAGTGCATGATTTTAAATGATCTTTATCTGTGTAGTCACACATTTTGCATTTTGTGAAACATTCCTTTCTTTCCTTATACCTTGACCCCTTGTCAGTTCAGTTGGTGAGCAAACTTTACAGCACTGAATCACCAGTGACATCTAGTGGTACCTTCCATGAGCGTGTGGACCTATGATCTCACCCAAGGATTCCCACACACTCTGTATTGCCTCGTGGTCAGACATACACAGGCTGCAGTTGCAAATCCCCAGAGTTGCCCACACTTTTCCCGGTTCGTATTCCAAGTTTTGGAAAGGAGGGGGTGGGTCGAATAGTAGGGATCCCCCAACCCAGCTGCAGGAATAGCGCAACTGTTTAAAGTTTCCACCGATCTGCCTCCTCTCTTTGAATCTGCCCCTTTGGCAGGGGACATGGAAGAAGAGGAAGAGGATTTCAGTGATGATAACCTTTTGGAGGACGAAGGTGAGGAGGATGAGGATAATGCCATTCTCCCGCTCATTCTTTTCCGGGCAGCGCAATGGATGCACCCCCTCCTGTCCAGGGAGAGCTGGACCTAGTTGAAATTTGTTGATGGGGGGCAGCCAAACTCTCCATCGATTGGCCTTCACAGCAGGTGGGCTAGCGTGCAGAGAGAGACCTCCGGTCGAGGCATCAGTGGTGAATCACCTCCACCCCGAATGTCGGTCAGCTTTTCAGTCCGCTCCCCCTTCATTGCTGGGACAGATGGAGAGATTGTTGGCTTCCATTTATCAGAAGATCTATCCAGGTGTGTGGATTTGCAGAACCTCAACAAACACCTCAGAATTTACAACTTCAAAATGCTCATGCTAAAAATGCTCTCTCGATTTGTTCATCCCAGAGACTGGCTTACATCAGTCAATCTGAAAGATGCATATTTTCATATTGGTGTTTAACCGTTACACAGACAATTCCAAAGGTTTGCTTATCAGGGAGTAGCCTATGAATTTTTGACGGTACCTTTCGGACTGTCATAAGCACTGAGAGTGTTCAGCAAGTGTGTGGAAGTAGCGCTAAAACCGCTGATATTAACAGTCTCAGAGTGTCTGCTTACATAGATGATCTACTTCGCTGTGCTCCAAACGAGACAAAGAGCTTTCTGGTGCCCATGCAGGAAATAATATAACTGGGTCTCCGATCTGTATCGAACGTTTCTGTCAGAGGAATGCATCGGATCGATTCGCAGCTGTTTGTCCCTTTTTCAGAAAGGGAAAAAAGTCTTATTCAGACTGTGTCTACAACGCCTATTGGGTCTGATGGCCTCGACGTCATCAGTCATTCCATTGGGACTTTTTCCTTCACAGGGGAATCCCTTTGGGAGCTGTCTCTCTGGGCAAAGTGGTGATGACAGATGCATCACTCACAGGTTGGGGCGCAGTGTGCAAAGGCAGAATAGTGAATGGGGTTTGTCCCGCGACACTATGCAACATGCACATACAATTTCAGGAGTTACTGACATTGTTCCTTCAAGACCACAATATCCTAGTCAGATACTAAAATAAGACAACATTTGCATACATAGACAAGGGGGCACACGTTCACAGCGACTTCACAGCTTGGCACAAAAGCTGATTGTGCTCTGTTTGAGCCCTTGGCAAAAGTCACTATAAGTTTCTGACTTTAAAATGGCCATCTAGTAGAATTAGCATTTTTTAAAAGGGTTGGTGATTTTCATGCCCTGTCGATCAATCCCTTATGTATGTATTTTGCACTAGGGTGTTTAAGACTGGTGTTAAAACCTCATTTGGGCTATTTGCCCAGGGTTGTTTCTACATAATTTTGCTCACAGACTATTAATTTTAAGGCTTTCTATCCTCCCCCAGTTGAGTCAGAGAAGCATGAAATATTGCATATGCTTTGCCCAGTTTGGCCTAAGTCAGAAAATTTGTTTGTGTGCTTTGGTGTCCGCAACACCAAACCGGGGTGTTCCGGTGTCCAAGCAAAGGTTGTTTTATTGGCTTACTTCAAGCGCTTATGAAGCATGCGGTTTACCTTTGCCTTCGGGTATTCGAGCCCATTCTACGAGGAGCATTGCATTCTCATGGGCTTTGGCTAAATGTGGATCCTTGGAGGACATATGTAAGGTGGCAGGGTTGTCCTCTCTGCATACATTTGTTCGATTTTATAATCTGGATAAGGGGTTGACTCCTGCTTCCGAGGTTCACTTTGTTAGAACAGGAGTAAACTCATATATTTTTTTTATTTTTTATCAAAATGTATAATTGTTTTATTCAGATGCATTAGCTCGCTTGTGTGCAGTGGTGGACAGTAACGAAGTAAATGTAATTCGTTACTGTACTTAAGTAGCTTTTTTGCGTATCTGTACTTTACAGAAGTATTTAAATTTGGGGAGACTTTTACTTTAACTCCACTACATTTCAAAGTCAAATATCTTACTTTTTACTCTACTACATTTTCAAAATCAGTCGTTCCTTTTTATTTATGAGTGGATAAAAACGTAACTGGTCAAACGAGCCACCAATCACAGTACAGCGCATGCTTTGTTTTGAACTTGCCTTGGTGGCATCTACTAAGCGCGAACCAGGGGTGCGTTTACCAAAAGCATCGTTAGCCAACTATGGTCGCAAGTTCCGTCGTTATCATCATAGTTCAACGAGTCGGTGTTTCCCGAAACCATCGTTCCAACGAACATTCGCAAACAGCATCGCAGAGTTGTGTGGTTGGAACGACAGCTCTCGACCTGTGGTTAGAAGCAGAGTTCCTTGTTATTATAACATGTAGGCTTAATAAATTATTATCTTGAGCCAAATAAGCAAGATGACATTAAGTACAATCAGTATCTTTATTTAGAAGACATACAAATGTCCTTTATGTCTTTTAGTTTGTCAACAGATTTAAAGCACCGTTTTTGAAGAGTGCGCATGTGTGAACGTGCTCTAGTGCGTAAGAACGAGCCTATGATTGAATCTGGAAATAAAGCAAATAACTTAGAAAAATATGAGATAGTCCTCAGATGACATGTCCGTAATTTATAGCAAAACATCTAGCATTAATTAGATCGCAAACAGATTCATTAAAAGTAGTTTTTACTCCACCACATGTGTGACATCATTAACCAACGTGGTTGAACAACCAATTTGCGGTTTCGGGAAACAGTCGTGACTAGCAAGTTGATTTCTTCAACAGTGCATCGTACTACGGTAGTGGAGCAGTAAGTTACGTCGTTGTACCGGAAACGCGCCCCAGAGCCGTTAAATATGAGAGTTGCGAACATAGACAGTTGCGACAGTGATCTCGCCGCCGCGCGGTCACATGATTCGTGTAGCTCTCAATAGTTCCAAACAAATTGCGTTGCCAATGATTTTAAGCGGGGCAGAGAGCAGCAGCTATTATTGCAGCAATTATCGGTAACTATTGACGCATAATGTACACTGCTTATTATGTTGACACTAAAATGACTTGCATATAATAGCATTTTTTTTCTGGGGAGTAGCAGAAACACTGCATTAATACGTTTTTGTGTTTAATTTTGGAGGGAAATTGGCTGCTCCCATAACATAGAATAGAATATATATATATATATATATATATATATATATTTATTTAATGGCGTTGTGCAGGTTTATGTGAATGTATCATAACATTAAGATGTTAATAATTATGACCATAGACACTCGAGAAAAATATATACAGTAAATACTGTAAATGTATTATACCTTATGGGAACAGTCCCTTCCCTCCAAAATTAAACACACAAAAAATGTATTCAATTCAAATATATATATATATATATATATATATATATATATATATATATATATATATATACACCTAACTAATTAATGTCATTTTATTAATAGATTGGTGTGCCAAGAGTGACATTAGTCTTCATGTAGACTTATAGATTTAGAGTTAATCAAGAGTCTTGTGACAAATTATAATAGGACATTATGGCCATAAAAAATCATAGTACTTGGATACTTAAGTACATTTGAAGGCAAATACTTTTGTACTTTTACTCAAGTGAATGTTTAAAGGCAGCACTTCTACTTTTACTTGAGTAATATTTTACCTTGAGTATCTTTACTTTAACTCAAGTACATGGTATGTGTACTTCGTCCACCACTGCTTGTGTGCCGCTATATGCTTGCCACACAGGCGTAGACATTTGGCAGCTACTGTTTGCATGGTGTGAATGTATATCATTCCCAAAGCAATTATTACTCAGCTTGAGTTTCTACGAAAGGGAATGTCTCAGTTATTTGAAACATAACCCTGGTTCCCTGAGTGGGAATGAGATGCTGCGTAAGCTGGCCATACACTCTAACAGCTGCATAGGCTCGTGCCTTCCTGCATACAATCTGACTTGATGGCGCCAAAGTGAGCACTTTTATGGAGCCCGTGACGTAGCTACCAAGGGGTGTCGCTTAAGTGCCACCAGCCAATAAATTTGACCGTACAAGGGCTTTAGACAATGTGACAATCAGGACATGTCCCAATGCGATTATGCAGCATCTCGTTCCCCCTCAGAGAACCAGGGTTACGTTTCACGTAACCGAGTCGTTCTTTTTGGTTGTTTTTAAAACTGAATTTTGGCTTGCAATTGTAAAGTAACATAAAAATAAATAAATAAAAATAAATAAATGCAAGAGTACTTAATACCTTCGCTGGAAAAAGACAATATATTGCGATTTTCGCACTTCAGTGAATAGCACAACCATTTTAACTGTTCTAACTAAAAGAAATGTTTAACACATTTCTAAAAGATTATATGACACATTTTTCTTAGGTGACTGGAGAAATGGGGCTTGCCATCATGGGTAGAAATTTAATTATATTATAAATAAAAAAAATACAAATACAAATATTAAACAATAATAATAAAATGCAACATTTCATATGTTTTAGCTATGATTTTTGATACATTTAAAGCATCCTAGGTGAAGATAAGGATCGGTTGTTGTTTTTTTTTTTTTTTTCAAAAACAAAAATGTCTTAGTGTTCTAAAACCTTTGAATGTTGATGTGTAATGTAGAGGTATATTATAGATTATATCTCTGTAATCTTGGTCGAAACTGAACCTTCTGAACACATCTTCAAAAAAAAAAAAAAAAGCCAAATCTACTGGATATTTCACTTTATTTGAATGAAAGGGCATTTGCTGTCAGCCACGCTAAACAATGCCACCAGCATTGGGCGTTTGTGTTTGTCAAAATTCCAGAACAAATATTCTTGAAGAAGAATGCCAATACAAAAGGCACATTAATTACTTGTGGATGGTATTGTGAGAAAAGAAAATCTTACAAGTCTTCTGGTGCGTGGATTTGTGAATTAAGCTTGTGCAGATCTGTTGCGTGCATGTTTGGATCGGTTGCCCGTGGAATCCCGTGTCCATTTGTCGATTTGTTTCGTGAATGTGTTCTGGCCACTCACGTTTGTCACGTACTCCTTATACAGGGACAGATGGTCAGTCGGTTAAATAGAATACAGCTGACGATGCACATACACACAAAAACACTAATTTCATATGGTCATCGTCAAAGCAGGTTTTGTTAATGGTATTAGAGATCTATGGTGCTCGTGAAGCTGGCTGTAAAGGTCAGGCCTTTCATGTCAATCTAGCTCACAACAGCCTCTCCATATGTCATTGTGTGATCAAGATTAGAGAACATCAAGACGATAGCCAATGTCCCTCTGACACTCTCTTTCAAAAAGACACACAAATACACACACATACACATTTTCACACCTTCACTACCATGAACAAATAAAGCAAACCAATAGATATTTAAAGATTCATGTTCAGTTTAGACTTTCTGAGGGGTTAGTACTATGTTTGATTTACAGGAATGTTGTTTCAAAGGATGTTAATCCAGGAACACATCCTACTTGGCAAAACAGCCATTGTGCATGTGTAAAGAATCTCAGTAAATCAGTAAAGACTAAACTCCAGCAACAAATCCTTACATAATACACAATACATATTTTTTTTTATGATAATGATTGATAAATTCTGAGATTCTTGGCCTAAGAAGCTGCTGAGAAATCACAAAAAATAAACATCTTTTTCTGATTTGACCCATGGTGTAAATAAGGTGGCTCCTAAAAACTGCTTTTGTTTTGTTTGCAATAATGTCAATTGGATCTGAGTAAAGATTTTGTTGCTATGACAAAGCAATCTAAAGTTAAAGCATTACAAAAATATTTATCCTAGTGTCCACAAGCCTCTCCAAACAAATAAAACATAACAGTTGTACATAAGAACTAATTACTTGGGCTGTCAGTCAATTAAATATTTTAATTGCGATTAATCGCAATTGATCTCAGATTTTGTAAATGCAGAAATTTGACTCCAAATATACTTATTTTCCATTCAAAATGTATATATTTCCATCTTAGGAAAGAAAACAAAACAATATAATGCTTTATTAATATTTTCCAAACAAAGCCTTCCACAGCATAAAGACATGAATGCACTAAAACAGCACAAATTCATCTAAATTATATCTTTTCCCAAAGTCTAACTGGGAGGTTGACTTATTGAAAGAATTAGTCCCAATAGGTTGATTTTCATTAATATTTTCAATCATTTAATATTTCTATATTCTTCATATATCTTGTAATTTTACATTTAAAATATTTAATCCATAACATAATTTGTGCATTTGCAACTACTGTGTTAATGTATTTATTCCTGCTCTGTGAAAATCCATCTAATTGCAACTTCAGATGCAGCTTCTGTGCGGCTTTAGTCCCCATAGGTTTAGTTTTCATTGCAATATGCATTCAATCTCTTAAACTTCCTCCACAATAATACGCTTCTGGTAGACTGTGGCTATCCGCTTTCCTACAGCAATCATGAAGCTGCTCTTATGATTCGTGTCAGAACGTCAACACCAGCATCAAGCGTCGCTATGAACTCCACGTGAAAAGCAGAGTGCAAGTTTGGACTTGACGCTTCTGTGGTAATTAAAATGCACTGAAAATACTTAATTTCTATCACAATTCCCATCTGGGCTTGTTTTGTTTATCAAATAGTAGCTCTAAGAATCCTTTCTCCATTATTTTATGACTGACAGGGAAGCGCTGGAGTCATTACACTGAGTGTCTCAGTGTAATGACTCCAGGCGGACACATTACAAAGGTTCAGCTTTCCCAACAAGTGTTTATGCTGGTTTATGCTGATTTAATGGTAAATGTGTTAATTTCGCTTAAGAAAAATGTATGTGTTAAACTTTTTAAAACTTTACACATATTGTACCAAACTTGTATGACTTTCCTCTGGTTGAACTTTTCCATGCAGTTCTAATGAATAGGCACTGGTGCTGTCAAGCTCCCAAAATGACACACGATAGTGAGGAACAGATCAAAAATAAAGTTAGTACTCACATGGGAAATCCACAGGCTGGTTCCAAACATAAAATGTAATTTTTAATCCACTAACTGTAAGATTTAGGGTTGAGGTTTGGGTTATGGGCTGGTTTGTGGACTCGAGTCACATGACTTGGACTTGAGTCACAAATCTGATGACTTACGACTCGAGTTGATACAATCAAAGAAGACATTCGACTCAACTTAGACTTTGAAAACAATGACTTGCGACTTGACATGGACTCGAGCACTCTGACTTGGAAAGACTTTATACCTTATAAAACTAAGATCAGAGTTGTACATTTAAAAATGTGCAACTATACATTTCTCCAATAAACAATCCGATTTTCAAATCTGCATTCCCACGCTGCACATTCAACCAATCAGAGAACCAACCAATCAACTGTCACAAGATCAGGACCAAGTTTGAAGGATGACAGAGCCAAAATGATACCAATGGTAATTTAATTTGGATATAACAAATACAATATCAAAGGCAACAGAAATGTTGCAACATGTGGAACAAAACATTTATATGTAAAATACCCTGTATTTAAAGATACCCTGCATCCTGTATCAAATCAACATGGGACACGATTTGTCCTCTATTTAAGATGGTTAAATAGTGTCACAGGGAAATCTTTACAGATTGTTTATTTAACATTAAGAAGGATATTTAGGCTATGTGAGGTAAGGGACCATCTGAAAAGTCCACACATTGTGCTAAAATGTGCTAATACTATGAAGGATGCAATTACTATAATAATGAATACTCTCTAATAGACACTAATTTGGACAAAAAGTGCTAATGACTTGTTTAAGACAAGGTGCATAAAGTTGAGGACTTGGGACTTGACTTCGACATGCCTGTCTTGACTTGGGACTTGACTTGGGACTTGCCTTTCTCGACTTAGGACTTGACACGAGAATTGAATGCAAAGACTTGAGACTTAATTGTGACTTACAAAACAATGACTTGGTCCCACCTCTGGTTAAGGGGTATAGTTAATAAAATAGGCCTTTTGGATATTACTAAAAAGAATCTCTTGGAACCACCTTGTGGACATTTTAGCCTGAAATTGGTCAACGACACTTCAAAAAATGAAGTATTTTTGTCTTGTTTTCCTGTCAAATTATCTAAACTTTCTTAAAACGTGATTTATTTACTTGTCAAGCAAAATGGGATAAGATATTAAGTCTTGTTTTAAGATAAATCTGACTAAATTTAGTGAACTTTAAAAAGAATCTGGAACTTAATTTAAAGAGAAAACAAGTTTATTTTGTTACCTTACCTTAACCTATTTTATTCATGTTATTCAAGTATTTTTTAATTAGTATTTATTGCTTTTCTGGAAGACTGAGCATCAAAAACAGCATATGCAGTTTCTAATATCAGCAAAACACAGTGATGGGAGGGGAGCACATGTCAAGTGGTGTAAGCTATACAGACGAGATGTGATCTCAGCATGAGGGAGAGACCGGAAGAGTAAAAAGCATAGAGGCCTTGTCTTCTCTGTGTGACTAAAATCACTCGTTCATTTCTACACAACCAACTGGACACTCCACTCTGAGAAACTGTGTGTACTCTTATCCATCTCACTGAGCCCACCAATCACTACCACAGGAGGCAAAACAACTTAACTGAGGAGAAATGGGATCAAAAAAGGAAGATGATTACTCATGAGGCATTACGTATGGATGTGCGTGTGTGTGTGTGTGTGTGTGTGTGTGTGTGTGTGTGTGTGTCAAAAGACTCATTTAAAGCTCAGATGGAAAATGTTTGTAGAGAAAACAGTAAATGCTGGATCATTTTGAAATGGTCAAATGCTGGAGACCTGCAGCTCGCCTGTTAACTCGGGTGACATTGTGTAATTGATTTCTTGCATGACTTGATGTTCTCCAACTAAATCAGAATATAAAAAGTAATCAATGTGAATTCTTATGTGTGGTCTCTTGTGGCCTCGTTCGACATCATCAAACACTCCCAAAGTTCAATTCCAATACACAAGAACAGAGAATGCATTTCATTTCCCAGGTTTATTATTGATCTGGCAAAATATCAAGGATGCATTGGATGGTGACTTGTTGGCAAAAACCCATTGGAAATCACAGAAATAATAGAGGGACTGCGGTGACAGACAAAGGACATTTATCGTGTTTTCCCTCAAGAGTTTCCCGCTGTAAGCTCTTGAAATGTGACTTCTTGTGAGAGTCACCATACTTAATCAACATTGTTTTTTTTGTTGGCCATTATTTTAATAAAGAAACAAAAACATTGAAGAAACAAGTGTTAACAGACTTTCAACGTGTCACTAGTCCAGCAAAACCTCACTGATGTGATGATAATAATGCTGTGACTGGTGTCTGGTGATACTGCCAGTAGGTCTCTCAGTGGCTACAAATGTCTATTGCACAAAAACCCAGCACATCTCAAAGCCCTCATTCAATGCGTTCTACTATCCTTCCCAGCTCATCCTTTCAAGGTAGTTTGCCAAGAATGGTCTTTATAAAAATGCAAGTATTGTTGTATTACAAATTTATTAAATGTTTAATTTAGGTTCCAATACATTAGTTTATAAACTGAGAAAGTTTAATAGATTGAATTTAGTATTTGAGGTATAGTCAAGGTTTTCAGCAGGAGATTTCTGCCTGTCCTGATCTCTCTATTGTAAGTTAAATTAGTCGGATTGCTGAGACGATCACCTTTTCTCTTTAAATGACTCTTGGAGCCCCTAACCCAGTCGTTAAATAGTCCAGCTGATTAGATTAGTTGCTGTGCATTCGAATCACACTGTTATGCTGATGAGATCAGGGCTGGGGAATTTCCTGTAACGAGGTGACTCCTGTACCTCATTTACATGCTTTGTTTCAGAGTGTCTCCACCTCTATGTATAATCAAGTCCCCTCACCCTTGAAAGGTATTAAAACCCTATCGTACTGAGTTATTGAGACAGACTTGGATGACTACAGCGATGCAACAGCGAGTTCTCAATAAAGAGTAATTTCTGCTTAAAAGATATCCCAACGTCTCCTGGTCTCTGCTTCGACGACGAAGAAAAAGTTCACAACAGTTTTGGTGTCGTGACCCGGACAGAGCTACTCACCTGAATCTTGAAACTTCAAGCTCAACAAAGATCCCAACAAAGAATTAACTTTTCTGACTGAGTTTCAGACGGAATCTTTCCGTACATCCAACGATTTGGTGAGTGCCACTCTATCCAAAAGAACCTTTAAGACCAGTACAAATGTGTTATCCTCTGCACCGTCAGAGAAGAGTTAACAGACAGCTGTAGGGTTTGGTTAACTAAGTTAATCCTCTAAAGTTTTCTGTTAGAGATGAAAGTTATCCTCTGCCCAGGCAGGGAAGATTAGCATTACGTGTTAATATTTGGTTAATCATCTGTTCACAGAGAAGGAGTAGCATTATGTGCTAGTTATTTTGTTTATCCTCTGTTCACAGAGAAGGTTAGCATTATGTGCTAATATTTTGGTTTATCCTCTATTCAGGCAGGGAAGATTAGCATTACGTGTTAATATTTGGTTAATCCTCTGTTCACAGAGAAGGAGTAGCATTACGTGCTAATATTTTGGTTTATCCTCTGTTCAGGCAGGGAAGATTAGCATTACGTGCTAATATTGTTCATCCTCTGTTCAGGCAGGGAAGATTAGCGTAAAGTGCTAGTAATTTGTGTTATCCTTTGCTCTGCCAAGGAAGGTTAACAATAGTTGATCTGTGTTAACAAGTGTACCCTCTGTTGATCAGAGAAGTTTTAGTGTTTTTTGATTGTGTGGTAACAAAGAAACTCACAAAATGTTTAGAAAAAATGCTAGACTGATCCCCACAACTGAAAAAGGTGGTCTTGCGACTCCTTTGTGGTCAGATAGCGAATTCAAATCACTGTTAGGAGTACAAATGAACCTAATAGTCACTGAGAAAATTAGACAAGAACTAACTCAGAAATATGAGATTCATCCAGACAAGACTTGGTTGGTAGATGAGTGTAAAAGGTACTAGGAGCAAGTATTACGCAAGAACAATGTGAAAGGCATTATATGCTGCCACAGAGAATTCGGTTCAGCACTAGCTACACAACAGTCTCAGCGTAACTCAGAGCTAGAGAAAGAGAACAAAGAGCTACATGCTAGAGTTTCCTCTTTGACCAAGAAATTAAACCGCAACAAAGCCATAGAAAAAACTGATGTAGAAGTTAGTCAGCCGGATAACATTTACCCTGATTTACAAGCATTCTTTGTAACAGATGTAGCTCTCCAATCAGTAACTGATGTGCCTGTAAATTCAGTCAATGTGTGTGGTGCTAGGAAAAGATCACAGGGAATTGAGGGAACTGAAAGTGTTTCTACCAACTCTTCTGTTGTCCAAATACAAACTGTCGCAAAAGCGCTTGGACCTAAAGATATAGAGAGACTATCCCAGAGCTTACCATCAGCAGCACACAGTTCTCTGAATTTAGAAGAGCATTGATCAGCAAAATGCGTCTATATGACATGTCGTTAACAGAAGTCACACAGTTAATGTCACAAATTTTAACTGAATCTGAATTCAACAGTTTTGAATCTGCAGTGACTTCTGAACTACAACATGCCAGTAGATGCGACATGAGAGAAGGTGTTTTGAAAATCCTAAAGAATATCCTAGGACCCAAAATAGATTGGTCTAGAATTACTAGCGGTGTACAAAAGAAAGAAGAAGCTGTGAGTAGCTACCTTTCCCCTGTGATCCACCATAATGACAAAATAATTGTTGTGAAGGGTGGCATACAAGAGAAAGAGATTGATTTTTTGCTTGATACAGGTGCAGAAATTACAGTAATTGCTACAAAATTGGCTAAAGGAATGGTGTTAGGACAGACTGTAAACGTAAGATGCCCTCACGCAGTGTCCGCACTAATGAATCAAGCAAAAGTCACTTCTGTCACTTCCTCTCATTGGGGAAATTGGTTAACAACTCTCACAGCCCCGAACATTGTTTTACAGCGTGCACCAGTCACGACCCCATCCTCATGTATGATGTCTGCAATGACTGAAGTTTTGTTAGAGGATGAAGGAGAAATGACACACGATTGTGTTAAGTGGCACGGACCACATCAAGTTATGTTGATTACAGCAGCTGCAGTAGTGTGTCAGGGAAGGAAAACCTGGACTCATGTGTCACACTGTAAAGTTGTTCCCACACCTACAGGGATAGGATAGGACACAGACCAGTGAGGAGCCCAGGGAAGAACCGAATGCACCATGCGTCGGGGGCCCACCCTGCGGTGAAGACTCCCTCATAGACCTCCCCCATCCACTAGTCCATCCTTACCTCACTGTTCTTTAGGTGTCACAGGAATTGAGAAATAGGGAAAGAAGGGACAACAATAGCAGACTCTGAAAAGGATACAACCATAGTGTTTGAACAAATACTGCGCTACTGTTTTTTTGTTTTCTTTCTTCCTCTGTGCAGGTACCACTTGATGGCTGTCCCGAGACCCATACGCACCAACCTCCTCACCTTCCAGCCACAACCTTCCAGAACACAACTAGACCCACTGCCGAGCCAACTATCACAAAAGAAAAGGAAAAAATACACAACACAGAGACTCGCATACGGGAACCTTCAGTCATCCATCAACATGATCAAGATTGTCGTACTAATAACCATCCAACAAGACATTATTGATCTTTCAGCAAAATTACACCAGATGACTGAAGAGAATTCTTCATGGTTCGGAAACTTGTTAGGTTAACCCTGGCTGTGGATCAAGGAAATAGCAATTCTGCTGTTGTTTCTTCTACTGGCGTACTATCTATGCATCTACAGTATCAAGTGTTTCATTCAACAAATGAATCACACCCATCACGAAGAAATGACAGTTCCAAATAGAAAAGACTATTACCCGTAAGAACTTCACGGACCCTAATTGCATGTTTGTTTCGGTGTCAGCATGCAATTACAGAAAATCAACACTGAGCATGCGCTATGTGCCTGTAACGATCACAGGTTACATGAATGAACTTTTAAGTGTTTAAATTTGTATTTTGTGAGAGTTATTAGAACTCTCAAAGAGGGAATTGTTGTATTACAAATTTATTAAATGTTTAATTTAGGTTCCAATACATTAGTTTATAAACTGAGAAAGTTTAATAGATTGAATTTAGTATTTGAGGTATAGTCAAGGTTTTCAGCAGGAGATTTCTGCCTGTCCTGATCTCTCTATTGTAAGTTAAATTAGTCGGATTGCTGAGACGATCACCTTTTCTCTTTAAATGACTCTTGGAGCCCCTAACCCAGTCGTTAAATAGTCCAGCTGATTAGATTAGTTGCTGTGCATTCGAATCACACTGTTATGCTGATGAGATCAGGGCTGGGGAATTTCCTGTAACGAGGTGACTCCTGCACCTCATTTACATGCTTTGTTTCAGAGTGTCTCCACCTCTATGTATAATCAAGTCCCCTCACCCTTGAAAGGTATAAAAACCCTATCGTACGTAGTTATTGAGACAGACTTGGATGACTACAGCGATGCAACAGCGAGTTCTCAATAAAGAGTAATTTCTGCTTAAAAGATATCCCAACGTCTCCTGGTCTCTGCTTCAACGACGAAGAAAAAGTTCACAACAGTATGTTCTTTGTGTTCTTAGAAACACCCATAGTCTATGAATAGAATATACGTCAAATGTATTCTGAGGTCAAAAACAGCTTCTTCAATAATGTAAATGGTCTGCACTTATATAGCACCTTTTTAACCTTATCAGTATTCAAAGCGCTTTACACTGTGACTCATTCACCCATTCACACACACATTCATACACCAATGGCAGCAGAGGTGCCATGCAAGGCGCTAGCCTGTCATTGGGAGCAACTTGGGGTTCAGTGTCTTGCCCAAGGACACTTCGGCATGTGGATTCATGTGGGCCAGGATTTGAACCACCAACCCTGCGATTAGTGGCCAACCCGCTCTACCAACTGAGACACCTGCCAACTTAATTGCCAAACAAATGATGGTCGATGACAGTTTGCAATTACACGTATCCATAGCCAGAAGTGAGAATGGTGGGGCTCGTAGGAAGGTTGTTGATATAGCACATGATGACATGATTAGAAGAAAATGAATGTATTTAGTCTGTCCTGTTAATATTTAAAACAAACTGTGCTCGTCAATTTGCCTAGCATATTTTCTCGACCCACAGCTAGAAATGCACTGGCTCTGACACACATTAATTCAAATGTCAATCAATATAAGACAAACTCGAAGATCTCTATTGAGTGGCTTGAATACGTGAAAAAAAAACCCCGCGATGTAGACATCCACCACGCTGTAAATCATGGTGAAGTGAAATTTTGAGGATACTTTGTTGATGGCTATTATGAAAAAGATGGTGAAAGAAAAAGCTCTAGAATTTGTTGGCTGTTTTCACCATGGCCATGAGTGTCATTACAGACCCAATTACGACAGTCAAATATTCCTTTTGGAGAGCTCAGGAGGCTGTTTAATGATAAGCTTGAGGTTTTGCAGAATGCATACTGTTTAGATGTTGAGGTGTTGAACAAATCTGCATGGAAGAATCTTAAGCAAACTGACCCTCATGAAATTGCGTTTCTGACAACTTATTCAGCACCTGAGAGACTGAAACCACGTGATGCACTCTTTGGTGGGTGCACGAACACTTACAAGCTGTACCACAAAACTATTAGATATTAGACTATTGGACTATAAATTAGATATGTTGATTTCACGAGTCTTTATCCTTACTGCCAGGCTCAAAAAAGCTACCCAGTTGGACATCCTGAAAAAATATAAAACCCCTTTAAAATTATTATGGACTTATTGGGCCGGTTTCCCGTTAAGGGCTTAAAATAAACCAGGACTAGGCTAATTCTACTTAAATTAATCCACACTAAACAACTGACTTTCTGAGATGTTGCTTCAGTTTGGATTAACTAGTTCTAGACTACAGAGTCTCAAATTAAGGTAATCAAGGACAAGTGAGATCATCATTTGGAAACCCGATTAGATTAATGGCATGCACATGTGGCTATGGAGAGGTTGCTATAAAAACCTGGTATGGAATACTTGTAATTCATTAGTCTTAAGGAGTGTGTGGAACAGGAGTCACTACACTTAACCAAAAAAAATGGATAAAGGCCGAAGAAAACGCTCAAAAAACTTCAGTGAATTTGAGAAGACCCTTTTTAAACAAATTGCATCAAACTATCCTGTAATTGAAAACAAACAGCATGATTCAGGTACAGAAAACAAGAAGAAGGCATGGATTTCCATATTGAATGAATTCAACTCAAATGAAAAAGTAACCAAACGGACACTCCAACAAGTTCAGGTAAGATTTATTGTTGCCCCATTCTTACAAATCAGTCAATTATAAATGTTTTCATTAATGAAATGTAAAAAGAAAACAATATTATATAGAACTCCTACTTCAGAGTATATATTATCTTGTAAAGGTCCTGTGGAAAAACATAAAAATAAACCTGAAAAAAACAACTGCTGCTACGTGTCAAGAGCGTTTCAAGACAGGTGGGGGACTCCCAGTTCCACCAGACACAGAGGAGTTGGGGGACTTGTTGGCTGGGATTATTGAAAGTCAGCAACCCTTGGAAGGTATTCCAGATGATGACCATTTGGACAGTTCATGTGAGGAATCTTTCAAAGACTCATTTTATAGGACACGTCTCATTTACAGTAACATGTGCTATCCCATCCAACATAATTAAATGCAAGTCATGTCTTGTAACAAAAATTAGGTAATGACCTTTATTGTTGAAGTCAAATGTAATGCTATATTTTTTTTCCATACAAAGATGACCTGATCTTGACACAGGACTTGGGGGGGGCGCAGGGAACAGTCAAGATGCTCAAATGAATCCAGCAGCAGCCAGCACCAACATGCAGCAGCATCCAGTCTCCTGCAGTAGCATTAGTCATCATCCAGCAGTCTCTAATCCAGGCAGCAGGTCAAGAGGGAAAAGGATGGCCATTCATGAGAAACTTGCCATAGATTTCCATGAACGTAAATTACAATATTTAAAAGAAGAACATGAAGTCAAAATGAAAATTCTTCATCTTGAGTTGTCTATGAAAGCGAGAGACATGAAGCAGCAGCAGTGTCAATTGTCTTTGGAATAAAATCTCAGTTAAATAAATGATTTCCTGAATTTATTTTTACCTGTCTATGCCAATCATTTATGTATCACTCAAGGCTCATTTATGAGAAGTGCTGCAAAGCAAAAGCATCTCTGTAAGCAAGTCCATTTCTGTCATTGGCTAGCTCAGCGATAGGGACATGTTGGTCATCATCTTCAATATCAGGGTCTGGGCAGCCACACTGTTTAAGAAAATTATGCACTGCTGTTGCAATAATAACAATGCGGCACCTTCTTGGTTCAAACCGCAGTGTATTTCGGAGACACTGGAAACGATTCTTCCATACACCAAACATGCGCTCTATTAGCCCTCTGGTGAGCATGTGAGCTTGGATATAGCGCTGTTGCTGTGGTCTGACTGGATGGAGATAAGGGGTGAACAAGAAGTTTGTCTGTGCATACCCACTGTCACCAAGTACAATTCCAGAGTGTTGTCTTGTTTCAAACTGACCGTACAAAGAGGAGTTGTGGAAAATCCTTGAGTCATGAGTTGAACCTTTCCAACGCGCAACAATATTGGAGAACTGCATAGTGGGAGTGCACACTCCTTGTACATTTATTGAAAACCAGTTTTTACGATTTCTGAATTCCTCAGCATCTGCTGTAGAGGGACACTTGATGGGAATGTGGCAGCCATCGATACAACCAATGACTCCAGGGAAGTTCCCATATTCATAGAAATCTACCTTGTAGGTGGCCTGTTCAGCAGCATTTGGGAATTTGATAATCCTTTTTCAGTTCACATATAGCACTGCAGACTTTGTGTACTATTTTGCACACTGTTGATTCACCTACACCACACAAATCCCCAGTTTCACGATGGAAGGTTCCACATGCCAAAAACCTAAAGGTAATTAATATTTGTAAGGAAGGAGAAATAGGGGTGCCCCTGACTAAGTCACCTGAAAGCTTGGGCTGTTGCAAGAAATTTCTGTTGCATTTTCCTTTGACATACAGAAATGGTCAAGAAAATGTAAATCATCAAAATCATTTAGTGGGTTGCTCCTGTCTTTCAGCAACCTTCTTTCTGGTCTTGGTGGTGGTCTCTGATTGTCGTTGAAATAGTCGAGGTAATCCATTTTCTGCTGTGAACGTGAGCCTTGAGGCAAGAAGAGGTTAAACCTGCTTCTGACCAGGTTTAATTTAAGACTTCATTTAGATCTGAATTAGGTCTAATCCTACTTCTAGAAATCCGATTGTTTAAGTCTAGACTAGTGCAAGTCTGAGACTATTGTAATCCATGTGTGAGAAAGCTACTTCAATAAATCCAGGTTTAAAATGACATTTAGTCTACGACTAGGCTTAATCCCTGCACGGGAAACCGACCCATAAAGTCTACAAAAGTTCTACCTTACAGATGTGCAGGGAAACTCATGTTTCTGCTATGCAGAGTCTATGCTGAGAAACAAAACAATGTTACACCTTGTACTCATACAGATGAGGAGAGGTCTATCTCAGGGTGCTGGGTGAGCATTGAATTGTTAAAGGCGGTTGAGAAGGGTTATGTTGTAGTGGAGGTCTAAGAGGTGTGGCACTTTGCAGAGAAATCTGAAAAAAAAAATTCTGATTATGTAAAAACCTTTCTGAAGTTTAAACAGGAGGCATTCTCAGATAATTACAGGCATTACCCTCTTATCAGATTACCGCTCTCACATAGTCACTGAGGAGGACAAAACAGCCTGATGATTATTTACAAAAAGAGGGTATTAAACTCGATTCTGAAAATATGTGTCACAACCCAGCTCAGAGGTATATCAACAAATTGTTGCTGAATAGTCTGTGGGGGCGTTTTTCAATGAGGAAGAACCTAACAACTTCTAAAATTTTGAAAGACCCAGAAGACTTTGCTCACATCATATTTGGCTGTCAGTATGATGTTAAATATTTCAGTCCATGTGAAATATTTGACATGATGGAGGCGGCGAGTGGAAACTCTGAAGTGGAGAAGTTATTCGCGCAATACTTTCACCACAGAAACCTCAGCGCTATTTATATTGTGCAGAATTTATTTTTCCAAGGTAAATCCAGCAGAACCATCTGTTTGAATACAAATAATTTAATACTGTTTAAGAACCCGCGTGATAACAATCAGATAAATGTGTTGGGATAACATGTTGTTTAAAGTGACCCCGAACAAAGGCGTCTTATTTTGCAATCAGCATCTGACAAACTCATTTTAACATTGTGTGAGGTCGTGCTTAATGTTCTCTATAGCACAATTCCGCTAACAACCCAGCAACACCGCAGGTAGAATAGGAGAAAGACTGAAATCAAATACATTGCCAATAAAAAGACTGGTGTATCTAGAAAAAAACACATGATCAACCAGACCGGAGGGTTTCTTCTACCACTCTTGAGAATAGCAGTGCCCCTTTATATC
This sequence comes from Xyrauchen texanus, assembly GCF_025860055.1. Classification (NCBI taxonomy): domain Eukaryota; kingdom Metazoa; phylum Chordata; class Actinopteri; order Cypriniformes; family Catostomidae; genus Xyrauchen; species Xyrauchen texanus. The sequence goes on along the minus strand of NC_068300.1, from coordinate 27,782,821 downwards.
CAGTCTAATGGTCCGGCCACAACAGTGGCTCGGTTCAGCGACATGGCAGAGGGAGGGAACGACACGTTGTGTCTTTCCTTCCCTTGGGGAACGGAGGTTACATACGTAACCAAACGTTCCCCTTCTGTCGCTCTCTCCACATTGTGTCGGAGAAGCGACACTAGGGGACCCATTCCAATCTTGCCATGTGCTGAACCATGTACGTGAACTGCCGATACAGAGGCAGGCAGGGATTCATCCAGTGCCGCGCATCGTCTGTACCTGGCTGCACGTACCCTTCCCCAATGCCCCATACGAACATCGGGATCCTTCTAGTTACCCTGAGAGGGGAACAAGGCGATGTTTGCCAACATGGGAACGGGCCAGCCTGGCTGGGCCTCTTTTCTCTCTATGTTTCTCGCATAGAGCAATCACGGCCGGGGCCCTTACACGCATATAGGGAAGGGGGTCTTACCCAGACCCTGCGGAGACCACACCTGCCCTTTTTCTTGGGGAGGAAAAGTGGTAGACACGTCACACAGCCGTCTTAGGGCTCGTGTGGAAAGTATGGTGCGGTGGTAGATCCAGCCTCGAAAGGGGGGAGTTGCTACAGCATGGCGACCGGGGCAGCTGTAACTGCCTAAGGGAGACACGGGGGTCCGCTCGTAAGGGAACAGAACCGTGAAAATACACACAGGGGGAGTCCGAGCAGGAGGCATTACCTGTGGAGCACCTATACCAGTACAGGGTAGCCATCAGGGTACCTGCAGTGGCTTGGGTCGGCGAGTTCCTCCGCTGAACCGCGGACCCGGAGGACTGGGGAGGAATCGACCAGGGTCCCGACTTCGGAGTGGAGCGCCCTGGGAAAAAGGCGCACTACTTAACCTTGACGTCAGGAAAAGGGCGCTGGGCGCAAGCGATCCACCCGGCCGGTCAGTCTACGCGTTACCGAGTTCTACGGGCTCGGACCTGACAAAACACGAGACACAACCGACTCAACGCGGAGGTTGTAAAACCTCGCGAAGGTGTTGGGTGTTGCCCAACCCGCGGCTCTACAGATGTCTGCTAGGGAGGTGCCCTTGGCCAGTGCCCACGAGGACGCAACACCCCTTGTTGAGTGAGCTCGGAGCCGCAAGGGTAGGGGCATGGCCTGGGTGTGATAAGCCAGTGAGATGGCGTCAACAACCCAGTGGGTGAGCCTCTGTTTGGAGGCGCATTCCCTTTCTGCCGTCCCCCAAAGCAGACAAAGAGCTGCTCAGAGCGTCTGGTGCTCTGTGTGCGGTCCAGGTAAATGCGCAGGGCTCGCACTGGACATAGCAACGAAAGGGCAGGGTCTGCCTCCTCCCGGGGCAGCACTTGCAGGTTCACTACCTGATCTCGGAATGGTGTGGTAGGAACCTTGGGCACATAGCCCGGTCGCGGTCTTAGGATCACAGACGTATCTGGCGAACCGAACTCTAGGCAAGTGTCGCTGACAGAGAACGCTTGCAGGTCCCCGACCCTCTTGATAGAGGCGAGCGCGATCAGCAGGGCCGTCTTAAGAGAGAGGGCCCTGAGTCCAATTGATTCAAGCGGCTCGAAGGGGGGTCTCTGGAGTCCTGCCAAGACTACCGAGAGATCCCAGGAGGGAACTAGGCCTGGTCGGGAGGGATTCAACCTTGAGACTTGAGTCGCTGCTGGCTCCATAGGAGGAGACAGCGGACGAGTTGTGACATGTGGCGGGAGCGTATGCCGCCTTGGTGATTTATGTAAGCCACCACCGTGGTGCTGTCTGATCTCACGAGGACGTGTTTGTCCCAAACTAACGGGAGGAACTTCCTGAGAGAAAGAAGGACGGTCAGCAACTCCAGGCAGTTGATGTGCCAACGCAGCGGGGCCCCTTTCCAACGGCCCGCTGCTGCATGCCCGCTGCACACGGCACCCCACCCGGACCGGGAGGCGTTGGTTGTGACCAGAACGCATCGGGACACCTGCTGCAGGGGCACTCCTGCCCGTAAAAAGCAGAGGTCTGTCCAGGGTCGGAGTGTTTTGAGGCAGGCGGGGGTGATCCTTACCCGATGCGTGCCGTGGTGCCATGCTTGTCTCGGGACTCGAGTCTGGAGCCAGTGCTGGAGTGGTCTCATATGCATCAACCCCAGCGGCGCGACCGCCGCGGAGGACGCCATATGCCCCAGGAGCCTCTGGAAAAGTTTTAGAGGGACCACTGTGCCTGGCTTGAAGGAAGCGAGGCAATCCAGCACCGACTGAGCACGCTCGCTCATGAGACGTGCTGTCATTGAGACTGAGTCTAACTCCAGCCCGAGAAAAGAGATGCTCTGAACCGGAGTGAGCTTGCTGTTTTCCCAGTTGACCTTAAGCCCCAAGCGGCTGAGGTGCCAGAGCACCTGGTCTCTGTGTGTGCATAGTAACTCTCGAGAGTGTGCTAGGATGAGCCAGTCGTTGAGGTAGTTGAGAATGCGGATGCCGGCTACTCGTAGCGGGGCAAGGGCCGCCTCTGCGAACTTCGTGAAGGCGCGAGGGGACAGAGACAGGCCGAAGGGGAGGACTTTGTACTGAAACGCCTGGCCGTCGAACGCGAACCGTAAGAAGGGTCGGTGTCGTGGCAGAATTGAGACGTGGAAGTACGCATCCTTCAGGTCTACCACTGCGAACCAATCTAGATGCTGAATGCCAGCCAGAATATTTCTCTGCATTTTGAACGGGAGTTTTAACAAGGCCCGATTGAAAACTCGCAGGTCCAGGATTGGTCGTAAGCCGCCGCCTTTCTTGGGTACAATGAAGTAAGGGCTGTAGAAACCCTTCCTCATTTCGGTTGGAGGGACGGGCTCTACCGCGCCCTTGGCTAATAGGGTCGCGATTTCTGTGCGCAGGGAACTGGCATGCTTGCCGTGTACTGCGGAAAAGCAGACGCCCCTGAAGGGGGGCGGGAGCCGGGCAAACTGAATTGCATAACCGAGTCGAATGGTCCGGTGCAGCCAGCATGATGCGTTGGGAAGCACAAGCCACGCTTCCCAGCTCTGCGCTAGGAGCACCAAAGGGACGAGTATTTTGGACGTACCCGGCGGGGCCTCGCAGCGGGGCGGAACAGGTAGCAGCATCGTGCGGCTTCATCGCGGCCTGAGGCTAAGGTGCTGAGAATAGACTCAAAGCACTTACCTTGCTCCGCGCACCCGACAGGGGGCGGGTTCGTGACTGAGGAGGAGGTCTGATGCTGGCGTCCTCTGGACTCGTCTGAACCGGCCGGCCAGGGGACAGTCGTGGGCAGGCGGAAGGTGGGATCGCCGCGTCCGGTGTACCGGGGCTGTCGTAATCTGAAAGCAAGGGCCCGTAGCGGCAGGTCTGTGGTGGGGCATGATGCTTGAGAGATGGCCTCCGTCTGCTTCACCGCGGAGAACTGTTGGACGAAGTCCTCGACGGTGTCGCCGAAAAGGCCAGTCTGAGAGACAGGTGCGTCCAGGAGGCGGTTCTTGTCGGCCTCACGCATCTCGACCAGACTGAGCCAAAGATGGCGTTCCTGGACCACTAGGGTGGCCATCGCCTGTCCGAGTGCCTGCGCTGTGGCCTTCGTCGCTCTCAGGGCGAGGTCGGTCGCTGAGCGCAGTTCCTGCAGCACATCAGGATCAGGTCCACCCCCGTGCATGTTTCTGAGTGCTTTGGCCTGGTGGACTTGCAGGAGGGTCATCGCATGCAGGGCGGAGGCAGCGCGTCCAGCCACACAGTAGGCCTTCGCGTTGAGCAAGGATGTTGTCCTACGGGGCTTGGATGGGAGTACAGGGCGGCCACGGCAGGAGGTAGGGCTACCGGGGCATAGATGGTATGCAACTGCCCTATCAACCTGGGGAATCGCCCCGTATCCGTGGCGCTCTCCGCCGTCGAGGGTGGTTAGAGTGGAGCGGGTGGCACCTAGACGGGCGGAGAGTGGGGCTCTCCACGTAGACGTCAGCTCGTCATGCACCTCCGGGAAAAACGGGACCGGGGGATCGCGAGGCCACGAACGGCGCGCTGCCCCCAGGAACCAGTCATCCAACCGTAAAGGCTGTGGGGAGGATAGAGGGTTCCAATCCAACCCCACGCTTACGGCGGCCCGGGAAAGCATGTCAGACATCTGAGCGTCGGCCTCAGCCTGGGCCTGCTGGCCCGAAGGCGGCAGTCCAGGGGAGTCCTCGGCATCAGACATCACACTCTCCGATGCAGCAGCGAGCTCATCTGCTTCGGGCTCGGGAGGATAGACAGCCGGGCCATGAGGCGAGCCGCTATCGCCGCGAGCGTGGACGGGGACCAGCGAGTGTGTCGGGGAATGGGAGGTTCGCAGGGGGCTACCCGGCGAAACCGCACCTGCTGCCGCCCCCAAATCGCCCCCAGCGCCAACCGCATCGTCCTCAATCCCGTGGGAAGAAGGAGCAATGCGGGGTGCAGCTGGGGTGGCTTGCTTTCTGTTGAAAGCAAGCCGCAACCGCTAACGTGGTCATGGTCATGTTCTCGCAGTGAGAACATGAACCATCCACAAACGCCGTCTCGGTGTGATCGCGCCCAAACACACGAGACAGCGCCTGTGGCCGTCTGAAGCGGAGAGCACTCTACCGCATCCAGGAACAACACAGGGGCGGAAGGGCATCTTGAAAAGACGCGTTCTGAAAAGAACGTTCAACGCCGCTGTGTTTTGCTCTTTTAGAGAAATTACTCTTTTAATAGGAATTTACTCTTTTAATACACAGTGTGTGTCTGCGCTGTCGAAGCGCTCAGGGGCAACAATGCACGCCGTGCAATGTAAAGGAGAAAGCCGCTGTCGTGCGCCGTCAAGATCCAACAGCATGCAGATCATCAGAGGAAACAGGAACGTTTTAATGTGGTGTGTAACTCGCAGCAAACTGCAGACAGACCATCGGCTCCGAAGAAATTTTCTGACTAAACTTCCGTATTTGCCCCGCTTAAATACCCGTATGCGGGGGCGGGGTATGCAAATACTGACTGCCAACTGTCATTGGCCCTTTTCAATAGGTCAGAGGTGAATATTGGCGCTCAAGAGAGACCCCTAGTGTCGCTTCTCCGACACAACGTGGAGAGAGCGACAGAAGGGGAATCAAAGAAAAACATGCCTGCAATTGCAAAGCATGGGAGATCTGAATGCAGATTCCTAAAATTACACACATCAGTGTGTGGGATCGTCTGACTACAGAGAACCCCGATTCCTTGGTCATCTCTCCTTAAATACCAAGCAATTATATTGTTATTTCAGATGTGTATGTTTGAAGTTATCCAGGTTTTGGTTTACAGTTTAGGGGTTTGAAGGTGGACCTTTGAAACATATGATTGAGTAGAACTTTTGATGTTTACAAAGAATGCACCTAATCTGCATACAGACCCGGGAGGGGTTATGCCTCTGATAGAATGGAGTATTATACTACGTTTTTAAATCGTACTTGTGATTTGACTTTGCTGAAAGGGAATGAGACGGTGTAACCAGTCGCACTGAGACCTCTTGAATGATACCAAACATGTATGATCAAAAACCCTTTTACATTACAGATACAGGATACTTGGTTTTAAGTGACTGAGGTATGTAAGAAAGGGGGGCAGATGTGGGTGAAAATTGCATTTTATGGTTTGCTATGGTTTGATTTGCTCATTAGGGTGTGCTTTGTCATGTGGAGATGTTCTTCTGTGTGAGAGTTTTTATGACTTGGTCCTCGCAGAGTTGCATAGTCATCTCAGTGCTAGCAGATTTAATACACTCTTTGGACATGGTATGTAGCAGAGCCATGGTTTAGAATAATTGTTAACAGATCTCTTAGCCAATCCAGATGAGCCTTTTCTCTCTCTATGTTTTATTTCCATAGATTGTTAGATGCGGCTGGAGCCATCTAAAGCTATAACACGCATCGGGGAAGGTGTTCTTTTCCTATCCTATTCTTTAAGGGAGAAAATACCCTGCTGAGACCACATCCTGCCCAACAGGGGAGGTTAACATGTGGCAAATACGTCACATGGGCTTACCAGCCACATATGAAGGTGATGCGATGATAGGTCCTGCCTTGATGGGGAGGAGCTCTACAAACACAGCGACGGGGGGGCAGAGGAAACTCTGCCCAAGGGAGACGCGGGTCTGCCGACTGTGGAAAATACATCACAGAACGTTACCGAAGTAATCAGTACCTGTGGAGCATCTGTTCCAGTACAAGCAACACGGTGCCTGCAATGGGTCTGGCTGCGAACTATTCAACTGAATTTGGAGCCAGAGGGCTAGGGAGGAAGGACATCCTGGGTCCGTGACTTGTGGATATGACTGGGGAGTAGAGCACATGTCTTCGCCTCAGGAGAGAGGAAAGGCGCTATGTGCAAGCCATACACCCGGCCAGCTGTTCGTATTACAGAATTCTACGTGTTAGGACCTGACAAAACACAGGATGAGACCGGCTCAACCCGGAGATTGGAAAATCTTGTGAAGGTATTGGGTGTTGCCCAGCCCACCTCTCTGCAAATATCTGCTAGAGAGGTGCCATTGGCCAGTGTCCACAAGGATGCGACACTCCTCGTAGAGGCAAGTGTTGCTGACAGAGAACACCTGCAGGTCCCCAACCCTCTTGATGGAAGTGAGTGCAATCAGGAGGGCCATCTTCAAGAAGGCATTTAGTTCGACTGAATCTAGCGGCTCAAACAGGGCACTCCGTAGGCCCGAGAGGACCACAAAGAGATCCCATGGGGGGAACAGGCATAGCCTAGGAGGGTTCAGCCTCCGGGCGCCTCTTATGAACCTGATGATCAGGTCATGCTTCCCTAACGACTTACCGTCCACTGCATCATGGTGAGCCACTATGGTGGCTACATAAACCTTCAAGGTGGAGGGGGACAGCCGCCCCTCCAGCCTCTCCTACAGGAATCAGAGCACTGACCATGCACCTCTCTAGGTCTTCAGATTGGGAAGAACACCAATTTGCGATTAAGTGCCACTTAATAAAGTGATAATAAAGTTGCCTGGTAGAGGGAGCTCTGGCTTGCGTGATCATGTCTACAACGGCTGGTGTAGACTGCTTAGATCAGGGGTGTCCAAACTACGGCCCGCGGGCCAACTGCGGCCCGCGGTCCAGTTTTTATTGGCCCGCGGCAAATTCTGAAAATATAATTGAATATGGCCCACACAAGAAGCTTGAGCTCAACTCTGTTGCACTTCTCAGTTTCAACACTAGATGGAGCCAGGCAGCCAGCCACAGAAACGGTGCTTCTCAACCGTTACCACTAGAAAAACATTTACCACGAGTCACCAGAAATGGCAGCACCCAAGAAACGAAAAATAGCAAGTGAGTGTAGATTTCAAACACGGTGGGAAAATGAATATTTTTTCAAAGAAATCAACGGAAAGTGTGTCTGTTTGATTTGCATTGAAGATGTTGCTGTGATGAAAGACTATAATGTCCGTCGGCACTATGAAACCAAACATCAGAGCTACACATCGTACACCGGTGCCGAACGAATACAGAACCATGGACAGCGGCGCCGCGCAGAGATCTGCCACATGAACGCGTTTCCCCCCGGGGGCGAGCGCTGTGAGTTGGTTGTTGCGCGAGTTCAGGACAAGAGTATTTTTTTCATAAATGTCAACCTGGGGCAAATTGTCACATGTTTTTTACTATACATTGATATGTACACTGAGTGCAATGTTCTTCACATTATAGGTGAGTTACAATGTTACGACCACCTGTGCCACCTGCAGGCCTGTCGTTCCAGTGCACGGGCAGTGCAGTTCCAGTTATTAACCTGACTCTCTGCAAACACACACAACTATTTAATTCATACCACACTTTTTACTTTAATAATAAACAGTTCTTTATTCATTTTAAATGTTAAAACCTAAACTGTTTGTTCCTGTTCCTTTTTATGTTGAGACCTTGAGTAACAAGCCAGGTCGTAAAAACGCAGTATTCATGTGTCAATATAGTGTGTGGCCCGGCCCTTTGTTTATTTTTCTGTATTTGGCCCTCACTAAAAAAAGTTTGGACACCCCTGGCTTAGATCTTCTGCATCCTGTCCAAGGGCCAGACGTGGAGGTTCCAAAGGTCTGGGTACCAATGCCATAGGGTGCACTGTCCCTGAGAAAGAAGGTCCTTCCTCAGGGGAATCCTCCAGGGATTGCTGTCGCAATGAGCATGAGATCCGAGAACCAAGTCAAAGTGGGCCAGTAAGGGGCCAAGAGTGGCTTGTTCCTCATCCTTTCTGACCTCGCACAGAACTTGTGAAAGTAGGCTCACTGGGGAAGTGCATACTTGCGCAGCCCCTGGGGCCAGCTGACACAAACGTGTCTGTGCCGAGGGGGGCTTCCGTCAGAGAGAACCAGAGCAGGAAGTGGGTGGATTCTTGGGAGGCAAACAGATCTACCTGTCCTCTGCCGAATCAACCCCAAATCAGACCAACTGAGGGTGGAGTCTCCACTCTCTGCTGAGCATTATCTGCTTTGACAGCGCATCCGCTGTGGCATTGAGGCTGCCCGGGACATGAGTGGCGTGCAGCGACCTCAGCCGCTGCTGACTCCAAAGTTGGAGATAGCGGGCAAGTTGCGACATGCGACGAGAACAAACGCCGCCATGGCGATTTATATTACGCTACTGACGCTGTGTTGTCTGAGCGGATCAATACGTGCTTGCATCAGTGGCAGGAATCTGCGCAGGCCAAGTAATATAGCCAGCAACTCTAGGCAGATGATGTGCCAACCCAGCCGCAGCCCTATCCAGGAGCCAGTAGCTGTGTGCCCATTGCACACGGCGCACCAGCCTAACTGGTAGGTGTCTGTAGTAACTACGATGCATCTGAACACCTGCTGTAGGGGGACTCCTGCCCTTAGAAAACAAAGGTCTGTCCAAGGGCTGAATAAGTGATGACAGGTAGGGGTGAGGGTCACACAGTGTGTGCTGTGGCACCATGCCCATCTTGGGACTCGAGTCTGAAGCCAGTGCAGAAGCGGTCTCATATGCATCAACCCGAGTGGTGTGACCGCCGCTGAGGATGCCAAATGCCCCAGGAGCCTCTGAAATTGTTTCAGTGGAACTGCTGTGCCTGGTCTGAACGTACTCAGGCAGTTCAACACCGACTGTATGCGTTCGCTTGTGAGGCGTGCTGTCATTGCGACCTAGTCTAACTCCATGCAGAGAAAAGAGATGCTCTGAACTGGGGAGAGCTCGCTCTGTTCCCAGATGACCTGAAGCCCTAGGCTGAGGTGCTTGAGCACCAGGTCGAGAGTGTGCTAGGATTTGCCAGCCATTAAGATAGTTGAGTATGCGAATACCCACTTCCATTAAAGGGGCAAGAGCTGCCTCTGCAACTTTCGTGAAGATGTGAGGGGACAGGGACAGACCGAAGGGTCGAAGTGCCTTCAGGTGAGCCGGTCTCATCTCGGAACCGGATGGGGGCAGACGAGCATGCTGGGGAATGGGTGGTCCGCGGGGATTTACCTGGCTAAACTGCACCCGTTGAACTCCCGAAATCACCTCTGGCCTCGCATCGGCCCTATACCCATGGGTAGAAGGCACGACGTGGGGGGGAGGCAAGAGTGGATTTCCCCCGGAAGAAGGAAAGCCACGACTGCAACGTTGCCATGGTCATGTTCTCGCAGTGAGAACATGAACCATCCACAAACGCTGCCTCAGTGTGATCACTGCCCAGACACGTGAGGCAGCACCCATGGCCGTCAGAAGCAGAGAGGTAATGACCGCATCCAGGAATGACACAAAGACAGAAGGGCATCTTGAGAAATATGCGTCTTTAAAAAGGCTTTCAACATCAGCATGTGTACTCTTTTTAGAGAAATGTACTCTTTCAGACATATATACTCTTTTAGAAGGGCTGTCGAAGCACCCAGGGACGTAATCTGCACTGGCGTGCAGAATAAGAGCTGAAAATGTGCCATATCCCCAACAGCGTATGCTCAGAGGTAAGTGGAACAGCAGTGGGTTTACTCAGCTCGCTGAAAAAAATCTGTTTAATCTGTTCACCAATTCTCATTGGCCTTTTCTCAAAGATAAGAGGTAACCGAGGCTCTCAAGAGAGACCACTAGTGTCACTATATCGACACAATGTTGAGTAAGTGACATAAGGGGAACTCTGCTTCATCCATGGTCGTTTACTGCAGAAATTATCTTAGGTGGCAAATGTAGATCGGTTTTTAGACCACTGTAGATCTACAATGTCTTTTTCATTAACTCAACTGTCAAACTTTGGAGGCCACCCCACCCACTGTATGAGCACCATGGTTCTTTTACCGTGCTTCTTCTTGTCTTATATCTTTTCCACTTTAAAAGCTTTGACCATGTCCACAATATTTTTTTGTAATTCCTCTGATATCAATAATGTCACCATCATAATCAGACAGTTTGTAGACTGGTGGTTGACGCGGTATACATTTGATTATAGTGAAGAACTTGTTCATACCCATTGGTAAAAGGGTCTCTCGTCTTTGAGATTCTAACCACGGCGCCAAATTTGTATTTAAATACAGGTATCTTCTTACACATATTACCATACAAATTGTCATAGATGTCATTTTCTTTGTTGACATCCACAGGTCTCATTTTCATGCTTCTTTGATAAATACTGTTGTATCCTTGAATAATATCTTGTAAAACATTGATGTATCGTTTAGAATTTATGGCTGTTAAATACCTCCACATCCGTCCTTTTAATGTTCTATTAAAGCATTCAATAACGCTTGCCTTCAGATTACTCCCTATGCTGAACAGCTTTTTAGTTAGATGTTGGAAATGTTTGTTAAAAAAACTCCTTCCCCTTGTCAGTCTTTATTTTCTGAGGAACTCTCCCCTCTTGTAGTATTGAGTCAAAGGCCTTGGCCACAGCCTCTCCAGTCTTGTTCTTTACACAACGTGCCATTGCATACTGTATTTACTAAACACATCAATACATGTAAGCAGAAATTTGATGTTGTCATTTTCCATAGAATATGTTGACATATTTACCAGGTCCATCTGAAACGTTATATCAATACCATAAACAATAACCCTATTCCTTTTAAAATAGTGGTCTGTGGAGTGTATAAGCATCTTGACTGGGTAACCAGTCTGAAATCACTTAGCAAATCCCCACTTTACTTCATCATGTGTATGTATTTTTGTTAATCACATAATTAACATACAGTGACAATTCATTCCGGTCAGCATAGATTTGTATCATTTCAGTCCAGTTGTTTGATGGACCTCTGACTATGTCCACATGCTTCTTTAGACAAATCAACCATTTGTTAATATAGGTCATCATCAATTATCTTTTTTCTTCTGACATTGCAGTGACAGAAGAAATGTGCATAACCTTAATGAAGTGTCTGACAATGACAGTGAAGATGCATTGGGCAGTCTGGAATTGATGGAAAAGACAAACAGACAATCTGTATCATGCCAAAATTAAATGGCCAATAGATAAAAATGGAGTTGGACACTCGTTCATCTGTCTCAGTGATGTCTCTTTAACAAAGAGAAGCTCAACCCATCTTCCATTCATCTCAAAACTTACACTGGTGAAAAAGTAAGACCTCTAGGTGTGCTACCAGTGACAGTAGAGTAGTAGTAGGAAGTTCGCAACTTGTACATTATACAGAATGGTGGTACACACTTATGGGGTCATGAGTGGCTAAGAAAGCTTCAGATTGGCTGGGAAGAGATAAAAAAAATCTCAATACATTGTCTCTTGTTCCACAAACTATGAAGGAAAAACTTGAACTGATCTTGATAGATGGTGCCCCTGTGTTTCAGAGTGGTATTGGCTCCCTAAAATCCATTAAAGGAAAATGTGTGCTTAAGGATGATGTGATCCTGCAGTTCTACTAAGCTCGTACGGTCCCATTTGCCATCAGTCCAGTGGTTGCAAATGAGTTTGATTGGCTGAAGGAAAATTAGGTGCTTTTCAAAGTAGAGTCCATGGGTGACACCTGTCGTCCCTGTAATAAAAATATGGCACAGTTAGACTATGTGAGGGCTTCAAGGTTACTATCAATCCTGTGCTGTATGCTGAACTGTACCCTCTGCCACGAATTGAGGACAATTTCACCAGTCTGTCGGAGGACAGCAGTTTTCAAAGGTGGACTTAGCTGATGCCTACCTTTCAGATGTAAATGGAAGATGATTCCAAAACCTACCTGACTATCAACACAATTAAGGGCTTTATTATTACAATAGACTGGTGTTTGGGGTAGCTTTAGCCCCAGCCCTCTGGCAACGAGCAATAGATCAAGTCCTGCAAGGCATTCCTGGGACCCAATGCTACCTTGATGACATTATTGTCACCAGTGCTACAGACGAGCAGAATCTCAGAAGCCTAAGATGGATCCTAAAGAGATTGGACAAATAAGGGCTCAGAGCCAGACAGGACAAATTTGAATTTCTGAAGCATAGTGTCACATAATTGATGCCCAAGGTCTGTATAAGTGCCAGGACAAAATTCAGGCTGTGATGAAAGTTATACAGCCAAAAGGTGTCTCACCCTTCTTAGGGTTTGTGAAATATTACAACTGGTTCTTACCCAATCTGGCAACCATGTTTCATCCATCAATGAGCTATTGTAAACAGGAAGGCAGTGGAAATGGAGTAAGAAATGTGAGCGTGCCTTTCAGGGGGATAAAAGACAGTAAGTAACATCTGACATGGTGCTGACACAGAATAATCCGCTCCTTCCAGTGAAACTGGCATGTGATGCCTCTCCCTATGGGAATGGAGCATTAATGACACATGCCATGGAAGATGGCAGTGAGAGTCCCATTGCCTATGCATGTCTTTGTCTGCAGCTGAAAAGAACTTGCCCAAATTGACAGAGAATCATTGAGTCTAGTGTGGAGTGTCAAAAGATTTAATCTCTATCTATTTGGCAAGGAATTTATTCTTGTCACAGATCACCAGCCACTTTTTTCAATCTTCAACCTTTGACACACAGCTAAAAATTTGCAGGTGTCAGTTCAGTTATAGAATACAGTTGTCACTCACGTAAGTAACCGAACTGTGTGTGAATGTAACCGCATTAAGCACTCAAATACAGGACTGAAAATCGTATTCTGATTATGTGTGATCCTGGCCATGCATATTATGTGTTTTACAAATGGTCAGAAACACAGGAAGGAATGGAGACATTTTAGGCACAGATCCAACCATCAATAAAACCCATGATGTCCTTAGAGTTGTTAGGGGCCATTCACACCAAACATGTTTTTGCATCCATCTGCATTCTGCACTGTGTTTTAATTGTTTTTCTGTGTAAACAAATGCTAGATGAACGTCTTTCATTAACATAAACTTACACACTGTTAAAAGAATATTGTTTAAAGTAGAACTCAGTAATTTGTTTTTCTCCTTAAAAACATTTTACACAAATAAATGTGGGTGACCTGCTCCATGGAAAATAAAACTAAAATAGTTTTAATGCTATATGTTTGCAACTTTTTTTCTTATGGTGACCAGCCAAATATTATTAATTTCACTTTTGTAATCCCACTGTTATTTAAAACGTTTGCTCCTGTTTATTTCTACAATGGCGTCGGTAACTGAAAAATATTGCTTTGGCATGATGCTGCATTCACACCATTTGGTGTCAGTAGTACAAGTCTATACAGCTGCCATTTCGACTAGTGCAAAATATAAAAAAAATGATTGAGTTAACTTTTAACATCTAATAACATAAATATATAATACCAGTAACAGCCATAGTTAATACAAAGCATGTTTAGGATAAACTCCTGCATCATCTCATAATGGGAAACCTAACCCTTTCCCTAATCTTAACCGTGAGTGGAAGTGACGTGCCCTTTTGGAGTTGTCGCAACCCCCTTTTGAGTAACCATTCCCACTTCTGGGCATCCAGCTGTACCTTAGATGGAAATTGGATCTTTTGTTTCACGCCTGTCACAGATTATGCAAACGCGATTTCAACATGGTTCAAAAACCTGTGTCTCCATTGCTGCTGATGCAACCATCGATAAACACACTTGTACTGATGCAAACATTTCTGATGGAAGATGGCACTTGTCAGTTAATCGGCACAATAGCGCAGATGTCAGGGTACTGGAACCGACTTCCTAGGTAATCATGTTGGTCCTGAAGCATACAGTGCATCCGGAAAGTATTCATAGCCCTTCACTTTTTCTACATTTTGTTATGTTACAGCCTTATTCCAAAATTGATTAAATTCATTATTAAAGATGAATGCAGCAATGTACAGAGACATTCTTGATGAAAACCTGCTCCAGAGCACTCAGGACCTCAGACTGGGGCAACGGTTCATCTTCCAACAGGACAACGACCCTAAGCACACATCCAAGATAAAAAGGAGTGGCTACGGGACAACTCTGTGAATGTCCTTGAGTGGCCTAGCCAGAGCCCAGACTTGAACCTGATGGAACATCTCTGGAGAGATCTGAAAATGGCTGTGCACCGACGCTCCCCATCCAACCTGATGCAGCTTGAGAGGTCCTGCAAAGAATAATGGGAGAAACTGCCCAAAAATATGTGTGCCAAACTTGTAGCATCATATATATAAAGACTTGAGGCTGTAATTGGTGCCAAAGGTGCTTCAACAAAGTATTGAGCAAAGGCTGTGAATACTTATGTACATGTGATTTGTTTTTTTTTAATTTGTAATAAATTTGCAAAGATTTCAAACAAACTTCTTTCACGTTGTCATTATGGGGTATTGTTTATAGAATTATGAGGAAAATAATGAATTTAATCAATTTTGGAATAAGGCTGTAACATAACAAAATGTGGAAAAAGTGAAGCGCTGTGAATACATTCCGGATGCACTGTATTTATCTTTAAATTCCACTGTCTTTTCACAAAACATCTTCAGAGCTTTAAGGAGTGCTTAATAGACTGAATTATGTGTAAGTATGACCATCAGGATGCAGATAATCACAAAGAGAGTAAGAGACCAGACATAAAAAAAAAAATCTTATTACAGCAAGCTGCTGAAGGATGTCTGGGAAATTATTTTGTAACTTTAGCTTTCAGACAAAAGGAAACAAAAGGGTTTGTAATTTGTACTGTTAGAAGCCACACAACAAGAGCTTGTGATGTAGACACACTCACATTTAATGTTGTTTTTATGTAACATTTGTGACGTAATTTGTTGAATATAAACAAGAGAGAGATAGCCTGCCAATTACACTTCCTAACACCAATGAGATTGCATTCAGGGTGGAATTAGATCTTTGGTTATTCTTACTTTGACAAGACCCCAGAGAGTGAATATAGTGAACAGAATACTGCCCAAGCATAGAAAGTACCCTGAAAAAACACTCATATCATCTGAGCTGTGGCACAGAAGGAAGCACAATTGCTAAAATAAAATAAAGAATAAATAAAAATTACAAATAGACAAGCATTCTCAGATTGAGTTGTCCTTAATATGATATACATATAGAAGGCCTTTTGAATGGCGCAGACCACAGGGCTTTAAGTACATTATCTGGCTTGGAGCAGATTATTTCATTGATTTCATTTTTGGTCAGTAGAGTATGGTCAGTATATTTGATTCACACAAGGCCTTGTTACAAAAATACAAAAAGTCAGTAATATATGCTAAGTTGTATTTAGTATACATTTTTATTTATGTTCAATTTAATGTTGCCACCCTAATTTTTTTGTGTAGCTACTTTACTGTAACTGCTTTATTTTATTTTTACGTTTTCATGTTTTCAGGAATGATATGGTAACCCAAATAGGGTTATAACTTAAGTTATGAAAATAGAAATTTTCAAGTTCCCACAACCACAATGTAATGTTTGGGAAATGTTTTAATATAGAAATTTGTTTGCTGGGTTTTTCCAAACCCATATATGTTTTTGTTTTGTTTTAACACAAAAGAAGATATTAAGCAGAATATTAGTGATCGACAATCTCTTTTACCATTCAGTTTTATTGTATGGGGAAGAGCAGCTTTAATTTTATTTAAAATGTATCTTCATGTGTTCCACAGACATATGGGTTTGGAACAACATGAGGGTGAGTAATCGAAGACAGCATTTTATTTTTAAGTGAATTAGCATTTAAACCCCATGTAGGACAACATCAGTTGAAGTAAACCATGACAAAAATTCAAACAATTGACAGTTCCAGTCTGAATGGCTGAATTTACCCAACTCCCTGCCCCTAAGGCACAAACAAACCAAACAAACTTTGGTTGGTGGCTTTACATTCATGCCTTCCCATCCAAGTAGGTGGTTCTTTTCCAGAATTAGCTGCAAATTTAATTGAGCATCCACAACCCTAAAGTCCTTACAAATTTAGGATATTAAATTAATATCTTTCCCATCCAAAGCAGAATTTATGCTCCCATACCAATATGCAAACCAACAAAAAAAGCAGATCGGGCCATTGTTCAAACCTGTCAACCTTTGTATGCCATGTGAATAAAACATGTCGAAAAGGAAAGAAAAGCATTATGAGTCATGCTGCTGTATGTACAGGATGCCATATATTCTTTGACCTCTGGGCATCACAGATTGCTGGTTCTGGACCCTCTGTGTCACAGTATTTCCCTGAGACAAAAGAGCAGTCGTGCAATTGGATCAAGTGGTGTGATCAGTCAGCTCTGTGTCAGGGCTGATTCCCAATAGACAGAAACACACACATAAACAAAAAGATTTTAATGGTTACAAGCATGAAGCTGTTGCTTCACCAGACTTCTGCAGTAAATGTTATACCCAGTCCCTTTTAAAACCCATGTCTGAAAATAAAATCCTACTCAAAGCAAGGGTGTAGCTTGGAAATTACATTTCTGTGGGCCTCAACAAAAATGGATGGGCCAAGTTTTTGCCCAACAATTTCTTTTAACAAATTGTCCTTAACAACAGAGAAGCAGAACATTAAAACAGTTCTTTCACACTTTCATAAATTAGAATTTCTGCATTCTTTTATTTTTTTTTATTTTGGCCATGCCACTGATTTAAAGTAAAATGTTTGCAGAAACCTCATGGTTTCCAGACATACAGTACAATAATGGCTCCATTTTGAAAGACTTTGTTGTTCAAAAGGTAAAATTAATGTTAAATGTAGGTATGTCCCTTCCTTTTCAGTACTCGCCGATACTGATACCGTAGTCTTGCGTATCCAGACTGTATGACTACGGCATAGGTCAGGGGACTATAGCTGCTTCAGTTAGCTAAGAACCACCCATTTAGACAGGAAATGTCATCTAACTGACATGAAAAGGACCAATCACAGTCTTTTTTTTCATTACGGGGTGTGTGGGGGTGGGTATATCAGAGATATTTCATACCATAATATACCATAAAAAAATATTTATATAATGTTGTGCAAGTCTCTGTGACGATTGCACAGAAAACATAGATGAGAATAGCAGAATTTTGTAGAGAAACAGTACAGAAAACTACAGCACAGAAAACCTAATTATAGAGAATTTCCTAGACATAACTAAGTAAACAAAGCAGAAAATGCAGCTCTGACGATAGAGGCTGTAGACTTTAGCCTCTTTGTTAGCGCACCCACCTCCCACGCCTCCCATGCCGGTTCGAGTCCCTTTCAGAGCGGGGCGATCAGGACCGGTTACACAAGGTAAAAGGTGACAGATTTACCCCTTACTGAAACTTCAATATCTCCTAGAAAATAACACTGAAAATAACCAGTGATAATACGCTTATACTCCTTATAGGTAATTTTGTTATTACACTTATTATCAACTACTTCCAAATTACACATTTTCAAGGAAGGCAGAGAAACAACAGTCCTAGATACAGGATCAGACCATTGGGTATAGCTTTGAATATTTTATAATAACCTTTAGTTGTAGTTTTGACTCTACATTTATAAATAAAATCGTTATAAAATAAAGTATTGCATTCTGCATCTAATAAATCTTGAATACAAATATTGACATACCAATCACTTTTAAAAAGAGACTTCCTATTGATATCTACAGCCCTATTATTACAAATAGTGGAATTGTGAGGGGAAAAGTTGTGGGTAAATATCATTTTTAAAAAAGCAGTTCTTGTTTATGAAAATTTTATAATTTCAAAATAATTTTTAATAAATCAGGATCACAAACTAACACAAACTCTAGGCCACCAATAGTTTAAAAAATATGGTTAAGAATGTGGTACCATATTGAATGTGGCTTTGATAAAATGTGGTTCTTTCAGCCTTTTTATTCTGAATGTACCTAGGAGAGATTCAAAATCAATGGCTTTCAAACCAACATGTTCATACTCTTTAACCATATGGAATTCACATAAATAGTGTTTTTTATTTTTCCATATAAATAAAATGGAATTCAATGATTTGATTACTTTTGGGGCAGTATACAGGGCATATGATAAATAAATAAGTTTGGATATTCCCTCAGTTTTAGTTAGAAGAATTCGGCCCAATATAAATAGGTCTCTAGACAACCAATGATTTAAGGATTTTTGCATACCCTCTATTTTAAGATAAAAGTAAAAAAAAAAAAAAACAGTTCTCTATGACTATTCAAATTCTTGGTAATCATGACACCTATGTATTTAACCTCATCTTTCACTGGAATGTCCACTATTTCCTTTAGAGCACAATTGTGGTTTGTCATTAATTTACACTTTTTCAAGTTTAGGGTCAGTCCTGAAGCCTTTGAAAATATAGACATTCTGTCAATAACTATTGAGACCGCACTTCCTTCCGCATTTGATACCCATACTAGGGTATCAAATGCCTTAAAAAAATGTCTGAGGAATTAAATAATTATAGTCAAGCATATCAACGACTAACCTAATAAAACTGTGAATACTTCTCCCTTTGATAAAAGCAGATTGAGTTTCATTGATGATTTTACCAACACCTTTTTAAGCCTATTTGCAAAAACATGAGAAAGCAATTTCAAGTAATTTGATAGAAGAGTTATTGTTCTCCAGTTTTCTAAATATGTCCTTATTCAGCTTTGGAATCAGGATAATTAAGCCACGTTTCATTGATGGAGATAATTCAGAGTTATCTATACACTCTTTTAATGCTTCAAAAACTAAGACTCTTATATCAGCCCAGAAATGTTTATATAGTTCTACTGTAATACCATCAATACCTGGGGATTCCATTAGGCATTTGTGAAATAGCAATATCTAATTCTGAAATATCATTATTATCAGCCATTTTGCTCTTAAAATCACTATCTATAGTAGGTACTTTGCTTTAAAAAATCATAATCTCTCTCTATATGTCTTGATTTCCCATCTGTCACTCACTCGACGTTGTGTCGATGTACTGACACTAGGGGTCACTCTTGTGAGCTCCAAACACCTCTGATCTTTGAGAAAAGGCCAATGGGAATTGGAAAGTGGAATTTGCATGCCACTCCCCAGGACATACGGGTATATAAAGGAGCTGGCTCGCAACCGCTCATTCAGATATTTCATTCACAGCCGAGTGGTTGATTTGCAAAGAGCTGAATTCCACTGCCGGTCCATTCACCCCACTAAGAAGCATATGCTGTTAGATATACAGCACATTTCAGCAGCTTTCTCTCCCTCTGTGCGATTGATGCAGAGTATACCCCTGGGTGCTTCGACAGCTAAAAGAGCTTATGTTCTTGCAAATAAAAGAGCATATTTCCTCTAAAAAGCGCGCACTGACGGATAGTGTCTTTTTTAAGACGCTTTTCCATCTGTGTGTAATTTCTGGTTGCGGTCGCTATCGCTATCGCGAGAACATGACCATGGCAACGATTTTGGGACTCCAATGGGAGTGGCTCCGCCGGGTAATCCCCCGCAGACCGCCATTGCCCAGCACCCTTGTTTGCACCGGTCGAGTTCTGGGATGAGACAGGCAGCTTGCCTCAGTGCCAGCTTAATGTCTCTTTTGGAGCTCGAAAGCAGGATGAGGTTTCGATAGCAGCATCATAGAGCACACTGGTGATGTCGGACGCCAAGGACTGACTGGGCTGCCACCTTCGGGTGTGCCCACCCAGTCTGAGGCAAGGGTCGGGATGGAGTGGAACCCTCCACCTGCCCCAGAAGCTCGCGGCTTGACGATAGGTTTCTGGGTTTGGTGCACCGTGCACTGTCCTTTTCTTCCCGGAAGTGCGCAATGAACTGACGAGGTCGTGGGGGACACCTTTCTCTGTCTGATCCTGACTCCCCAGTTTGTCCACTCTCACTCCCCTCGATGGCGGGGTGGCTGAGGGATATACGGGTGGATAATGCGGTTGCGGTGCACCTGTGCCCACAAAATGCTGCCACCTGGCAGAATCGCCCAGCATTCCCCTCCATGTCCTGTAGGACTACGTCGTCTCTCACAACCAAAGCCTAGAGTGCTGCTAGACACGTCGCCTCTGCCCTGCATGCCATGGCCCTCCTGCAAGCACACCTGGCCAAGGCACTGAAAGAGCTGCACGAGGGTAGTCCTGATCCCAATGTGATACATGCGCTCGACGACTAACCTTGCCTTCCAGGCGACAAATGTCACAGCGTGGTCACTTGGACAGGCGATGTCCACCTTGGTGGTCCAGGAGCATCACCTATGGCTGAATCTGGTCAAGATGAGGGACACTGAAAGGTTTATTTCCTGAACGTGCCCATTTCCCAGAGCGCCCTATTCGGTGACACTGTCGAGGACTTCGCCCAGCAGTTCTCGACGGTGAAGAAGCAGACAGAGGCGATACAGCACATCTTGCCCCGGCGCGGCTCAAGATCCCAACCCCATCTGCTCGCCGAGGGCATCTCCCTGTGGTGGCAAAAGACTAGGCGGCTCCACCGCAGCCCAAGCCAAGTCCCCCTGGCGGAGGGCCGGGAGGAGAATCTTGTGTTCCCTTTGGTTTTGTGTTTGCTGCAACCCGGACAGGCTACGGTACACACACATTTTCAAAAGAAAGAGTGGTTTCCTCACTCCTAGGGTCACACAGCCAGTGCTTATGTCCGCCGTTATCATGGCAACTGGACACTGAGCACTCGCGGCCAGAGCGCTTCGAACTCGGGCCTTCATGTGCCCGACCGCACCACTCTCACACCATGGCCAGCGGTTGTGACAAGCTACGAGGACGGTAAGAGGGCCCCTCCTCCCACGTCACTGACCCGCACTATGCCGGGTACACAGAGCGAGGTAAGTGCTTCGAGGTTTCCTTCAGTGCAGCCATGAGCTCGGGATGAAGCAAGGCTCCTCGACGTGGTGTCTCCTGCTCCCCCCTGCCGCTGCACCACACCTCCAGGTATGTCAGACACGAATGTCCCCTTAGTGCCACTCGCCCGGAGCTTGGAGGCGTGGGTAGCTCTCTCCAACCCATCGCTATGGCTGGAGGACCATCCGACTCGGCCAAGTGATTCAGTTTGTCAGGCGCCGCCCAGTTCAGTGGCATCCGCTTCACCTCGGTGAAGGGCGAGAAGGCAGAAGGACGTGTTCTACAGCCCTTACTTCATCGTGCCAAAGTAAGGTGGTGGGTTGCGGCCAATCTTGGACCTGCAAGTCCTGAACCGGTCCTTACACAGTCTCCCGTTCAAGATGCTGATACGTACTTCCACGTCTCGGTTATACCTCGACACAGACCCTTCCTACAGTTTGCCTTTGAGGTCCGGGCGTATCCGTACAAGGTCCTCCCCTTTGGTCTTTCCCTGTCGCCTCGCGCCTTCACGAAAGTCGAGGAGGAAGCCCTTGCCCCGTTAAGGGAACTACCTCGATGACTGGCTGATTCTAGCTCACTCTCAAATTTTTTTGGTGCGCACAGGGACCTAGTGCTCGAGCACCTCAGCCGGTTGGGGCTTCGGGTCAGTTGAGAAAAGAGCAAGCTCTCCCCAGTTCAGAGCATCTCTTTTCTTGTGATGGAGATAGACTCAGTCTCCATGATAGCGCATCTCACGAGTGAGCGCACAGTCGGTGCTGTACTGCCTGAAGTCATTCCGGTGGAGTACGTCGGTCCCACTGAAACAGTTTAGAGGCTCCTGGGGCATATGACGTCCTCAGCGGCGGCCATGCTGCTCGGGTTAATGCAAATTAGACCGCTCCAGCACTGGTTTCAGACTTGAGTCCGAGATGAGCATGGCTGTGGCATGCATTGCGTGGCTATCATGCCGATCTGCTACAATTTCTTCAGCCCTTGGACAGACCTTGCATTTTTATGGGCAGGGGTTCCCTTACAGCAAGTGTCCAGGAACATCGTGATTACGAAAGACACCTCTAAGCTAGGCTGGGATGCTGTGTGCGATGGGCACGTAGCCACGACTGTGTTGGCATATCAACTGCCTCATGTTGTTGGCGGTACTGCTCACCATGTGGAGGCTTTTGCCATTGATCCAGGGCAAGTACATGTTGGTCCTGAAGGACAACATGGCAACGGTGGCCTATATAAACTGCCAAGGCCGCCAGCCTTTCTTCTCTTGAAGAAAGAAACAATTAACTTTGAATTGCTCCTTGCTAAAAGCTAAATTGCCTTACGTTTAACATTACACCTTAAACCTCAAACATTTAAAGATAGAGAAAAATACATATATTTAGAAAAAAGAAAAAGAAAAAAAAACATAGCTTTCAAATATTGTTCCTTTTACACAGGAATATATTATAACATATTGAGCAGTATAACCTAAATAATCTTAAGTATACTCACTCGCAATTATAGCCTACAATGAAAAGAATAAATAAATAAATAAACTTCAGATAATAATGTCGCTATAACCTTCTTAAAGCTTGGGAATCTGGATAAAGTACCTGGTCATGGAATGTTGATAAAGATGCTTATGTACCTTAAAAAAAAATCACAAAAAACAGTCACACGTCTCCATGTTTGCCAGTTTACTCCGTCACCCTCTGACCATTTATCACTGCAAATCCATCACATAGGTATGCTTTCAAGTTCTTCTGCCTTGCCTCTTCAACTTCGGGCCATAGTCCAGCTTGTGCCTCCCTGTCGTCCTTTAGAAGTCCTCTCTGAAACTGATTTTTCTCTGCATATATAGTGGTGCATTTTTTGACATTTTCCAAACCATATCGCAAACAGTTCTCATGCCAAATTTAATGATGATTTGCTGTGGTCTTGTGTCCCTGCAAAGACGATGAACTGTATCCACAGTGTTCTGTAGCTGGTCGGGAGAGTGAGGGACAATCTGTGACAGAATCTCAATCACAACTCTTCTGGCATCCTCGTCTTCTCTTTCAAGAACCTCGTTAAGCCACAAGGACTGCTTCTTGTTTCAGTCATGTTACACACATTTTCAAAAAGTAATTTTCCTTCTGAAGATGTGTCACTTGGTACTTCAACTTTTCCACATCCTCCTTAACACCTTTCATCACCAATGTGTATGCATCCAGAGATTTTCACAATCGCATTAGTGTTTTCTTTAAGTTGAAATTCAAAAGCGCAGATATATTCAGAATTTTCATCAAACTTACGGTTAAGGCTTTGGATGGCAGCGTAAAGAACGCTAGTGCAAAGTTCATCTTCTTGTCCCGCTTTCACTATTTTGGGCCCAGGAATTTTAAGAGGTGTGTGAGGCATCATCTGCTGTCACGTCTTTAGCAGAGGACACTTCTAGCTTCATCAAATCTGTACTTTCCTCTCCTGCTGCAAGTGTAGTGGTCGCCACATAAGTATTTTCACCTATCTTCTCCAACATGACACTTCAGAGAGTAGCCCTCTGAAAAAAGGCAATCAAAAAACTTTTTGAAGACAGAAGTTCAAGCTTAATAAAAAAACAAAAAAAACATTTAGATATGATTCCTTTACTGTGGCATCAAACCTAACCCATCAATAAATGGTCTTTTGCTGAAAGAAATCAGAGCCTGTAAAAGTTTGACTTATCAATCTACCATCTTGACATGCCCCTAACTGGTGGATTGTAATCGATTGCATTTATTGTGTTTTTAATGCATTTAATATAAGAGAAAATGTTGTATATTGTACACTAACTTTGTTGAAATGTATTACTTTAAATTGTTTACAAATAAAGTCTACACTGAGGAAACACTGCTGAGCTTGTCATTAAACATGACTCAAAAGAAATGTTTTATATATATATATATATATATATATATATATATATATATATATATATATATATATATATAACAACAACAACAAAATCTAAAATTTCCACAAACAAACAAACAACAACAACAACATAATAATAATAATAACCAATATGTAAAGAGCAGGTTCTTTTACATGCACAGAAGCATCTCTGCATGTTAACATGACGTGCCCTTTTTATTTTTCATGAATTCTGAATTTTCTGTTATAGTTTCATTCAATTTAATCATCAAAAGGATGTCTAAATTAAATTAGTCAAGTCATTATTTATAGGGAATAGGGCATAGGGACTATCACTTCAGATTGGACGCGCTCATGGGAGTTAGACGTTATGAAATTGTCTGGAGTTTATTTATAATGCAGCTGTTTTTCAGAGGTTTCTTGGGATGTACATCACGGCCAAGTGTTCCTTGCTCTTTTTATTTAATGTAGTGTGATTCAAAACATTGTTATGTTGTAATGATTTATTCACTTGTTTCTGATTCATCTTCATGACTTGCACAACAGCTCCTGCCTCGTCATTAGTGAAGTCCGCAATGCGCTGTTTTTCTTGAAACAGGGTCATTTTGATTTACTGATCACTGATTCAGATCTCAAGTCAGTGTATAAGCAGCCGAACTAGGTTGAATTTGCTCAGTTTCTGTACAGTTTCACTCTCTAACAGCAGCATGGTGGACAGAGGAACATGTGTGAGTATTGTAGAGACTTCCGGGTTGAGTAATTTCACTCAGGATAGCAAGGACCCTTGATAAGTATCACTCTGGTAACTGCTTAGCAACTAGATGGAGTTACCCTAGCAACCAAGAAACAAGTCACATTTCTCAGCACCAGAATATACTAGAGATATCCGGTTTGACTTATTTCACTCAGGATAGCAAAGAAACTTTTGAGTATCACCTTGGTAACTACCTAGCAACCAGTTGGATTTACCCAAGCAACCAAGTTTCAAATCACATATCTCCACATCAGAATATAGTAGAGATTTCTGGTTTGACTTATTTCACTCAGGATAGCAAGGAGGCTTAATAAGTATCACACTGGTAACTGCGTAGCAACCAGATGGGGTTACCCTAGCAACAAAGTAACAAATCACATATCTTTGCATCAGATCATTGTAGAGACTTCCAGGTTTACATTTTTCAATCAGGTTAGCAAGGAGCCTTTTGAGTATCACTGTGGGAACTGCCTATTAACCAGGTGGGGTTACCCTAGAAAACAATTAACAAAACACATATCTCCGCACCAGAACATCGTAGAGACTTCCATTTCCACTTATTTGACTCAGGACAGCAAGCAGCCTTAATAAGTATCACCCTGGTAACTTCCTAGCAAGCAGATGGGTTTACCATATCAACCAAGTAACAAATAACATATCTCCGCACCAGAACGTCATAAAGACTTCCGGGTTGACTTGTTTCACTCAGGATAGAAAGGAGACTTGATAAGTATCACCCTAGTAACTGTCTAGCAACCACATGGGCTTAACCTAGCAAATAAGTTCACAATCTCCCATTTAAAATGCTCATGCAAAGACACATTCTAACTTGTGTCCAGCATCAAGATTTGTTCGCAGTGGTATACCTGAAGGACGAATACTTCCATGTCTCTATCTTGCCTTGACACCGACCCTTTCTACGGTTCGCGTTATTAGGCCAGGCATATTAGTACAAGGTCCTCCCCTTCGGCATGTCCCTGTCCCCTCGCGTCTTCATGAAGGTAGCAGAGGCAGCCCTTGCCCTGCTAAGGGAAATGGGTATTTGCATACTCAACTACCTCGATGACTGGCTCATCCTGGCCCACTCTCGAGAGTTACTATGCGCCCACAGGGACCAGATGCTCAGGCACCTCAGCCGCCTAGGGCTTCAAGTCAACTGGGAAAAGTACAAGCTAGCCCTGGTTCAGAGCATCTCTTTTCTCGGCATGGAGTTAGACTCAGTCTCAATGACAGAGCACCTCACCAACGAGCGTGCACAGTCAGTGCTCAGGTGCCTCGCTCTCTTCGAGCCCAGCATGGCGGTTCTTCTAAAACAATACCTGGGGCATATGGCATCCTCCGCGGTGGTCGCACCTCTGGCATATGAGACCACTTCAGCACTGGCTCCAGACTCAAGTCCCGAGATGGGCATGGCGCCACGGTACGCACCGTGTGTTCATCACCCTCGCCTGCTGCCAGACTTTCAACCCCTGGACAGACCTCTGTTTTCTGCGGACAGGAGTCCCCTTACAACAGGTGTCCCAATGCATTCTGGTTACCACAGATGCCTCCAAACAGGATTGGGGCGCTGTGTGCAACGGGCAAGTAGCCGCTTGCTCCAGGGTAGGGCCCCTGCTGTGTTGGCACATCAACTGCTTAGAGTTGCTGGTATTTCTTAACCTGAGGAGGTTATTCCTGCTAATTCAGTGCAAGCACGTCTTGATCCACTCAGACAGCACCGCAACGGTAGTGTACATAAATTGCCACGGTGGCGTGTGCTCTCATCATATGTCACAACTCGCCAATGTAGAGTATCCAGGTCAGGTTTGGGGAATGTACAATTAATTTCAATGATCGTAATCAATGATTAATCATACGGTTTGACCCAGATAACAATACATACAAAAACGCCCCAAAAAGGGCTTATATAGTCCAAGAGACTGCTTCAAACATATATAGATAATTAAACACAATGAATTATAATTAATTAGGAATATACATTATATGCAGACAGGCTATATTAATTTCAATAACACCTTAATGGAATTGACCCGTAGGCTACCGCAATCAGTTAGTTCGTCCAGCGAACTGCTTTGCTAAATACTCCTGATCAATTCTCTTGAAGGTTTATTCTTAGTTATAAGCTTACCCATCAAAGCACGTTAACTTACTTTGATAATATCAGCTCGTAGCTTTAGATCGTACATTAAAGAGGCGTTGTTTTATGACCAACACACACAGACAACTAAGCGTATAATTGGGTTTAATACAAAGAACTAGGATATATCACTACACTTAAACAAACATTTAACATATAATAAACATAAAATAAACAGAGTAAACACAGTAAGGGAAAGTAAAGAATTATTAGAGGTATGGCAAACTTATTTCAACAATTAACCCTTTGGAGCCAGCACGGAAATTACACACTGTGATGCATTTGAATTTCAATGGAATAATACTTGCTCAATGGACCTTTGTGTGGCTGAGCAAGGCTGCGTGGATGTCACGTCCCTGTGGCGTCCTTGAGATGGGCTTTTCTGTCGGTGCTTTCAAAACGTGGATTGCTCGCGGAAAGTTCGAGGCGTCTTAAAGGGTAACTGTTGAAGAGTCGACGGGTGTTGCGGAGGGTTGCAGAAGATCGGGGGAAGAGGGCAGAAGTGTAAGATGGCTTGAAGAGATCCAGAAGAAGTCCAAGGGGAAGAGGTAAGAGAGGAAGTGGGGGCAGCAAAAGAGAAAGAGTCAATGCTGGATCTGGCTTTTAAAGTAGGGAGGTCACACCTCCTTTGGGAGAAGTGACCCAATGAGACCCCTCTGTTTTGGGCGCGAGTTTGCTCCCTTTGTCCGGTCAAGGCTCATTTGCATACTTTATGATTCGGTCAGGACTTTGCTTTGACTCAATCAAAAGGCAGTAAAAACATAGCAGAATACAATTTGAGGTGATCTTCTATTTATATTCAGCTAGGACAAGTTGTAAGGTTTAATTTGATACCAAGAAACGTGTATTTAGTACACTTAAAAGTGGATATACACTCTTAGGCTATTAAATATAAGTCTCAGAGTTTAAACTACACAACTAAGCAGTCTTACTAGTTTGATCTAACAGCAGACATACACAAGCATACGGGAGTGAAAATATTTACTTAAAAATAAACATTTCTGGGTTTTACATGAAAGACACAACTTTTTGTCAACTTGTTCACGTGCCTGGCTCACATGGTACAGCCCGAGGATTTGGAGTGTAGATTTGAGTCACATGGAAAAGGGGGTTTGTCAATAGCGCATTATACTCCACAGACTAGCGGGCGCCATTTCAGTGATCTTACAAGGGGTTCTTTGAATTCAGAATCGATGAGTTAATGATTATCCCTCATACTCTACACCCACCATCTCCTCCTTTGGAGCCAGCAGCAACTCAGATTGCTGCACGTCACTCACATCCCGGTCAACCTCAACACGGCATCAGACGCGCTGTAAAAACAAGGTATGCTCAGCGGAGAGTGGAGGCTCCACCACCAGATGGTCCAGCTGATTTGGGAATGGTTCAGCAAAGCACAGGTAGACCTGTTCACTTCCCAGGAGACCTCCCACTGCCCGCTCTGGTACCCCCTAACGGAGGCACACAGCGGGCCCAGGGTGAGGTGATCACATGCTCTTTTATCCCAGGAGACCCAGCTAACTCGGCTCTCTGGATGACTCCTCCCTAGCCCTCTGGTCCGCGAATTCAGTGGAGGAATTCCCTGACCAGACCAACTATGGGTACTGAAACTACTCTGTACTGGAATAGGTGCTCCACAGGAAGGGCCCCTGTGTGGATTAATCCCTCTGTGTGTATATCCCTACGGGTGGACCCACGTCTCCCTTGGGCAGTCCCTGCTGCCCCCAGTCACCGTGTTGTAGCAACTCCTCCCTCGCAGCACGATCTACCACTGTGCCATTCCCACATGTGGCCTGAAAACCCTCCACTCTTTACCTCCCCCCAGCCTGTGGTCTCCACGGGGTCTTTTCACCCTGAAAGAATAGGAGTTGGAAAAGAATGCCTTACCTGATGTGTGTGATAGTGTTAAGATGGCCCCAGCCACTCTATGCGAGAAACATAGAGAGAGATAAGGCACGGCCTGCTCCCATGCTTGGCACGTCACCTTGTTCCCCCTTTGGGGTTCTGGGAACCTAAAATGTTTATGACAATTTGATTGGTTTGTTGGAAAAGGGTACGTGTAGTCTGACGCAGCCTGTCGCTTTGGCACGCAACTGCCTGCCCACACCTGCGTCAGCAGTGCACGTGCACGGTTCAGCGCATGGCATGATTAAATATGGACCCCTAGTGTCGCTTCTTTGACACAATGTCGAAGTGAGTGACAGACGGGGATCGTCTAGGTTACTATTGTAACCTCCGTTCCCTGATGCAGGAAACGAGACGTTGTGTCCTCCCGGCCACGACACTATATCTCTGACTATCGAACTGTAGAAACTGCAGTCTGGGTATTTTGGAACCACTTATTCTATCGAGTCTGGCAATGCAGACCCATGACTTGCTTCCTATTCGATGCCAAAATAACGTTCCTTTGCTTTTTGTGACATCTTGGAAATAAAGACATGAGGTATTGATCTTATCTCATGACTATTCTCATTTCAGTAAATGTTGCATTTCCCTTTCAGAATATCACAGCTGCCTCAATTTGTTTCATCAGGTGAAGACAAAAACAAAGGAAGGCTGGACACAGATGTCAACACCAACACCAGCAAAACCAGAGCTTTTCTTGTCGCCTGCAGAGCAACTGAAGAGTATCTATTATTTCCAGGAGTGAGGTGCCCTTTAAATGTCAGAAATGATGGATAAAATGCGGCATGCAAGTGATTTGTAGCTATTTACTTTGTAAAGGTGAAACATTACAATGCCCTCAAAAGTTAATCTCTAACTTACAAACACCACAGTACTCATAGAGCATGTATTCAGCTTAAAGGGCAATATAAAGTTCCCTAAGTAGGGGCCAGTTTACTTTAAAAGTATTTTTATACCACCACCTTTTGGCACATCAAGTCACTGTAACTTTTGTACTGCTAGCTTAATAGACACCAAACTGTTCTATTCCTAGTGAGCTGCCTCTGAAGGTGGCATTTAAAGGCATCATAGGTGCGAACCGTATGCAGTTGGTTCTAACATGTAAGCAACTTTACATTGGAGAAACTAGTAACCTGCAATAGTTACTTCAAGGATCTATTCATACTTGAACAAACCTATAAAAATGGCTTTTGTTTGTGTAACATAATTTATCAGATTGATTTATACAGATTAAATTACATTTTGACATCAATAAAAAACAGTAAATTTAAAGGTGCACTTACTGGTAACTTTCTTTGTGTGTGTCATCTTGGAATTACACTGACACCTAGTGGCATGGATGCAGCATCATTCAAAATCAAGATCTAAGTTTCAGATGCCACTAAAGAAATGTAGTATTTAGAGTAAGTCATGATTAATTTAATTATTGAGTAAAAGTGTCCAATAACAGGGCGGTTACTAAGATTAAGCGAGAAGTATTCGACTGGCCATGCGATTCTAACATAGCATCCCTCATGAGGTGACCCTCTGCATGTAAAATAACAGCTTTTAGAACATTACAGAGATGACTGAAGTCTTCGTCTGATGTGAGTGGTTATGATTTTTTACATGTATTTTAAAATGACAATTAATTTATTGTTGTAGAAAATTTTAGAGTGAAAAAAATTACTGAGTGCGCCTTTAAATGTAACCACATGGAGCCTATTTTTAGGTTAATATTTTGTTTAGTGTATGTAGAGAGTTCCAGATTAGCCACTTATGAGGTTCCATTTAAGTTAGGATGCTGTAACAGAAGTAGCAAGGCAGTTCACTAGGTTTTGGAACAGAACTACTAGTTATTAAAAAGATCATAAGGCAGCTACTATGATGCATCTAACAGATAAACAGTTGAATTGTGTGTACAATCCACCAAAAAGTAACCATAATTAATTATTCATCCAGCCTGGAAACATTTAGAGGGCAAGGAAATATCAAATGCCATTGTGGAAACATTGAGACAAAAGCAGTGAAAGAGCAAAGGCAACAGGAGATTTATTTATTTATTTATTTATTTATTTATTTATTCATAGAAACAGCCAGGAAAGACAGACAATAGTGTTCATATATTTATAGTCCTTTGTGTTGTGGCATTTAACAAGTGTGACCATGAAAACAGCAGCTAAGGCTACAGTTAGTGTGTCTGATTCAAAGGGGTGACTCACTCAGCTCCACCTGTTTCTCATATTATTCAAAAAATCATGACTATTCACAGCATAAGATGAGGCCTATTTCATTACTCAAAATGAATGTAGCTATTATTACAATTTCTAATCATTCAATTGTTACCAGTACAGTATATTAGAGTACTTCAAATGCCCTGGGCTTGTTGTCTAAACTAATTTTAAGGGACTATATAAATATGCAATTCTATAACAGCATTCTGGCTAAGTATTACTTGCAACATGATTAGAAGGTAAACAATTCAATGAAGGTGTTTTTCTTGGTGTATGAGGTGTAATTTAGCAATAAATGCATTTTCACTGCTAAGTGCTATTTCTGTGTTTTGTGTGCTTCGATGCAAGGCACTTGAGTCGTTTTGGTAAGAAAGTATCTGATAGATTGTGTAAATGAGTGTGATTATAAAAATGGACCTAGTGATAAATCAATGGGGAATTTGTTGCAATGATAATTTTATAGCCACGTACAAATTCATCATTCACAAATGCCAGATAACTTTCACTGATTATACATTTCCTGTTAATTTCCTGCTTAAAGACTGCACAAGGTATTTATAGGAAGAAATAACTGCCTTCATAATAAAAAATGTTTCTTATCAAATTGCAATTCATTTGACCCACAGAAATGAGTTTGCATTTATCTAAATGACCTTGCTATTCTGTATTTCTTAAATATTTATTTTTTTCCTTTTATTGGCAATAACTATTAGTATAAACATATATTCTAAAGATTTAGTTTCTTCCCCCTTTTATCTTTGTTTGTTTCTTTCTTTTTTTCACAAACATTGTTTACTAATTTGTTATACTGTTAAATCACATGTGTACATTCATGCAAAAACAAATATATAAAAATGAATAATAGAATGTGACACTTACATTGTAAATAAATGGGGCCAATTTATGGATTAAAGGCAAAAATGCGAAGCTTATAATTTTCTAAAATCACTTACATTAATTCTTCTGTTAAAACTCATGTATTATTTGAGCTGTAAAGTTGTTTAAAGTTTCGTTAACCTGGATTAAAGGGTTTTCGCCTTCATGTTATCATGGCAACGAAGTTTCAAATTGGATAGAACTTAATACAGAATAGGCTAGGAAGCAATTTTATCACACTAAGGTCATGTTAACACACATATTGTTTATGTATTGTGTAGTGATCAACTGATATGGGTTTTTAAATGCCGATACCGACATCCAGAGAGCAGGGTGGCCAATAGGCAGATACGATGCTGATATATTACACAATTTAATATAGTAAATAACATTAACATAAAATTGTTAACATAATGTTAATAACATTAACATAACATAAAAATAAAAAAAAAACTCTTATTTATCACTAAATTAACTCAATTTCAAACTAACTTTGTAAAAAAGAATATAAAAAATATATATATTGTATTTTAAATGGTAGACAGCATTTCTTCTGATTTCTGTTTAGTCATCAAATTTTTGTAAATTATTTGCATATGGAGACTTGTTAATATATTAGCAAGAAGGAAATAATAGTACACACAGGAGTCCAGAAACCATGGATGGCATGTCCACATTAACAATCGTATTTTCTTGATTGCTCAATTGGAAACATCTTAGTCTCAGATCACGCCCTGGTGAGTTTGCTGTGGAGCAGCGGAGCCCAGGCCTCCAGTTCTCGGCATTGCCTGATGCCGGTGGCTGAGGGAGAGGACGTCGTAAGCGGTGTGCGAGGAAGCGGAAGCGCGGCAAGAGGGCAAGGGTCCATGCTAGGTTAAAAACCAACCCTAGCCGGCCAGCTCTCCCATCTATCCTACTCTCAAATATTTGCTCCCTGGACAATAAACTGGATTACATCCGACTCCAGCAGACTACGCAGCATGAGTTTAGAGACTGCTGCGTCTTTGTTTTCACGGAGACGTGGCTCAGTGACAGAGTTCCGGATGCCGCCATTCAGCTAGACGGGCTCGCCTCGTTTCGTGCCGACAGAAATGTAGCTCTGTGCTGTAAGACTCATGGTGGTGGTGGCTTGTTTGTTTACATCAACAAGGAATGGTACAAAAACTCTATGCTAGTCTCTAGCTGCTGCTCATCCTTGGTGGAGCTTGTGACTGTTAGATGCAGACCTTTTTATTTACCATGGGAATTCATCACTGTCGTTTTTACTGCCAGCGCTAATGCTAAGGAAGCGCTCTGTGAACTGTATGGGGCTATTAGCGAACTGCAGAACGCTCAACCTTTGCAACCATGCAAATCTCAAGACAGTGCACCCTAAATTCCATTAGTATGTGGACTTTGCAAGGAGACGGGCGAACATGCTCAATCTTGTTCACACAAACATCCCAGGCACATACCAGGCGGAGCTAATGATGTTATGCTAATCCCAGCATACAGGCCGCTCAACAGGCGCACAAAACCGCTTCAAAAGCAGATGAAAACTTGGCCAGCAGGAGTCATCTCTGCTCTTCCGGACTGTTTTGAGTGTACTGATTGGCACATGTTCAGGGAGGCTGCAACATATGGCGACTCTACCAACTTGGAAGAATACGCAGCATCAGTGATCAGCTACATCATCAAGTGTATTGATGATGTCACTTTCTCCAAGACCATCACCACACGCTCCAACCAGAAGCCGTGGATGACTGCGGAGGTGCGTGCGCTGCTGAGTACCCAAGACTCTGCCTTCAGAGCAGGCAACATGTGGCCATAAGAACAGCAAGGGCCAAACTGTCCCAGGCCATCAGAGAGACAAAGCGTGCACACGCCCAGGGAATCCACAGTCACTTCCAGGACAGCGATGACATGCAGCGCATGTGGCAGGGCATCCAGGCCATCACCAACTACAGAGCAACATCAGTTGCCTGTGACAAAGATGCCTCCATTCCAGATGCGCTTAATGACTCCTACGCTTGGTTTGAGGAGCAGAACAACGTGATGGTGAGGAAGACCACCCCTCTTCCCAACGACCAGGTGCTCTGTCTTACCACGGCTGATGTCAGGAAAACTCTACATAGAGTCAACCCACGGAAGGCTGCTGGACCAGATAACATTCCTGGCTGAGTGCTCAGAGGATGTGCAGACCAGCTGGCAGATGTTCTTACCGACATCTTCAACATCTCTCTGAAAAGTGCCATTGTTCAAACATGCTTCAAGGCCACCACCATCGTCCCCATGCCCAAGAAGTCTTCAGTGTCCTACCTCAATGACTAACGTCCCGTCGCACTCACACCCATCATCACAAAGTGCTTCGTGAGGCTCATCATGAGGCACATTAAGACCCAGCTGCCCCCCTCACTAGACCGACTACAGTTCGCATATCGTCCCAACCATTCAACAGACGATGCCAGCGCCACCACCCTCCATCAGGCTCTCACCCACCTAGATAAAATGGACTCATACATTCGAATGCTGTTCATAGACTTCAGCACAGCATTCAACACAATCATTCCTCAGCACCTATTTGGAAAGCTGAACCTACTGGGCCTGGACACCTCCCTCTGCAACTGGATCCTGGACTTCCTGACTGGGAGACTTCAGTCAGTCCATATCGGGAACAGCATTTCCACCACCACCACACTGAGCACTGGGGCCCCCCAGGGCTGTGTGCTCAGTCCACTGCTGTTCCCTCTGCTAACTCACGACTGTGCAGCAGTGCACAGCACGAACCACATCATCAAGTCCGCCGATCTGATGACTGAGCAAAAAAAGTCTCTTGATTTTGAGATAACCTTGGAGGAGCTTGGCGATGTAATTAAGGCCCTGCCTACAGGCAAGTCTCTGGGGCCAGATGGCTTTGCCGCTGAATTTTTAAATCTTATTCTACAGAACTGGCTCCACTTTTAGAAGTTTATACGGAATCATTAAAGAGTGGAAACCTTCCGCCAACCATGACACAAGCCCGGATCAGTCTGATTCTTAAAAAGGACAAAGATCCAAGTGAGTGTAATAAATACCATCCAATTTACCTGATCCAGCTAGACGTAAAAATATTGTCAAAAATATTGGCTAACCGATTAAGTTATGACATCTCTTATAAATATAGATCAGGTGGGGTTTATTCGGGGCCATAACTCTTCTGATAACATTAAGCGTTTCATCAAATCATGTGGTCAGTGGAGAATGATCAGACTACGGTCGCTGCTATCTCACTTGATGCTGAAATGGTGTTCGATATGGTAGAGTGGGATTATCTTTTTAAGGTTTTGGAAATATACAGGTTTGGGAATATTTTTATTGGATGGATTAATTTACTTTATAGACACCTGGTAGCGGCGGTACAAATGAATGGATTCATTTCAGATTATTTTACTCTGGATAGGGGCACTCGGCAGGGTTGTTGTTCTGTCTTGCCCTAGAACCATTAGCAGCCATGATAAGAAAGGAAGATGATTTTCCAGGTGTGGTGGCGGGAGGTATAGCGCATAATGCTTTATGCAGATTATATTTTATTATTCGTCTCTGACCGCACTAGATCTATGCCTTGCCTCCACAGAATTATTAATTCCTTTTCTAAGTCCTCAGGATACAGAGTCGATTGGTCTAAATCCGAAGCTTTGTCTCTGACAGCGTACTGCCCAGTAACAGCTTTTCAGCAGGGCACCTTCCAGAGGCCCAAACAGTGCATTACGTAATTGGGCATCTTATTCCCAGCAAATATGTGTGATTTCGTTAGAGTTCATTTTGACCCATTAATAAAAAGGTTTTTAAAAAGCGATGTGGGCAGGTGGGCTTCAATACATTTATCTATGATTGGGAAAGTTAATGTTATTAAAATGAATTGTACATTTATTTAAATGTTTGCCACGAGCATATGGCTGAACGCAAAACTACATATTAATAAGTCCCATTTCTGCTGGTCAGAGTGGATTGTGAGGGAGGTTATTACGCTCAGTGACCTACATGAGAGTGGAATGTTGAGATATTTTGAAAATCTGGTTCAACATTTAAGGATTCCCAGATCTCAGTTCTTTAGGTATTTACAGCTGTGCCACATGCTCTGTACTATATTTGGGAGTAGCATACACCCCCCTAAAGTGACAGATACTCTGGAAGTTGTGAATACTGCTTCTGGAAAAGGTCATGAGGCATCAGTGTATTAATCGCTGTTAATTCAGTCTGGGGGATGGAGCTTCAACTTCTCTCAAGAGATTATGGGAGAAAAAACTGGTATTGGAGGAGGGAGTGTGGGCTAGGAATCTAAAAAATGTCATCTGATGCAATTTTAGATTTTGCATTGATTCTATAGGACCCCCTCTAGATTGTATAGTCTTGGTCTTAAAGACAAACCCACCAATTTAAGATCCAAGAATTTTTGTTGAGGGTTCAGATCTTCATGTGTGACGTAGTGGACATTTGATTTTCATTTTGCCCCAGACTGTGTATTTTGGGTGATGGAGCAGTCCTGAATATGGGTGATAGATATATGGAGAGCTGGGTCCTTACCAGCATGATGATTGGCAGGCAGGTAATCCTCAGGGGATGGAGGTCGATTGATACCCCCTTATTTTGTGAGTGGTGCGTGGGCAGGGTGGCAACGTTTGAGGAGATGGTATATAGAAGACTAGGCAACCTGGATATATACATCATGAAATGGGGCAGCTATCTAGCCTTTTTGGAAGGCTCTCGAGCAGGGGCAGCAGAAAGAGACTAGTTTTTTTTGTATTTAATTTTTTTATGTTTCTAAATATTTTCTGCTGTTTTATTGTCTATTTGTGTGTCTTTGTCCGTTGGCTTTTACCACTGGAGTGCTTGTTTGTGTCAGGTGGGGGTGGGGGGTAAGTGATTTCATGTGGTTTGATTTAGCATTTTCTGTTGTGTCTATTTGATTTGCTGCACGGAATCAGTAAAACATTTTAATAACAAAAACAATCGTGTTTTATAAAAAAATACTGAATCAAACCAATTGCCCATACAGTGCATAGTAAATAAGACATTTACTCATAGCACACGTGAAGTGCTTATGCGTTCAATTTGCACTCACACACTCATGCGGATCCAGCTCGAGCAACAATCTCATGACAATTAAAACAGCCTGGATCGCCTGCTTGGATTGTCATGGTCTGACCGTCATGATTTGGGAACTTTTGATCTTGAACCTGATGTTTTGATTCTGGTTGATAGAGGAAGATATTAGATGAGCACTCGACTGGAAGAAAATGCTGAATTTCACAAGGTTCGTGAAAAACATCTCTTAAACAAGATATATATAATAGAAGTTTCATTGATATTTGCCTTTTATAATTAAAATGATAAAGAGGCTGATAGAATACGTGTTTTAGAGGTAAATAAATGAGCGCTCAACAGGATCTACTGAAGTTGTGTCAGGATGGTTTATTACATATGTTTAGACGAGATATGTGCAAATTTGCAGATGGTATATGATATTAGTTTTAGTGATATTTGCCTTTTTATCATTAGAAAATATATTTAAAAGTTACAGGGAACAGTTGAGGAGAGAGATGGAGAATGAAACAGGCGAGCCTATAATATTATGAGTTCAAACCTGGCTGTCGCGGCTCTAATATGCGGACCATTTAAATGAGGTCTTTTACTGTAGTGACATGATTGCACGTAACAACTAAAAGAACCATGACTGGTCTCAGTTGCTTCACATGCAAGCAATCAGCACCCTCAAGAAACAAATCGACCAAAGGGGAAAATATATCAGCCGATGCCGATAATTAAAATCAATTCAGAATATCTTCAAATGTATCGGTCTCAGCGATATATCGGTTGACCACAGGTCTTGTGGCTATACTTCTGAAACAGTGAGTATTTTAACATTAACGGATTGGCCCCATTCACTTCCATTGTAAGTGCCTCACTGTAACCCATCCATCCATCCATCCATCGTCAACCGCTTATCCTGTGTACAGGGTCGCGGGGGGCTGGAGCCTATCCCAGCTAACATTGGGCGAAAGGCGGGGGACACCCTGGACAGGTCACCAGTCCATCGCAGGGCCACACATAGACAGACGTACACTCACACTCACCTCCACATCCACACCTAGGGCAATTTTTTGGAGACACCAATTAACCTAGCCTGCATGTCTTTTTGGATGGTGGGAGGAAGCCGGAGTACCCGGAGAGAACCCACGCAGACACGGGGAGAACATGCAAACTCCACACAGAAAGGCCGGGGAAACCAGGGTTTCACTGTAACCCAAATTTTCAATATTTTCAAAGATAAGGAGGGAAGAGTGAAAATAATTTTTTGTAGTAATCAACATTATGCTGCAAATGCTGTCGATTGAACTTAACTTGTATTGAACCTTGAGTATTCCATTAAAGAACATGAGTTGCATGAGCATACATTATATAATGCTCTTAATGAGCTCTGAGCTCTTAATCACAGATCAATAATAGGATCCAATATGGCTTTGTCAGTATATGCCTGCTACATTAGTCTCAAATTATAAAAAGGTTTCCGTGGTGTGTGCCACTTCAGAAGAAAATTACAGAGCTACCATTGGGAAAGCATTTTACAGTTAGTAATAACCTATAAAATTACATTTTCAGAACACAGTGACCATCATTCAAGAAATGGAGAATAATTTTTCAAGGCCTGAGTCTGATGCTCATGAGATTTGAATCTTGGGACGCATTGTCAAAGCACTTTACTTCAGCACTTTTAAACTAAGGAAGTCTATTGCAATTTTCTTGAGATGGGGCTAATTATGGAAATATGTTGTGACACCCATAATGATTTCCCATTCAAATCAAGAGAAATGCTGCAGTTGTAGGCTAATATTAACAGTAATATTTTGGAAAAGCACTGTGTCTACTTGTATCATCATTTATGTCACACATATAATGTACTGAACAAACTGGCAACACTTTGCATTACAGGTTAACTTTAGTTAACCAAGATTAATAAATGCAGTAAAAGTGTTGTTCATTACTGATTCATGTTATGCAGTTAACAAATGGTAAAAAATAGAAACTTTTCTTTGTAAAGTGTTTCCTAAAACTTGAAAATACTCGAATCAACGCATAAAACTAAATCAAAACACAACTTTATCATTACTGAATTGAAACTAACAACCGCACTCTCATTAGACTTCTTGCCCTTCCACTTGCTTTCACTATTTCATGTTTGAAATGGTGGTGTTGTGAATTATTGCTGTTGTTATGGCAAATCCTCTTGGGTTCTGACCTTTCAAATGAAATCACCTGCTTAGTGATCAAGAATGTACTATTCTAATACTCTGTTGTGTTTCACAACCAACAAAAGATGTTTACCCAGTATTGAATTAAATACTTAATATATAATGTTAAATACTTTCCCTGTTAAAACAATGGTTAATTAGTAATAATTACCCAATGTACATACATTTATGATAAATTTTACTATTAGCCAAGAATTAAAGAGAAAACATTACTGTATATGTTCATTCGGAAAGAAACAAATAACATAAAACATCTGCTCAGCTGACCACAACATTCAGATTTTTCATAAATGCATCAGTGCAAAGTTACTGATCAGTGATTGTGAAGAAAATTGATTATAACAACATTTCTGGGAAAACTCAAAAATCATTCTTTGTTGTTTTTCTTTCTTTATAAAGATAATTCAAAGTTTTTGATTTGGTTACATGATGAATGCCACTAATTTATCTCTATGCTTGTCTGCCAGTGTAGAAATGGCACAGGGATAAAATGGGGGACTTGCAGTGAATTCACAAAAAGGTAAATATTGTAATATTGACTGTGGCAATGCAATTTCAGCTGATACAGACTAGGATGCACTTCCTTAAACCCTTAAAGCTGATGAATTTTTGGGGGGATCTCCTGGGATAAGAGCGCATGATATTACCTCAGTGGAGGGAAAGGGCGTTAGGTGCAAGCATTACACCCGGTCAGTTGTTACCGCGTTATCGAGTTCTACCGGCTCGGACCTGAGAGGACACGGGATGAAACCGACTCAACCCTAAGATTGAAAAATCTCGTAAAGGTATTGGGTGTTGCCCAACCTGCTGCTTTGTATATGTCTGCTAAGGAGGTGCCTTTGGCCAGTGCCCACGAGGATGCCACACTTCTCGTCGAGTGTGCTCAAACCCGCAAGGGGGCGGGCATGGCCTGGGTGTGATAGGCCAATGCTATGGTGTCAATCACCCAGTGAGAAAGCCTCTGTTTGGCATTCCCTTTCCGCTGTCCACCAAAGCAGACAAAGAGCTGCTCAGAACGTCTAAAGGTCTACGTGTGGTCCAAATAGATACGCAAAGTATATACCGGACACAGCAACGAAGGGGCTGGGTCTGCCTCCTCCCGGGGCAGCGCTTGCAGGTTCACTACCTGGTCTCTGAAGGGAGTCCTAGGAACCTTGGGCATGTAGCCCGGTCGCGGTCTTGGGGTGACGTGAGTTTCTGCCGGACCGAACTCCAGGCAGGTGTCGCTGACAGAGAACGCTTGCAGGTCCCCAACCCTCTTGATGGAGGTGAGCTTGATCAGGAGGGCCGTCTTCAAGGAGAAGGCCTCAAGCTCAACTGAGTCAAGCAACTCGAAAGGGGGGTCTCTGAAGGCCTGAGAGGACCACTGAGAGAACCCAGGAGGGGAACAGGCTTGGTCGGGGAGGATTCAACTTCCGGCGCCTCTAAGGAACCTGATAATCAAGTCATGCTTACCCAAGGACTTGCCGTCCACTGCGTTGTGGTGGGCCACGATAGCGGCTACATACACCTTCAAGGTGGAGGGGGACAGCCTCCCCTCACACCACTCTTGCAGGGATGAAAGCACTGACTGAACTCCGCATCTCTGCGGGTCTTCAGACCGGGAAGAACACCAATTTGCGAACAAGCGCCACTTTGGGGCGTAAAGTTGCCTGGTAGAGGGAGCTCTGGCTTGGTTGATCGTGTCTACGACAGCAGGTGGTAGACCAAATAGATCTTCCGCATCCCATCAGGGGCCAGACGTGTCTTCTTGTCTTCTGTTTGCTTCTGCATGATTTGTGATCTTTGGAAATAATAAAAATTATTATCAAACTGGAGAGGAGGAGTGGGATATAAAATATATATAGCCATAAATGAGAGCATGTATGCATTATGTATATTTTATATGAAAGAATGTCCATTCAGAGAAGTTTTAAAATAAAGCAAACTGCTACATCATATTAAAGCATGTTTAAAAATGTGCATATGCAAGAGTTTGATTTACATTATGTTAGAACAAATGAAGATGGGCTGGACCAAATTAGTAGAGGGCAATTTTCATCATCCTCAAGACAGCTATAGTGAGGGCAGGTGAAGAACAGATTTATAAATCAGTGGACATTCACAAACCATTATTCTAGAGACAAGAGGTAGAGATCACATTATGCAAACGCCTTTTCATAAATCAACATTTATTTCCCTGGTTTCTGACAGGAATTACCCATGGGATCATTGTCTTTATTATTCTGCACAAACATTAAGATACCCCAAGTAGATGCAAATGAAACCTTAAGTTCTTAGATAAAAAACAACATAGAAAAAATCACCAAATATTTATTGACTTTTGATAATTAATGTTCAAAGTTATGTTGTGCATTTGGGCACAGGTTGTGGGGTTAGTTGGCACACTGTTAAAACACAAGTTTTTAAGTTTTAAGAGACAAGAAACACACAAAAAAAACTAAAACAAACAATCAACAGTTTATTTTAAACCAGAACAATAGAACAACTCATGTTAGTCTTCAATATTATGAGTAATGATTATGTAATTAATATAATGAATTTTATTAACATAATTATCATTTATATATACAAGTTTACAGTTTGTAATTAAAGTTTTTTTTTATTTTATTTGTATAAACTTGTATAAATACAGGCGTATGCAAAAGTTTAGGCACCCCTGACAATTTCCATGATTTTCATTTATAAATAATTGGGTGTTTGGCTCAGCAATTAACAGAAAATGTGCAATATGCATCAAAACGAAATTAGACAGGTGCATGAATTTGGGCACCCTTGTCATTTTGTTGATTTGAATACCTGTAACTACCTAGCACTGATTAATTGGAACACACAATTGATTTGGTGAGCTCATTAAGCCTTGAACTTCATAGACAGGTGTATCCAATCATGAGAAAGGGTATTTAAGGTGGCCAATTGCAAGTTGTTGTTCTCTTTCACTCTCCTCTGAAGAGTGGCAACATAGGGGCCTCAAAACAACTCTCAAATAACCTGAAAACAAAGATTGTTCGACATTATGGTTTAGGGGAAGGCTACAAAAAGCTGTCTCAGAGATTTAAGCTGTCTGTGTCCACTGTGAGGAACATAGTGAGGAAATGGAAGACCACAGGCACAGTTTTTGTTAAGGCCAGAAGTGGCAGGCCAAGTAAAATATCGGAGAGGCAAAGGCAAGGATGGTGAGAATGGTCAAAAACAGCCCACAGACCACCTCCAAAAACATATAACATCATCTTGCTGCAGATGGTGTCACTGTGCATCGTTCAACAATTCAGCGCACTTTGCACTAGGAGAAGCTGTCCGGGAGAGTGATGCGGAAGAAGCCTTTTCTGCACACACGCCACAAACAGAGTCCCTTGAGGTATGCAAATGCACATTTGGACAAGCCAGCTTCATTTTGCAAGAAGGTGCTGTGAACTGATGACACAAAGATGGAGTTATTTGGTCATAACAAGAGGCATTATGCATGGTGGCAAAAGAACACAGCGTTCCAAGACAAACACTTGCTACCCACAGTAATTTGGTGGAGGTTCCATCATGCTGTGGGGCTGTGTGGCCAGTGCCGGTACTGGGAATCTTGTTAAAGTTGAGGGTCGCATGGATTCCACTCAGTATCAGCAGATACTTGAGAATAATGTAGAGGAATCAGTCACAAAGTTGAAGTTTCGCCGGGGCTGGATATTTCAACAAGACAACGACCCAAAACAAAATCTACTCTGGCATTTATGCAGAGGAACAAGTACAATGTTCTGGAATGGCCATCCCATTCCCCAGACCTGAATATCATTGAAAATCTGTGGGGTGATTTGAAGCGGGCTGTCCATGCTTGGCAACCATCAAACCTAACTGAACTGGAGATGTTTTGCAAGGAGGAATGGTCCAAAATACCTTCATCCAGATTCCAGACACTCATTCCAGGCTATAGGAAGCGTCTAGAGGCAGTTATTTCTGCTAAAGGAGGCTTAACTAAACTCTGTTGGGGTGCCCAATTTTATGCACCTGTCTAATTTCGTTTTGATGCATATTGCACCAATAAACCTCATTTCACTACTGAAATATTACTGTGTCCTTCAGTTATTTGATAGATCAAAATAAAATTGCTGATCCAAACACCCAATTATTTATAAATGAAAATCATGGAAATTGTCAGGGGTGCCTAAACTTTTGCATATGCCTGTATATAAATCTTAGCTTAAACTTGTTTTATATCAATTCAAAACATTTTTAATCACACAAATGAAAGGAACCAAGGGTATCGCTAGTTTAGATT
The DNA here is from genome assembly GCF_025860055.1 of Xyrauchen texanus. Lineage (NCBI taxonomy): Eukaryota > Metazoa > Chordata > Actinopteri > Cypriniformes > Catostomidae > Xyrauchen > Xyrauchen texanus. The sequence continues at coordinate 27,739,485 of NC_068300.1, read as the reverse complement.
GAACTGTTTGTAAGTGTAATAGGTCTAATAATAATAATAATAATAATAATAATAAATATAGCTGCTAGCAGATATTAACGGGTTCAATCCTTTTAAGAACTTTCAAAGTATACAAAAAAGGAATGTATTTGTATATGTATATGTACTTTGTAAGTTGCTGAATTTGTAAACTGGTGTTAAATATGACTGATGTCTTGTGTTCAACGATCCTTACACAGGATAATTATTATGGTGGTCATTTTTTTTACTTTTTAACTGTTATAAAGCCACAATGCACCCAATCTCCAAAAAGGTTTTAGATGTCTGAATTTTTATTTTAGGAATTATAGGCTTTTGGATACACTTGGTCAAACCCACATGATAAATGCAACCCCTAAATACCTAAATAAATAACTAAAGTTCAACTTTTCTTTGATATTTATTGACCTAGGGAGTCCTAGATGTAGTTCACAATAGCAGATAACATTGAATAATATACAATAATTTACACACCATTTATACAGCAATTTTCTGAAAAATGATTGGCTGCTGGCGGCCATGTTTTTTTATTTGTCTTAGTCATATTGTAGTATATGTAAGCATTTGGCCCCTACAAGATGCATACCGATTTTCAACTTCATTGATAATACAGTTGCAGAGTTATGAGCTTTTTTTGTGGTAGCGCCCCCTATAGGCTTATGTTTTCGCAATTTTGTATGCAGACTCAAAATGTGTTGTATATATGTATCAAGTTTCGTAACTTTTGGCCTTTTTGTTTGGCAGATATTGGTCAATATGCACAAAATAGATGACGCCTGACCAATTAGTTGGCTTATATCTTTGCAACGCTTTGTCAAGTCAAAAGTTTTTGTCAGGAGGGTTCATAGTAGACACACACCAATTGTTGTGAGAATCAGATACACGGCCTAGGAGGAGTTTGAAAAAGTAGCATTTTTAGAAAATTAGAATAGCGGAAACATTTTATAAAATGCCATAAAACGAAGATATACATTTTGTAGGTCTTGGTGCATATTTTGAGATTATTCAACTCGGTTGCAGAGTTATTGGTGAAAAGGTAAATGTCCTTGTCATAGCGCCACCTTGTGGCAGATTTTCATAAAACTTGGTACACAGCCTCATACTAACACTGTCTACAAACATCTCAAGTTTCTTAACGGTCGGCCATTAATATTTGATGTTATTAGTTGCTGAAAATTGATTGGCTACTGGCGGACATATTTTTTATTTGTCCAACTGATATTGTAGTATATGTTAGCCTTTGGCATCTACAAGACGCATACCAATTTTCAACTGCATTGATCATACGGTTGCGGAGTTATTAGCGGTTTTTTTAGTTGTAGCGCCCCCTATAGGCGAAACGTTTTGCAACTTTGTGTGCATCCTCAGAATGTCCTGTTATCTAAGTTTATCAAGTTTCGTAACATTTGGCCTTTTCGTTTGGTAGATATTGGTCAATACGTAAACACGGACGACAGCTTTGAAAATTCGAAGATATAATGGCTTATATCTTCATATGCTTTGACGAATCAAATTTCCTTTGATAACTTTTTGTCAAGAGGTTTCATAGTAGACACATGACAATTTTAGTGTGAATCGGACATATGGCGTAGGAGGAGTTTTGCAAATTGCAAATTAGCGCGAAAATTTCATGACAGAAGATATAGATTTTGTTCGTCTTGAGCCAAAGAATGGTCTAGTATTTATAGGACCACTATAAATTTATGGGATCACTATAGCACCACCTTGAGGCCGATCGAGCTGAAACTTTGATATGCTGTAGTGTTCTGGGGGACTACCTTCCCTCAAAGTTTCAGCTCTCTACAACTTACGGTTTGGTCTGCACAATCAGTTTTAGGGCAGAATAATAAAAATAATAATACAAATCCTTACAATTACAATAGGTTTCTCGCCCTTCGGGCTTGAACCCTAATAAGTATTATTATTATTATTATGCAGTTTAATGTTATGTATATGTGTGTATTTAGAGGAATTAATTTGGTAAATATTGTGTATGAAGCCATTGAAGTTTATAAATTATGATCTGTTCTTTTTTAATTCCAAGTGTGATAACCCAAAAACCAATGTGCCAAAAAAAAAAAAAAAAAATGCCAACAAACTCCACTCACACTCTTTTGATAAATTATGTTAGTCAGCTAGTCAGATTTTGATCTGGATATTTCAACAAAGCAACGCTGAGATGGCAAACTCTTTCATATGGTCATGGTTATGAAGCCTTGCAGCAAAAATATACACTAATCGTTGAATGGCGCTGCGTCATTTGCTCAAGGCATGCGTTCAACCCGCCTCCTCTCCTCGTCGTATAAAAGCGTCTGAACATCTCCCTTCACAAAACTGACCAAGTTTAGAGCAGTGCCCATAGCTTTTACGCACATGTGACCAAAATGCGTTTAATTAGGCATACCTTGAGTGTTAATATTTAATGAGCTAAACGATATCATGGAGGTGAATACTACACTATTAGGACGCAACTTCATAGACTTGCGCATCTTTGCAGAGAAACTTCTGTCGTCTGCAAACCGGTCTCAACAATTTCCGGACAATGAAACGGACCGCGTCTCCCAAGAGGATTTGGACGTGAACACAGACATCTACTCCAAAGTTTTGGTCAGTGTGATTTATGTGCTGTTGTTTGTTGTCGGCTGTTTGGGGAACTCGATTACCTTGTATACACTTGTCACGAAGAAATCTCTTCAGAACCTCCAGTGTACGGTGCATTATCACCTGGCGAGTCTCGCCATATCCGACCTTCTCATCCTGATCCTTTGCATGCCCATTGAGTTGTACAACTTCATCTGGGTGCATCATCCCTGGGCTTTTGGGGAGGCGGTTTGCAAAGGTTACTACTTTCTGAGGGACGGCTGCTCCTATGCGACGGCGTTCAACATCGCCAGTCTGAGCGTGGAGCGCTTCATGGCCATCTGTCACCCGTTCAAGGCGAAGAGCATCATGTCGCGAAGCCGCACCAAGAAACTCATCAGCGCCATGTGGCTAGCGTCTTTTTTGCTGGCCACCCCGATGCTCTTCACTATGGGACAGCGTGTCGTGGACAGTGAGTTCATTTGCACCACCATCGTGTCCTCGATAAGTGCCAAAACCGTCCTACAGGTGAGTGCGCACAAGCACTCTTTACATTCTTGGAATGAATGGAGCATTCCCGAAATGATTTGGTGATATCCATTTGGCATTGGATCGAAGAAAATGTGTCTTATCGAAATGAACAACCTGTTGCATACTATTTCTTGTTAATTATTAATAAAATATGTAATAGACCATATTCAACATCCATGCAAGGAAAACTCATACAGAAATCTGATATATGGCCATGTAGCCTGTATGAACACATATACAATTATTGTTCATAAATTTAGGCATGTACATATTCAAATTCCATTTGAACATACATAAAGTAATAAATATCAAGAGAACCTTGGCTACATACAGTATGTGTTTTAAATGTATTGCCATATATCAGATTTCTGTATGGGACCAAAATACCTGAAATCGCTTATGGCAAACCATCATAATGGCCATTGTAATTACAGAGATGGGAATATTGTTTTTTAATTTATATGATCCTTTAGCTAATAATATCTCAACAGTTGCGTATTTTATTCTGAACCACAAGGGTAGCTGTTAACTTGTCAGTTATTTATTATTCCCCTTTGGTTCTTTTGAAATTGCAAATTAAATGTTGATGAGCTGATTATTCAAACATATATAAAATGATGAGCATTGTTTTGCAGCAGCGTTCTGATTGCACACACTTTTTCCTGTTTGAGCAATGATGGTCAAAATATACATAAGTGGTTCTTATGAATTTAACGACTTCAGTTGTTGTAAATATAAATACATAACACAATTTCCTTCTAAATATCTGTTTTACTCTTAAGGCACCTTATCTAACTAACAATAAATAAACTAAATGAACAAAAAAATAGGAATTTTCTTTCTTAAATGCAATGTGATTGTTCTCTGTGTCCTGAAGTTAATACTGATTGCCTGGAAATAGAAACATTATTCTTTGACTCTTGGAAATTGTCCTCACTGGATTAAACAGCATGCCCACCTTATTCTTTTTTATTACACCATTGAAACAAATGTAGTCTGGAATGCAATCTTTTTACAAGGACCATCTTATGCTTAAACACAAAACACATACACAATACAGGGTACAAAAAAGGTCACCTGTGGAGTTCTAGCATGAGAGGCAAAGAAAAATATGTATATATCATTTTATATCATTTACATCATTCAGTCCTTGAAGTGCATGTGGCTGGATGAGGACAGTGGACACAGCCAATGAGTCACAATATGAATCAGACAGAGCCTGCATAACTGAAAAGAGAATGAGCAAAAGGAAATAGACAATTTATGAATATATATATACAGTAATAAATACTAGAATGAAAAAAAAAAAGATGTAGCTTATGGTGAGAAGTGCAAAGAGAAATAGAAAAAATGGTGAGTAAATGAATGATGGATGAATTTGTAATGACAAATTTCATTAGTTATTATTGTGTTGTGTGAATGCATGTGTGCGTGCATGTCATGCTGAGACATTGTGTTTAGACATTTTGTTTGAATAGCAGCTATTTCACACAAGGCAAACAGTTTATCGTGCTTCAATCTCAGCAAACTGGAAGCTGGTTATTACAGATACCCCCAAGATGTCATCTTTAAAATGCAAAGGTTTCACAGTATGAAATATGATGGCATATTATTTATTGCTATACCAATATATACCTGAAATTCAAGTGCCCTTTAGGACACAAAATTATTTGTTGAATCTCCGCAGAAAGGACATAATGGTCTTTTCTTACATTTTGAGATGAGGTATAACCTCGCCAGTCACCACATATGATAAAATGTAAACTGCCACAAATATGTATGAAGTCCTCTCTGTTCAATATGTGATGTAATGGGTTTTTGAATATGAGCAATTTGTCTTGGGAAAATGCAATGTTCTTCTCAATCCATATTGTTATATAGTCCCCTGTGCATAAACCCTCTCCCCTACATACAGTAGTTTAGCTCAGTTGATTCCTTTGTATTAATGCTCTCTAATGGTTCATCATGTTTAATATGTTTGTTTGTCTAAAATTAATCTTGTACTGCTAGTACTTAGATACAAATATATAAATAAATAGAGCCATCTATATACAGTATATATTTATAGTACTGTAGCAGGCAATGATGCTGGCACTGAAAGATGGCTGATAGCTGAGAGCAGGCTGGCACAAATAAGTGTTTTGGCAGGTGTTTAGACGAACTTTAGCCACGGAGAGAGTGAGCGAATTTGAGGCCAATTATCCAGCAAAGTAAAACTTTACCATTTCATTTAATAGTACAAACATCATTCATAAACCACAGCATTCTGTATTTCACAGAATAGGACACCTGGGCGAAAATGCCTTGTTGATGCTAGAGGTCAGAGGAGAATGGACCGATTGATTCAAGCTGATAGAAGAGCAACTTTGCCTGAAATAACCACTCGTTACAACCGAGGTATGCAGCAAAGCATTTGTGAAGCCACAACACGCACAACCTTGAGGCGGATGGGCTACAACAGCAGAAGACCCCACCGGGTACCACTCATCTCCACTACAAATAGGAAAAAGAGGCTACAATTTGCAAGAGCTCACCAAAATTGGACAGTTGAAGACTGGAAAAATGATGCCTGGTCTGATGAGTCTCGATTTCTGTTGAGACATTCAGATGGTAGAGTCAGAATTTGGCGTAAACAGAATGAGAACATGGATCCATCATGCCTTGTTACCACTGTGCAGGCTGGTGGTGGTGGTGTAATGGTGTGGGGGATGTTTTCTTGGCACACTTTAGGCCCCTTAGTGCCAATTGGGCATCGTTTAAATGCCACGGCCTACATGAGCATTGTTTCTGACCATGTCCATCCCTTTATGGCCACAGGGCTTAAAGTATTCCGGCCGGGGGCCGGATTTCCGGCTTGAGGGCAGGTCCGGCCTCTGGCGCAGGCAAAATTTATTAATCAGGCTGCAAATTACAGTCGGACGCACTTTCGGCGCGGACGCGCTTGGAAAAAACGAGTGCGCCGCTTCCATTATGAGCGCGCATACCGCGCGGCTGCATTTGAAACTGGGAACTTGAATGCGGTTTAATATTTTCGAGTCAATTGATTTCACCTACCAATCATATGAGAGGAGCGCAGCTCTAACTAACGTCACAAGCCTATCAGAAGCAGAGCAGGGCGGGTCCTGGCAACAGTGTGATTGAGATCCATACCTCACGTTAGCGTCGTCGGTGAAAGCATGGAGCGCAGAACTCCAGAAACAACATTAGGTGACTTAATGTCATCATGGATGAAAAGAAAGGAGATGTGAGTTGGTTGATTTCAGTAAATTAGCTCAGGTCAGCATAATCATATTTTCTGTCTACACCTTTTGATGTTAGCCTTACGTTGACTGAGCTAACATTAACATACACTGCTGCTAGGTAACTTCAGACTGTTAGTTAAATATTTAATGTAGAACATTCTGTGTAGCTTACTAAAAAACATTATGTGTAGGCCTACCATGAAAACGAGTCCACTTTAAACCGCTTTATTTTCTGTCAGCAATGTATGACAAGTAACGTTGCAGTGTGTATGCGCACCTTTAGTGCTGTCAACGTTAACGTATGCGATTTCTTTTTTTTTGTCCAGCTTTAATGTTTTAAAATATTTAACACAGTTAACGCTGCATCCGTTCTTTGTCATTCTTTAGCTCTTATTAGTTATTAGTTTGTCCACCAAATGCTTTAAACCATTAATGTGCGACAAGACAAAAGAGAACGCACTTCAGTAAATGTCCTCCTCACACACACACACACACACACACACGAGGCACAAAAAGTCGCGAACCAGTATCGAATTCTCTTTCGCGCTTGAACGAACAATAACACACACATTTATGCCAAAATGTCCGTTTTGTCGAGTATCCTCACAAGAATCAATCATTATTAACTTTAAATGAGTTAAATAAAATCTTAAATGGAAGTAAAGAGTAGTGAGAGAATGAGACGCGTGAGATCCTGTCACCAGCTGTAGATCTTAAAGTGACAGTAGCCACTAATTCTGTCTGTCAGTAAAGTTAACCAAAGAACAAAGGGAACAGAGAAAACTACTAACTACTCTTTGACTAAAGAACGCTTGTAGCTTTAATAAGGATTAATCGAATTTAATTTATAATTTATGCATTGCAGACTATTTTATAACCCTAAAATTTAGTATACTAAATAAAATATCAGTGGTACTGGCCTTCATTAATAAAAAGATGCCATTAAGATACAGCCGTAATACTTAAAAATAAATGGTTCCATTTGAAGATAAGTCCGTCTCTGCAAAACAACCCCCCCCAAAAAAAAAGTTCAGGCTCAGCAATTTTTTTCACTTTAAGCCCTGTGGCCACCATGTACCCATCCTCTGATGGCTACTTCCAGCAGGATAATGCACCATGTCACAAAGCTCGAATCATTTCAAATTGGTTTCTTGAACATGACAATGAGTTCACTGTACTAAAATGGCCCCTACAGTCACCAGATCTCAACCCAATAGAGCATCTTTGGGATGTGGTGGAACGGGAGCTTCGTGCCCTGGATGTGCATCCCACAAATCTCCATCAACTGCAAGATGCTATCCTATCAATATGGGCCAACATTTCTAAAGAATGCTTTCAGCACCTTGTTGAATCAATGCCACGTAGAATTAAGGCAGTTCTGAAGGCGAAAGGGGGTCAAACACAGTATTAGTATGGTGTTCCTAATAAACCTTTAGGTGAGTGTATATTTCACTGTTAAAAGTGAAAATGTGCCATTGTAACCTTAAGGACATTTTTCTACCTCATCTGACATTTAATAATGACTTTTGTTGGTGTAACCTAATGTAGTCAGGTTCATTCAGCCGTATTCAATAATATATTTGAATTAAAAAAAAAAACTGTTAATTTAGAAATTACCACATAAAACTAAATTTATTAGGTTACCTGACAAAACATAATTTAGTGTGAGAAACATGTAAACTATGCAAAACTATGTACCAAACATTTAAAAAAAATAGCTTTTTGCATTTAATTAAAATTCCCTTTTTAATCCTTAAATGCATGATAATTTCACCAAACAGCCTTACATATTTGGGTCTTTAGAGACCTGGCATGTATATTTATCAAACATTTGTTTAACATTTTCAAAATATTTTCAATGCAATTAGAAAATAATAAAACATAATATATATATATATATATATATATATATATATATATATATATATATATAATGCATCCAGAAATTATGTTACAGCCTTATTCCAAAATTGATTAAATTCATTGTTTTCCTCAAAATTCTACAAACAATACCCCATAATGACACCGTGAAAGAAGTTTGTTTGAAATCTTTGCAAATTTATTACAAATAAAAAATGAAACAAAAAAAAAATCACATGTACATAAGTATTCACAGCCTTTGCCATGATGCTCAAAATTGAGCTCAGGTGCATCCTGTTTCCACTGATCATCCTTGAGATGTTTCTACAACTTGACTGTAGAATTCAGTTGATTGGACATGATTTGGAAAGGCACACACCTGTCAATATAAGGTCCCACAGTTAACAGTGCATGTCAGAGCACAAACCAAGCCATGAAGTCCAAGGAATTGTCAGAAAAAATTGACAGGATTGTATCGAGGCACAAATCTGGGGAAGGGTACAGAAAAATGTCTCCAGCATTGAAGGTTCCAATGAGCACTGTGGCCTCCATCATCTGTAAATGGAAGAAGTTTGGAACCACCAGGACTCTTCCTAGAGCTAAATGGCCGGCCAAAATGAGAGATCAGGGGAGAAGGGCCTTAGTCAGGGAGCTGACCAAGAAACCGATGGTCTCTCTGACAGAGCTCCAGCGTTTCTCTGTGGAGAGAGGAGAACCTTCCAGAAGAACAACCATCTCTGCAGCACTCCACCAATCAGGCCTGTATAGTAGAGTGGCCAGACAGAATCCACTCCTCTGTAAAAGGCACATGACAGCCCGCCTGGAGTTTGCCAAAAGGCACCACAAGGACTCTCAGACCATGAGAAACAAAATTCTCTGGTCTGATGAAAGAAAGATTGAACTCTTTGGCCTGAATGGCAAGCGTCATGTCTGGAGGAAACCAGCCACCGCTCATGACCTGGCCAATACCATCCCTACAGTGAAGCATGGTGGTGGCAGCATCATGCTGTGGGGATGTTTTTCAGCGGCAGGAACTGGGAGACTAGTCAGTATCGAGGGAAAGATGACATCCTTGATGAAAACCTGCTCCAGAGCGCACTGGACCTCAAACTTCCAACAGGACAACGACCCTAAGCACACAGCCAAGATAACAAAGATGTGGCTACAGGACTCTGTTAATGTCCTTGAGTGGCCCAGCCAGAGCCCAGACTTGAACCCGATGGAACATCTCTGGAGAGATCAGAAAATGGCTGTGCTCCGATGCTCCCCATCCAACCTGATGGAGCTATAGAGGTCCTGCAAAGAAGAATGGGAGAAACTGCCCAAAAATAGTTGTGCCAAGCTTGTAGCATCATACTCAAAAAGACTTGATGCTGTAATTGCTGCCAAAGTTGCTTCAACAAAGTATTGAGCAAAGGCTGTGAATACTTATGTACATGTGATTTTCTTTTTTTCGTTTTTATTTTTTATGAATTTGTAAAGATTTCAAACAAACTTCTTTCATGTTGTCATTATGAGGTATTGTTTGTAGAATTTTGAGGAAAATAATGACTTTAATCCATTTTAGAATAAGGCTGTAACATAACAAAATGTGGAAAAAGTGAAGCACTGTGAATACATTCCGGATGCACTGTTTGTGTGTATATATATATATATATATATATATATATATATATATATATATATACACACATTTGAAGTGAGAAGTTTACGTACACCTTTTTTCACATAGTCCATTTTTCACAGTTCCTGACACATAATCTTAGAAAACATTCCCTGTCTTAGGTCAGTTAGAATGTGAAATGTCAGAATGATAGTAAAGAGAATAATTTATATCAGCTTTTATTTATTTCATCACATTCCCAGTAGGTCAGAAGTTTATATGCACATTGTCAATATTTGATTGTTTAACTTGGGTCAACATTTTTGGGTAGCCTTCCACAAGCTTCTAACAATATGTTGCTGGAATTTTTGCCCATTCCTCCAGACAGAATCGGGGTAGCCGTGTAAGGTTTGTATGCCTCCTTGTTCGCACATACTTTTTCATTTCTGCACACAAATTGTCGATCGGATTGAGGTCAGGTCTTTGTGATGGCCACTACAACTACACTACCTTAACTTTGTTGTTCTTAAGCCATTTTGTCACAACTTTTGAATTATGCTTGGGGTCATTGACCATTTGCGTCTGAGCTTTAACTTTCTGGCTGATGTCTTGAGATTGCTTCAATATATCTGCATATTTTCCTTCCTCATGATGCCATCTATTTTGTGAAGTGCACCAGTCCCTCCTGCAGCAAAGCACCCCCACAACATGATGATGCCACCCCCATGCTTCACGGTTGGGATGGTGTTCTTTGGCTTGCAAGCCTTACCCTTTTTCCTCCAAACATATCAATGGTCATTATGGTTAAACTTTTGTTTCATTAGACAAGAGGACATTTCTTCAAAAAGTAAAATCTGTCCCCATGTGCACTTGCAAATTGTAGTCTGGCTTTTTTGTGGTTTTGGAGCAGTGGCTTCTTCCTTGCTGAGCAGCCTTTCAGATTATGTCGATATAGGACTCATTTTACTGTAGCTATAGATATTTTTCTGCCTGTTTCCTCCAGCATCTTCACAAAGTCCTTTGCTGTTGTTCTGGGATTGATTTGCACTTTTCACACCAAACTACATTCATCTCTAGGAGACAGAATGCATCTCCTTTCTGAGCAGCATGATGGCTGCGTGTTCCCATGGGGTTTATACTTGTGTACTATTGTTTGTACAGATGAATGTGGTACTTTCAGGCATTTGGAAATTGCTCTCAAGGATGAGCCATTCGTTTAGAGGTCCACAATTTGTTTCTGGGTCTTGATTTCTTTTAATTTTGCCATGATGTCAAGGCACAGTTAACTTAGTGTATGTAAACTTCTGACCCACTGGAATTGTGATATAATCAGATAAAAGTGAAATAATCTATCTGTAAACAATTGTTGGAAAAATTACTCATGTCATGCTCTTGCCAAAACTATAGTTTGCTAATATTAAATCTGTGGAGTGGGAAAAAAATAGTTTTAATGACTTCAACCTAAGTGACTTCAAATGTGTGTATATACAAGTGAAACTCGAAAAATTAGAATATCGTGCAAAAGTTCATTAATTTCAGTAATTCAACTTAAAAGGTGAAACTAATATATTATATAGACTCATTACAAGCAAAGTAAGATATTTCAAGCCTTTATTTGATATAATTTTGATGATTATGGCTTACAGCTTATGAAAACCCCAAATTCAGAATCTCAGAAAATTAGAATATTACATGAAATCAATAAAAAAAAGGATTTTAAATACAGAAATGTCGGCCCTCTGAAAAGTATAATCATGCATATGTACTCAGTACTTGGTTTGGGCCCCTTTTGCATTAATTACTGCCTCAATGCGGCGTGGCATGGATGCTATCAGCCTGTGGCACTGCTGAGGTGTTATGGAAGACCAAGATGCTTCAATAGCGGCCTTCAGCTCTTCTGCATTGTTTGGTCTCATGTCTCTCATCTTTCTCTTATAATGCCCCATAGATTCTCTATGGGGTTCAGGTCAGGCGAGTTTGCTGGCCAATCAAGCACAGTAATACCATGGTCATTGAACCAGGTTTTGGTACTTTTGGCAGTGTGGGCAGGTGCCAAGTCCTGCTGGAAAATGAAGTCAGCATCTCCATAAAGCTTGTCTGCTGAAGGAAGCATGAAGTGCTCTAAAATGTCCCGGTAGACGGCCGCGCTGACTCTGGACTTAATAAAGCACAGTGGACCAACACCAGCCGATGACATGGCTCCCCAAACCAACACAGACTGTGGAAACTTCACACTCAACTTCAAGCATCTTGGATTGTGTGCCTCTCCATTCTTCCTCCAGACTCTGGGACCTTGGTTTCCAAATGAGATGCAAAATTTGCTCTCATCAGAAAAGAGGACTTTGGACAACTGAGCAACAGACCAGTTCTTTTTTTCTTTAGCCCAGGTAAGACGTTTGACATTTGAAGCCCATGTCCAGGACCCGTCTGTGTGTGGTGGCTCTTGATGCAGTAACTCCAGCCTCAGTCCACTCCTTGTGAAGCTCCCCACACATATGAATGGCCTTTTCCTGACAATCCTCTCCAGGCTACGGTCATCCCTGCTGCTTGTGCACCTTTTTCTTCCACACTTTTCCCTTCCACTTAACTTTCTATTAGTGTGCTTTGATACAGCACTTTGAGAACATCCAACTTCTTTTGCAATTACCTTTTGAGGCTTTCCCTCCTTGTGGAGGGTGTCAATGATGGTTTTCTGCACAACTGTCAGGTCAGCAGTCTTCCCCATGATTGTGAATTCAACTGAACCAGACTGAGAGACCATTTAAAGGCTCAGGAACCCTTTGCAGGTGTTTAGCTGATTAGAGTGTGACACTTTGAGCCTACAATACTGAACCTTTTCACAATATTCTAATTTTCTGAGATTCTGAATTTGGGGTTTTCATAAGCTGTAAGCCATAATCATCAAAATTATATCAAATAAAGGCTTGAAATATCTTACTTTGCTTGTAATGAGTCTATATAATATATTAGTTTCACCTTTTAAGTTGAATTACTGAAATTAATGAACTTTTGCACGATATTCTAATTTTTCGAGTTTCACCTGTACATATTGATATTTTATTTTTCATATAGCAAAGAGATAATGCAACAAATCAGGAAACATGATTCATTACTTTCACACTGAATTATCATGAGACGTAACTGGCTGTCAAACTAAGCTACACAACACATAAGCTACACATAAGTACTATCTTTTCTCAGGCACTTATTGAGTCTAAATAGACACACAACTCCTAAATAATTTCATTAGTACACCCAAATTACATTAATCATATCATACAGTTCATGTGTTGTTCTTGCTATAGTTTGCTTCCATGGTGTTTCTTCATCAAACAACAATGTCGAATGTCTGATTTCTCCTGCCCAAAGCTTTATTGAGAGATGAATCCATAATTACTTTTTGTGAACAATTTGTGTCCAGCCTCATTCTCATATAGATCTGCCATGGATATTTAATGTCCATCACAAGCAATGGTCAGTCAGGAAAACACAGTAGTTGTTGAATGAATAAGTGAAGTTAAGATGAGAGTAACAGAGAGAAAGCAACACACTACATACTTTTTTGGCTTTGTAAGAGGACATTCAGATCCATTTTGAGTTTACAAAACAACATTTTAGTTGACCTGAATTGCAAAATGTGCTTTTACTTTTGTCCAACATCTTTTCCAAAGTGTGACTTACAGACACCTTATAGACTTTAGGGCAGCGGATATGGACAGTCTTACAGAGAGATCTTAAAATTATAGAGGAGAGGAGGGAATGGGGCAAGGTAGGGAAAAATGTGGTTTGAGTGATCAGATTACAAAACAAAATGTTTTGGATGCTCTTTAAACCTGTATTGAGTACTGTCCACTTGGATCAGCTGAGATGGATGTTAAAACCATGTAAACAGGGTCTGTGTGACATTTCTTTGATGTTATACAACTGTTTGATCATGTAATGTGTCTGTGTATGCATAAGAGAAAGAAAGATAGAAAAGAAAGTAAGAAAGAAAGCAAGTACGTGTAACATTTTAGTAACCATGGAAACCTCACTAGTCCACCTTGTCCAAGCAGCTTTGAATTTTTAACAAGACACATTGTAGACATGTGCTGTTATTTAAAGTGGTCAGATATTGCGGGTATCCTTACAGACCACACTACAGCCAAGGATTAAGACAATTACCTCATTATAGAGTCTCAAAATGTAATTCATTTGTTAAATCAAACAGTGCAGTGCTAGACTTAAATAAATTAGTACAAGCCGCAAAGAGCTTGGTTGAATAACTCCAACCTATTACAGTATTTCAGCTGTGTTTTATTAACATGTAATTTGCCTGTTGCTCTATTAGCCTGTTAATGATCCATTTCATCTCTTTTTCTTTTGGTTGTTTGGTGTAGTTGGGGAGCAAAAGCTGTACTGAGAGCTCTATTTATGTTCAAACAAAAATGAGCTCTGCTCAGTTGGTCTCACACAGTAACTCTCGAGAGTGTGCTAGAATCAGCCAGTCGTTGAGGTATGCGTATGCCTAGTTCCCTTAGCGAGGGCAGCCTCCGCGACCTTCATGAAGACGCGGGGGGACAGGGACAAGCCGAAGGGGAGGACCTTGTACTGATATGCTCAACCGTCGAATGCAAACCGTAGGAAGGAATGCTGTGTAGGAATGCTGTGGTCACAGCATTGTTTTAGTCAGGATCACCTGCTTTATTTATGTTTCAAGAAGTTTCACACAAAAAAGCGACAAATGCTTACAACTTAAACTTTTTTTCTCTGAGCTTTACTCGATATTGTGTATTTGGTATGTGAGTAAAAGAATATATGTTGTATTCTACTGGAGACCTTTCCGATCTGTATGTTTTGACCATATATTTGACAGTATGGTGTACAGTTAAATCATATTTAATTAATTATGAAAATTAAAAACGCCAATTAAAAAGCACCTGTTTGCCTATACACTGAAAAAAATGCTGTAAATTTACGCCCCAATTCCTACAGCAATTCTTAAATACAATAGTTTGCTGTTAAAAATTATGCATTCTGGGAGATCAAGAGCAGGCTTACTGTGAAGTGTCTAGTTTTACGGTAAATAGCTGTTGTTTGCGAAAAAACAAACAAACCTGTACACAGTAAAATAACAGTATAGCACTGCATTTTTGGTTATAATGGTGAAATATCCATTAGCATTTGCTCTTGAATAAGAATGTAACAATTTTTTTTAAATAAAGTAAACATGTACAAAAGTTTTTATTCAGACTTAATAGAAGTCTTAGTTTAATTAGTTGTTTTTTATTAATAGTTGTGTTTTGTTTGAAGTCACCATTATGGTGATTAGTGTTCTCTTGAGCTGGCACCTTGGACCTTCTTTATTATTATATTGTGTTCTTCCAGCCTGTCAGTTTGTGTTTAAGTAAAACACAATTTGTTGCACAAAATGAAGGCATTTTCTCTGAATACAATATCATTTTGTTTGTGTACTCGCAGAACAATACCGACAGACTAACTCGGAACTATAAATGCAGACCACGCCTATAGCGTAGACTCGATGCAGAAGTATAAACTGGCCGTAAGTCTCTGTGCAGTTCAAACGAGCAGGACCAATCAGACTGCAGGTAACAAATCAGGGTTTACAGACAGTGTTTGTCATGTGACAACATCAGAAAAGCAGAAAGATGCAGGACCTTGGCTTTGGCTTTTAAAATATGTTCTTCTTAATTTATTTCTTAAATATAATATGACTGTAACATTGTATTGTTATGTAATGCTATTATGTCTGGAACGTTAAGATTCAGTCATTACCATCCTATATTGTTGCTTCATTGTCCAGACTAAATAAACACACAGTGCCAGCATCTTAATTAAGGACTGCACTGGACTGTAGGAACATGAGAACAAGGTCCTCAATAGGCAGACACTCTTGCAGAATTTGATTTGCCACTTGATTTGTTTGTTTATTTGAGTGTGTGAGGCTGTTGCCTAAGTGAGCATACTGGCTGGAAAAGCTTTATGCAGAAATGGAATAGGAAATAAATTTTCCTGCACATTCTCCAACACTAACTGGATTCATACACAAAGATTTTTTTAATCATATGATGTTTAGAATGAGCATGTCTTCACCCAAAACCACCTGATATTTACTAGCAAATTACAAATCATAGTTTACTGCTGTGACATCCTAAATCCTTGGCTATTTACAGAAAAAGAGACAAGCCTTTCAATGTGTCCTGCCCAACCTTCCTGTTTTAATAGTAAAAGGTGTCAACACAGAAAAGAACTGCACTAGTCAAGTGATTTCATTGGGTTTTAATATACATAAAACATAAATAAATACAGCAAAAAACATGTAATATCATTTGGAGAGAATTTATGTAAATTCTGCAAACATGGGTGAGTTTGCACAGTGCACAAATAAATTTAAACTGGATTAAACTACACCAGTGCTAGTGCTACTCCATAATACCAACTCCTTCATTCAGATAAATTTCAATAGTCTCAAAACAAAAATGGCTATTTAATAAGGTGGCTGAACCAATCATTGGGAGCCTCTTTTAAATAGCCTTAGTGGTTTCCATGGAGATGGGGTCTTCCAGGTAGGTTTAATAGAAAGAGTGTGTGCATTCACTGGCATAACATTCCATCTATAATGCCTGTGAAATCAAAAAGAGAAGTAAAGACAGTTAGAATGATGCAATTGCAACTAACAAAGTCTTTAATCAGGATACATATTTTGGTAAATTACAGTATATACAGAAGTGTGCATTTGTTCTATTCATATGCATGCAACATTCTACTAATAGTGTTTTTGTACCTGTTTTCTTGTCAAAAGAATGGGACCAAATTGGGTTAATTTTTATCAAAGTCTTTGAAACCAGTGAAATTTTGATTGGATTGATAATGCCCCTTAATGTCTAAATATCTACAGAAATGTAATTTGTTTGCAGATATAGATATTGGTTTATTATATGTTTTATATTTTTAGTTTGTCTTCATAAACATTATATGAAGGGTTAGATTTATGGTTCTTAAAGGATCTTAGGGTTCTAAAAGCATTGTAAAGTGTTAGTACATAGTTGAAAACTGCTTACACAAAATATTTTCAAAAGTGGTAAAAAAATTATGCATGAATATTTTGCTTTTAATTTAGAACTGCAATGTTAATTTGCAGCAAACAGCATAATTAAAACTATTAGAAGGTACAATGATTGGCAGCTATTACTCATGAGACCTGTGTTTAGTTTTGAATTAGTACTCATGGCTTAACCTTTCATAGAAACACACGGTACAAGCAAAAAAGATGTTTTCTAACAGAACATATTTGAATCTGACATATTGTAACCCGCTCACACACACACAAGACGAGACAGTCACAATGTAAATCAAAACTGCTTTTATTTTTAAAGAGCAGACGAAGGTACAGTGGGGAAAATCCAGAGGGAGAATGGTCAAGGTAAGCGTAGGGTCGAGAGCCGGGGAATCAAAGTATAAACAAGGGGGCAAATCCAAAGAGAGAGGTCGAGGAAAGCGTAGGGTCAAAGCCGGGGTAATCAGAATGAGTAGCGGGAAGGACTAAACAGGGGAGCTAGGGGAACAAGAGAGCTGGCAAGCTAAGGGGTAACGAATCAAAGGGGGTCAAAACTAGACGAGACTAGCGGGGGGCAAAGACACGGGAATCTAAATACAATAACCAACGGGTGTGAAACGAATGTGCTGTGATATAAATAGGGGAACTAACGAGCGGTGCAGGTGTAACGAATAAAGGGGTGATTGAGACGAGTGCTGGTGAAACTAATGTGCAGGAGGATTGGAAGCGCGTGAGAAACTCGAGGAAGGGAGATTGCCTACGAGCATGTGAGCGAGAAGGAGCAAAGTGGGCGTGAGGGCTCGAGCGAGCAAAAAGAGCGTGAAAAGCTTGAGGGGGCGGAGTGAGGGAGTGTGCGTGCTAGGTGATGCGGGGAGAAGCAGAGGAGCGGGGTTCGTGACACATATCTGACCTTCCTCATTAAATATCCTAAAATATTGCCATCTTGTTTCCCTTTCAGTGGGTTTTTGATGTGTTAGAAAATACCAAAGCTTTTCCTGCAGACCTCTTTTTTTTTAATCTATCTGGACTCTTATTGTGAATTCCAGTCACCTTATGAACACCAGTTAACAAGGACTGCTTAAACCAACACCCTGTTCTTCCAAATTAGTGCTGATGAACATGCCAATAGTATTGTCTCGGTTTTTTCATAGAGTGCAGATGTCAGAACAGATGAGATTATACTGCTTTGGCAGCAGAAAAAAGAATGGAAGGGAATTCAAAAACAGCCTGTGCAATGTCTTTTGACAGAGTTCAAGGAATGTGACCAATAAAAAAAAAGAAAGAAAGAACTCCTTGTAGACTTTCCTTGGACATGTACATGTGCATGCATTTTGGGGTAGTGGACAGTGTTTGCAAGCTCTCAGAAGAACCATCTGTGAACTTTTATCCAAGTGCGAAGGGTGATTTTTCGCAATTACACACAATTTAGCTATTTACTGTATGTTAATACAGATTGTTAAATGAAACATAGTCAGCGTTTTAAAGGGTTAGTTTTAAAGGGTTAGCTCGCTCAAAAACACCCTGTATGACTTTCTTCCTTGAAATACAAAGTTATGAATATGACCTTTGCACAATAGCATTAGTGTTTCCTTTTCAACCCCCTCTGTGAAAATGTTTAACAGTTTTGTTAACTTGGACAGTCGCTGATTGTAATCAACATGATAATGATGCTAATGTCCTGTGGTTTCTCATTGGTCTTTTATATCCCATCAGCCTCACCAAGCAACCTACTGGTACTCTTTTCTTGCAGGAAAAACGGAGAGGGAATTAGATCTCATGACTCAGATGTTAATGCTTAAAAGTATTCTGAATTACTCTGACGGTTGGTGTGTTTTGGAAGGTGATAAGTGATTGTATTTTCTATTTATCTGCTGTTTTGTTGTTCCCCAGTCAAAGCTGTTTAATAAATCTTTCAGCATGTCTGCTATATGACCAGAGATGTGAAGATAAATATAGTATCTGAAGCTTGTGGAGTGGATGTCTGATCCCCTTGTGTGTTGTATGGTGATTATACTGTAGACGGATTCTCAAGTTCTTTAAAATGATAATGACTGACCAAGTGAATATAAGAATAGAAGAGGGGGGGCAGAAAGAGACAAGTCTCCTTCTCTTTCTTTATCTGTCTGAGTCTTTCATCTCTAGAGTTCCATATTTAAGAGGTCTATTGTTTAATTAACTGATATGTTGCCGAGTATCACATCAGACATCCATGCATATTCTGCCTATTATAATATATTAAATAAATTAAAGGTCATGCAATTTGTGCACCATTGGCATCACCTAATGGAATTGCAGAAAGCAATGTGCCACTGATTAAACAAACAGAGCAAGGTTTTTATACTGCCAAACAGATATAACGATTACACTTTTGGGTGAAATCAACCTACAAATTATGTATTGTTGTCTCTGCATATAAAGCTGGGATAGGAGAAAGTAATGTTACAGTAAACAAATAAGCTTTAACTATCTGAAAGGTCAGTGGATGAAACAAATGACATTTAATTACTTCAGATATGTGAGTATTTAGGATTCTTAACAAGTTGTCTAATTGACATTGCACCTTGTCTGAGTGACCTCAAGAAGAGGAAAAGAGAAACTGATTATATTCAGTGGGTTAATTAAATCTGTTTATGGAAATAATTACTGCATGTCCTTGAAATAACAACACAGTACAGAACAGAGATTAAGGAATAGTTCACCCAAAAATTAAAATGGTCTCATCGTTTACTCAACCTTATGCCATTCCAGATGTATATGACTTTCTTTCTTCTGCTGAACACAAACAAAGATTTTAGAAGGCTATGTAGCTCCATACAATACAAGTAAATGCAGACCAGAACTTTGGAGGCCCAAAAAAAACACATATAGGCAGCATAAAAGTAATCCATAAAATCCATGGTTTAATATATGTCTTCTGAAGTGATAAGAAAGATGTGGGTAAGAAACATGTAATTAATAATCAAACACAGTTCCTGTTTAGATCCTGTTGTGCCAGTTGAACTGCCTCCCATTTTATTTGGATGGTGCAACTAACCCACCGATTCTTGAATAACAAGTTTAAATGTGCATTGTTATTGTAACAGGGTTCAATGGAAAGGAGGAGGCAGGAACCTTCATGCCCTGCATGCCGGCAGGTCTTCCCCACCTTCCACAACCTGGGAGGGAGACAAGGGGAGAGAGAGAGAGAGAGAGAGAGAGAGAGAGAGAGAGAGAGAGAGAGAGAGAGAGAGAGAGAGAGAGAGAGAGAGAAAACTTACTTGTGGTTCCCAGACATGCCAGCGCCTGGTCCTCGATCACTCCTCCACCCTCTGGCGGACAACAGCCACTCCTCCCCAGTGGACCGGAGCCAGTCCTCTGACCCCTGG
This sequence comes from Xyrauchen texanus, assembly GCF_025860055.1. Lineage (NCBI taxonomy): Eukaryota > Metazoa > Chordata > Actinopteri > Cypriniformes > Catostomidae > Xyrauchen > Xyrauchen texanus. Next base: position 27,719,229 of record NC_068300.1, on the reverse strand, counting down.
TGGACGGAACGTCCTTCCGCGTTTCTGCGGCTGGTAGGGAACTCCTCCGTCCCCCGGTGGATGACTGAGGCTGCTCCTTTGAGGTGATTGGTAGTGGTGAGGACTCTATGATGGCCCATCCCTCCTCCTTCCCGGGCTTCAGCACCAATGTAACAGGGTTCAATGGAAAGGATGAGGCGGGAACCAGGCGAAGCAATGTTTTTAATAAACTTAAACACAAAGACACACAAACATAAACACATACAGGGCAGCTGCCTGTAGCTCTCTCTCTCTCCTGAACTGCCGCATCTCTTTGCACCTATCCCTCTCCACAGCTGATTAGCCCGATTGGGGGCCGGGTGTGCGTAGTCACAGCCTGGCCCTGCCCTCCTCCTTGTTGCAGATATTTTGATATTGAACTACATAATGTTATTAACATAGTACTTGCTACATAAAGAACATTTTGGAGATTGTGGGTGATGTTTTTCTTTTTTCAATGTTAAAATACTTTCTACTATCCCTTTCAGACAACCTTAAGTCAATTAAAGGTTTATTTCCCTGAAAAGTGTATATGGATTTGTTTCCAATAGCCTAAGTTTGGAGCGGGACTACCTGTTTGTTTAATCAATGGCAGGTCTGGTTTGAAAACAGTAATTCATTTCTTCATTCCATTTGGTGACAATAGTGTCACTTCATTTTTAAACTGTTGATTACATCATTTTATGTGAAGTTCAAAACAAAATGACCCCCATTTCCAGTCTTCAGCACTTATTCAGCACTCCGCATTAAAAATCTTAAAGGCTTAACAGTTAATTGTCTCATCCTAAAGTGCTGCAAACTTTAAACATTTCTTAACATTTTATTAAGAAATTTACCTGTAGCTCTTTTTATGGGTATCATAATGTAAGAAGGTCTCTTACAGTCTATTTATTCCCACCTCTTCCTCAAGGTGAATGCCTTCCTGTCCTTTGTGGTTCCCATGACTTTGATCTCAGCATTAAATGGAGTCATAGCCAGCCAGCTGCTGCGCAGCCTGCGCATGTTTCAGGAGACGGTTGCTGTTGAGCCCAACCGTGCCCAATCACTGCGCCATGGAGTCATGGTGCTGCGTGAGTACCTTTTTGTGTTCTCAAAACATACAATATAATACCATGTTAATAGATAATGTCCTGTATGCATACAATCAGCTGCATATAAGAGCAAAGTTTGGATAATTTAAATATGATTGAAAATGACCAACAGTATACTTGAGGAGACTGCAAGAACAGTGTCATTCCAGTGTATATGTAAATAAAGGCTGTCATACATCCCATATTATTAAAGCTGCATTACATAACTTTGGGCTCTCTATCGACATCTGTTGGTGAAATCTAAAATTGCAAGCAATTTATGGAGGAACATTTTACGTGAGTGGTATTTCAGTACTGCTCTTCTGTGCAGATGAAGCTCACGGTTTGAGGTCACTTGGACTTTGCCTGTGATCATTTGGAGATATCAACCAGCAGAGTCATAGCATGCTATTTTCATGTTAGTATTGTTATTTGCAGTGCTGGGTAGTAATGGATTACATATACAGCTAAAAACAATTTGAGAGCACTTAAGCTACACTAAATGCACTTACTATTTAAAAAAATAATCTTTGTCTGTCTCTTCCTTCTATACTATCATCTTTAGTGCTCCAGCCACTGTGAGCACTTGGCAGTGTAATACTGAAAATTAACTTTTGTATAAATAATTGCTTGTAATATTCCTCATTTGTAAGTTGCTTTGGAAAAAAGCATCTGCTAAATGACAATGTAAATGTAAGTCATTCGCAATTTATTTATACCCCTAATTCTTCTTTAATCTTTTACATTTGTATTTATTTTATTTTAATTCAGCCTACTGCCGATATACTGTAAGTTTGTTAATTCTTTGAGTGTTTTCAGAAGAGAAGTGTAGGGTTGTGGAATTGCCACACAGACCTGATACCACAGACACTAGCCAGGTGGCTATAATTACACTGAAGATGTAGTGGTCTGAATTAGCAAAAAATGTTGAATTTGCGAGTGGAATTTGCATGCTACTCCCCCGGACATACGGATATATTGTTTGTCTCTGTGTTTTCCCTCCACAAAGTATTTAGATTTTCGTCTGGGGCCTTTTAATGCTTTTTATTAATGTTGGGGAAGGTCTTCTTTTCATTTCCTTTTCTTTGAGGAGTAAAAGACACCACAGAGGCTAAATCTTGCCCGAAGGGGAGGTTAACATGTAGCAAAACATCACGTGGTCTCACCAGCTGCACATGGAAGTGGTAGGTCCTGCCCAAGGGAGATGTGGGTCTACCAATAGGGAAACCGTAACGTGGAAAATACATCACAGGGGGTTACAGCTGGTAACCTACCCCAGTACAGGGCGTGCTAGCACACATACTGGGTCTGACTATTAATTTGCTCCACCGAATTCGCCAGCCACAGGGCTAGGGAGGAAGGACTTCCAGGGTCCACGGTCTCGTGAACTTGCATGGGAGAAGAAAGCACATGTCTTCACCTCATGGAGGGGAAAAGCACAGTATGCAAGCGGTATACCCGGCCAGCTGTCTTGTAAACTTATCTGTTCGTACCTGATAATGCATGGGACGAAACCGGCTCAACCTGGAGATCATAAAATCTTTCAAAGGTATTGGGTGTTGCCCAGCCCGCTGCCCTGCAGATGTCTGATTGACAGGTGCCATTGGCAAGTCCCCAAGAGGATGCCACACTCCGTATAATGTGCTCTTAATCCCAAAGGGGCGGGCACTTTGCCCTGTGTCTGGTATGCTGATGCGATGGCATCCATGGTCCAGTGGCCAAGCCTGTGTTTGGAGACAGCGTTCCCTTTCCGCTGTCCACCAAAGCAGACAAAGAGCTGCCCAGAGCCTCTAGAGCTCTACGTCCAATCCAAATAGATGCGCAAAGCACGTGTTGGACACAGTAACGATAAGTCGGGGTCTGCCTCCTCCTGGGGCAGCTTTGCTACTAGGCTCACCACCTGATCCCTAAACGGAGTCATGGGGCCTGGGCACATAGCCCGGTCATGGTCTCAAGGCAGGTGTTGCTGACAGAGAACGCCTGCAGATCCCCAACCCTTAAGATGGACATGAGAGCAGTCAGGAGGTCAGCCTTTGATGAGACCGCCTAGCTCAACTGATTCTAAGGGCTCAAACAGGGCTCTCCGCAGGCCCAGGAGGGCAATGGAGAGATCTGCAATGGAGAGATCAAACGAGGGAAAGTGGTGTAGCCTAGGAGGATCCCGTCCTCTCAGGTCATGCTTCCTCAAATACTTACCGTCCACTGCGTCGTTGTGCGCCGCTACAGCAGCTACATGCACCTTTAAGTTGGAGGAGGACAGCCGCCCCTCCAGCCTCTCCTGCAGGAAGGAAGCACTGACCCAACTGTGCATCTCTGGGGGTCTTCGCCTCGGGAAAAACTTCAATTCGTGAACAAACGCCACTTCAAGGCATATGGCTGCTTCATAAAGGGAGAGCGCTGGCCTCTTATCACTCTCAAGGGCAAAAATTAGCCTAATCAGAGGCCAGGTGTGTAGCATCATGACCTGGACCTGCCATTTACCCTGCCACAACATCTTTAAAAAGATGCTATCCGTCAGTGTGTGCTCTTTTCGCTGCTCAACACAACTCGGCTTCGAAAAAAAATCTGAATGAGTGGTTGCAAGCCTGCTCCTTTTATACACGTATGTCTGGGGGAGTGGCATGCAAATTCCCCTTGACAATTCCCATTGGCCTTTTATCAAAGATCAGAGGTGTTTGGGGCTCCCAAGAGCGAACCCTAGTGTCACTACATTGACACAACATCGAGTGAGTGACAAGGGAAACTCTGAAACTTACTATCCTGCCCACTTTGTGTCATATAACCATGTCTGTTGCTATTTCTTTAGAAGGTTTTAGTCCAGCAAATGCATGAAAATGAACAAATGCATGTCACACATAAATGCTGAAACTATTGCATTAGTGTAGTAAAGTTAGTTTTAATTTTGCCAATTGCTTTGGTACTCTGCTTCAGAAATATAAACTAATGTGATGTTGATTCACAAATATAACTTGAATATTGCCAACGAAAGAACACGTCTGTTTAATGTGCCACAGGGGTACCTATCCATAATTATAAATGAGAAATGCCTGTTAAACACAAATGTATTTCAGTCTGTCATTAAATGATGGCCTAGAGCACTATCAGCGTCATGGGGGAAAACATGCAACTCTCTTCATATTCACATGCAAATACATTTCCGATCCATGTTTGTGAATTTGTGGACATAAGCACCACTCAAAGGATTACACCATCCCTTCTCAGAATGAAATGCATAGCTAATGTATAGCTGCTGTAATGTCTACATAAAATCCAGTGACCTTCACTAATTAATAATTCTGGAAGTATGGAAAAAAATAATCAAACCTGGAAGAAAAAAAACCCTCTTCTAAACAAAAATGATTCACACCATCGTATTCTTCCATCAGCTAAAACATACATATCAGTTAAAATGTGTTTTTGACTTGTATGGCCATTTTTATGTGCCTTTTCATTCTGTAACTTACAAATAGAGAGTAAAACACACACACAAATTATATCAATTCTCATATTTACAGTAGATAGTCCCCATAATTTTATAAAAAAGTTCTAACATTTCTAATGTCCCCATAATTCAAATCACTTAAAATACATACTAAACTATGTTTTTTTTTATGTAAAAATGCAGAAAGTGTTTTGTGAAGGTTAGGTTTAGGGGATAGAATCTATAGTTCATACAGTATAAAAATCATTATGTCTATGGAGAGTCGTCATAAGGATAGCCACACCAACATTGTGTGTGTGTGTGTGTGTGTCCTCATAATCACGATTAGTGTTGTGAAGAGTCCCACTGAGTGTATTGATCAATGAACAGAATGTTAAAAAGGGCCTGATTTCCAGTTGAAATCTAATAAAGTCTCAGTATGGATAAATACAGCCATAAACTTGAAAAGTTTAATTATTAATTAAATTATGAATTAAAGTATAATTTAATTCAGGATGTCACAAACCTGTCTATTACAAAATACACCTATTACAAAAACTCAGATTATACTGCAGAGGCTCTCTATACTCCCTTATTGTCCAGGGTGATTGTAGGTATTCATTCTTATACATAGGCATACATTTTGTTCATTCATAGAAACAGCATTCAATATATCAATGTTTTGACAGCATCTAAAATGTAAAACTTTTTACAACTTTACAACGTTAGAGACATAAATGTTAAACAAAGTTTGGTTGAGAAAGTAATCCAGGGATCCGAATGTACGGGATTTCCTGGTAGAGAAAGCACACAGTTTTACCTCTGCCGAGGGAAAGGGCGCTAGGTGCAAGCGATCCACCCGGCCAGACCGTCAGCGTGTTACTGAGTTCTACCGGCTCTGACCTGAGAAAACACGGGACGATACTGACTCAACCCTGAGATTTTAAAATCTCGTAAAAGTATTAGGTGTTGCCCAACCTGCTGCTCTACATATGTCTGCCAGGGAGGTGCCTCTGGCCAGTGCCCACGAGGACGCAACAATCCTTGTTGAGTGTGCTCGCATCCGCAAGGGGGGGGGGGGCACGGCCTGGGTGTGATAGGTCAATGAAATGGCGTCCACCACCCAGTGGGACAGCCTCTGTTTGGAGACAGCGTTCCCTTTCCGCTGTCCACCAAATCAGACAAAGAGCTGCTCAGAACGTCTAAAGCTCTGCGTGCGGTCCAAGTAGGTACGCAAAGCACGTACCGGACACAGCAACGAAGGGGCTGGGTCTACCTCCTCCCAGGGCAGCGCTTGCAGGTTCATTACCTGGTCTCTGAAGGGCGTGGTAGGAACCTTGGGCACGTAGCCGGTCGCGGTCTTAGGATCACATGTGTGTCTGCCGGACCGAACTCCAAGCAAGTGTCGCTGACAGAGAACACTTAAAGGTCCCCGACCCTCTAGATGGAGGCGAGCGCGATCAGCAGAACAGTCTTTAGAGAGAGGGCCCTGAGTCCAACTGATTCTAGCGGCTCGAAAGGGGGTCTCTGAAGGCTTGGCCGGGAAGGATTTAACCTCCGGGAGGCTCTTAGGAACCTGATGATTAAGTCGTGCTTGCCCAAAGACTTGCGATCTACTGAGTCGTGGTGGGCCGCGATAGCAGGCACATACACCATCAAGGTGGAAAGGGACAGCCTCCCTTCCAGTATGGCTCAGTGAGACAGTTTGAGTGACACTCAAATGTTTCATTCATTCTCCTTTTTGGACAGTAAAATTTTATTGGAATTTAAAGTGCACAATAATCGCGGTTATCTCAAATAACTGCGGTTAGATCAGATAACTGTGATCAAATGATTATTTAATAATAAATAACAGACCTAGTCAAAATACTTTTTGGGGCCACTATATGCTCAAATTCTAACAATTATTTCCACAGCCAATTTTTCTTCCACAACCTTCACCCTTCACTTTCCCAGTACTGCAGTGCTTGATATCCAGCAGAGTTAGCTAAGAACATAGTAAATTGCCCCCAAATCACTCTGTCAGAGTGACAGCACCTCCACTCAGGGCGAGGTGATCCATAGTTGAGGTGAATTTAAGAGCTGGCAAAACACTGACTGTCAGTCTGTAATTAAGTTAAATCTGCCGAGGAGACTTTCTTTTGCTTGACGGAATCACTCAGGGTCAGAGTGTTGGCAGTGCTTTTATCCATTCCATCCAAATGTATCTAATGTTGCCTCCAATTGCTTCTACATCAGCTGAAGAAGGCAACATCATCTTTGTTTCCTTTCAGATGCTCATAATTGTTTCACAGCAAGATTACACATACCATTTTGAATCCTCTTTTTTTGTTTCTCAAATATGCTTTATACAAGCACCTTGAATTATTCAAGTTACATTTACTGCAGTTGTATAATGAGTCTTAATCTGCTAAATGAGAGTACCCCCCATTAATTAAACTGGAGTGAGGGCAAAATTTTACAGAAATAAAATTGAATAGCATTGCATAATTATCAAATTTGCCACCTAAAACAAAAGATCTAATTAGGCCTTATCAAAGCACAGTACCAAGCAGGATTTTATTCATATTGGAATGTGTTTATGCTTCTGTTGAATTTAAAATGTAATCAGCGGAGAGGGATACAAAGAGATGAAATGGACAAGCTTATTTGTTTCTCCCAGTCCCTGATACACCAGAAAATCCAATAAATATAAGTTTGTATGTGTGTTTAGGTTGGTATGCTGTACACGGCACCCATTTGTAATGCTGATAGCACTGTCTGAACCAGTCAGTGTTTTGTTGATCTGTTGCTCCACAGAGGCATAATCCTCTCCTGTAGGCTCTATCACTGATCTGTATTTATATTTCTTTATAAAACCAAAGCTACTGAGGGAACAGTGTAATCAGCCAAGCTTTGAGGAAATAAAGGCTGAGTGACTATCCAGAACACACACACATGCCCTCATACCCTCATTCAGACCCTCATTTCATTTAAAAGCTAACAAGACAAATGTGAATTCTTGATTGAATTTCAGACCATTTCAACAGTGGCTATGGAGCAATCTAGCCCTAACACATTAACATTCACATACTGTTGCATTCTGGTTTACTGCTCTATTAGGGTTAAGATAAGGAGATGAGACAGGTAGAATGAGAAGAAAACGAAATTCATCAAAGCAAACAAGATCTTTTAAAGTGGTTCTGAAACAATGGTGTTAACTACATTGAAAGAGTTAAAGGTGCTCTCAGTATTGTAAAAAAAATATATAATAATAATATTTAAAAACTTTTTTATTTTTATTAATTCACATGGAGTGTGTCAGGACATGTTGAGATCATATAACCAGTTGAATACTACTGGTTTTATCTCAGTAATCATGGTTTTTACAATGGCAATAACATTAGCCTTTAGCATTAACCATTAGTGTGATGCTGCATCCATGCTGCTAGGTGTCAATATATGTCCAAGACAGCTGCCATGTAGGCAAGTGTAACATAAACAAGAAATTACTAATTGTGCCTTTACTGCAGAGATCTTCTATACTGAGATAACAACCTCTGCGTTTTTAACCTCTGCGTAATGGTCTACTAGCGTGTTATGACTATTTGCTGATACCATACAAATGAACGGGGAGAGCATTAAACTGACACCAACCTGTCGCAAAATTGTCTGTGTTTTCTCTTATGAACAGCAATTTTATTGCCGTAAATTCCACACATAGTTTATTCCAAAAGGATTGTTTAGTGTAAAACATGTTGTACATTAGCTGACATGCGGTCCATTCATTAAGTGATGAGCTGCTTCCTCACAAAAGAAGTTTATTCAGCACACTGAAGTGTCTCCTTGCCAATGTACTGCCCATAGAATGTCTATGGGACTGCCACGTTTTTTGGGGGGGTTTTTTTCCTCAGATTATAGGCTTCACTTGGTAGGCTCTGTATACAGCCAAAATGCAGGCTGCCATTTTACTACTTCAAAATTAAACATACTTTACAGAACAACATTTACAACATTTCATTATACATATATTGTAAGTAAGGCAGCAAAGATTTCTGATTAGCAATTTGTGCTGTTTTGTGCAGTACTTGGGTATTTGACACATTCACATACACACTCATGTATTTTTATTTTTTAAATGAACAAAGGCTTTTTGTAAAAATGTATGGGTTGTGGTCAGTTATTAAATTATAAATATTATTATTATTATTATTATTTACTATTTTTAATAACCTTTTTTTCCTATACTAATTTATTTTATATAGTCCTACTTTGTGACAGCTGAATTTTTGAAAGTACAAATATTGTATGTGATCTTTCAAATAATGTTAGTAATGTGACAACTTTGTGAAAGCTGCATAAATAACAATTATTACAGAATTATTAATAATTCCCAATATAGGGGCCTGGGTAGCTCAGCAAGTAAAGACGCTGACTACCACACCTGGAGTCACAAGTTTGAATCTAGGGCATGCTGAGTGACTCCAGTCAGGCTTCCTAAGCAACCAATCTGCTAAATGAGAGAATCCCTTTATTATTGGGGGGGATATGCTGCTTAAAATAGATTTAGTAATAATGGCACATTTCAAACAAAGTTGGAGGTGAGAATACCCAAATTAAAATCTTCCATTTCCAACCTCGATGCATGGTCACATGTAAACACCACAAGATAGTGCCATGACTCAACAAGAAGTTTTCAGGTTCTTATGACATTTATGGCAAAAACATTAAAGTCATGAACACAAAATGCTTGCATTCTCTGACACTGATGAGCCAATTTTCTGTGACTTGTGCCACAGTAGACCTTTTGTTGGTTCAGACCAGATGGGATTGCCTTTGTTTCTCTTGCACATCAATATGTCTTGGGCACCCAACAGCCTGTCACCGGTTTGTCCCTCCTCAAACCACTGACAGCACCAAGTACCCACCCCCCCACTAGGAATGGCTCCTGACAAACCGGTCTGCGAGCGCGGAACTCTCGAATCAACTCAGGGTCGAGGATGTCTCTGGCAGGAACCCAGGAGCGCTCCTCAGAACCGTAGCCCTCCCAATCCACCAGATACTGCGAGGACCGTTGTACCTGATGGGAGTCCAGTATCCGATGGACTGTGTAGGCCAGCTGTCCATTGATAATATGGGGTGGCGGAGGAGGTCTGTCTGGGGGGGGGGCAAAGGGAGAAGACAAAACAGGTTTTGGGGGGACACATGAAACGTGGGATTAATCCTTAATGATCTAGGTAGGTACAACCTGTAAGTAACTGGATTGAATTTCCTGGCAATGCGGAATGGTCCGATGAACCGTTGGGAGAGCTTACGTGATTCCACCGTAATGGCAGGTTTTTCGTGGAGAGCCATACTCTTTGACCCGGGTGTAGGGAAGGGGCAGGTCTGCGATGGCGATTGGCCTGTCGCTGATAGGTTCGCGAGGTCCAGAGAAGCTCAGGAAAGACAGGGGGTGCGAATCCAAATTGGCACTCGAAGGGTGACATGCCTGTAGCAGAGGATTTCAGGGTGTTGTGGTCATACTCGGCCCACACATTGAATGACGACCAGGAGGATGGATTGCTAGCAGCCATGCACCTCAGGGTTTCTTCCAGCTCCTGGTTAAATCTCTCCGTCTGTCCATTGGACTCCGGATGGAATCCTGAGGACAGGCTCGCCATCGATCCCACCAGCCAACAGAAGGATTTCCATAACCGGGAAGAGAACTGGGGTCCTCGATCAGAGACAATGTCCTGGGGAAAACCAAAGTGGGAAGTGGAAGGAATCTGGAAGCTTTGGAAAATCTGTCTATAATGACAAAAATGGTGGTATTACCGTGGAATGACAGGAGGCCTGTGATGAAGTCCATGGAGAGATCAGACCAGGGGCGTCGAGGGATAGGAATTGGAAACAGAAGATCCTGAGGGGCACGGTGAGAAGTCTTGCTCTGGTTGCACATGGTGCAGGCCTTAACAAACGTCTCTGTGTCTTCCTTAATCATAGGCCACCAGAACCGCCTGTGGAGAAACTCGAGGTTGCGACTGTAACCCGGGTGACAGGTGAGAGGAGATGCATGAGCCCACTGGAGAACTTGAGTGGACAGAGTGGGGAACGAACTGACAGCAAGGAGGGCTATTGCCCGGATCAGGTTCTCGGACTTGAGCCTGATTGACCACATCCACGATCTTCCACCGCACCGGCACCACAATCGTAGTGGGCTAAAGCACATAACTGTCAATCAGAAAGTCCCTGGTTCGATCCCCACAGCCACCACCATTGTGTCCTTGAGCAAGGCACTTAACTCCAGGTTGCTCCGTGGGGATTGTCCCTGTAATAAGTGCACTGTAAGTCGCTTTGGATTAAAGTGTCTGCCAAATGCATAAATGTAAATGTAAATGGTTCCGGTTGTCCAATCAAACTGTGGATTATGCAATTGCAGCCAGGGGTGACCAAGAATGAGTGGAAATTCCGGGGACTGGATGAGATGAAAAGTCAGCTTCTCTTGGTGATGATGGACTGAGAGAGAAAGAGGCTCTGTGGCCCGGGTGATGCCTTCCACGCAGGGGTCTTTCGTCCAAGGCTATAACTGCAAAGGGCACAGGTAGGAGTCCAGACAGGATTCCATGTTTGTTGGCCCAAGCAGTATCCATAAAATTTCCCGCTGCTCCCGAGTCCACAAAAGCCTGTAGAGGGTGACTGTGGGAGTTCCACTTGAGGGTAGTGGTAGAAAAAGACCAGAGTTAAATGATAGGGAGGTGAGGGCAGCTCCCGTTACAGTCCTCCCTGAACTGCACGGTGTCAATCGTTTCCCTGTAGATCAATACAAGTCACTCGGAAGTGTTCGGTTCCGCCACAGTACAAGCAGCAATGCTCCTGCATGTGTCAATCTCGTTCTGCATAGGCTCAGGGGGTTCTTGGTCAGCGGGTGAGTCAAGGATAGGGGTTTGATAGATGGGTCTAGCTGGCCTGCAGTTGAGTGCCCTTTCTCGAAGACGATTGTCCAAGTGAATGGATCTCAACGATCTGCTTCAGAGCAGGGAGAATCTCAGCCAACAGCTCTGAATGTTTGGCCAGCAGTTCCTCTTGATCTGTTTCTCATGTCCCTGGACACTGGCTTCGAGCCGGTTGGAGTACTCGGGGAGTGCTTGTTGTCTCTGGATCCATGTTGACTTGGTTTTCCAGTCACGAGCCGGTCTCGAACCTGGGTCTCTGCTGAGGGAGTGGTACAGACTATCCACTGAGCCACAGAGCACTAGGGTGGGCCCAGAAGGAAGACAAACACAGCATGTAAGATAAGTCCAAACGTTTAATAATAAAACATCTAATGTTCCAAAAAAGTCAACTTGGCACAAGGGGAAAAATCTTCTGAATCCAATGAAGAAAACTTGAAAAGGAAACATCCAAAAAACTCATTAAGTCCAGCAAGGGGGGAAAAAACCTAGAACTTACACCTTGTAGTTACAGGGCAGGCTAAGACAGCAACACTAGGGACTGGTGGCTAGCACATTGAAAAAACCAAGTGACAAACAAGGGAACTGAGGTATCTTAAATACATAGTACCAAACAAGACACAGGTGAAAACAATGACATTAAAACAGGACACAAAGGGAAACAAAAACAGAGAACTAGGGAAATCTAGTGGGCAAAATGGGAATTACAGGTAAATACATGACACCTGGCAGCTTGGAAGTTACTGCCGGGTATTCAATTCGTTCGCCGTCCTCCGCATTTCAATGCCATGTTTCCCACTACCGTGAAACCGGAACAAGCACATTTACTGTTACCAGAACTGCAATATCTTCTGCTCAAAGGGGCCATAGAACATGTTCCCCTTCCAGAGAGAGAGTCAGGTTATTACAGCAGATACTTCCTGGTTCCCAAGAAGGATGGGGGATTGCGTCCGATTTTAGATCTTCGAGGCTTGAACCGCTAAGTCAAGGCACTCAAGTTCAAGATGTTAACTGTCAAGATGATCGTGTCACAAATTCAACATCGCATCACGATCAATCTCATGGACGCATACTTTCACAGAGAAATACTGCCACAACACAGGAAGTTCCTGAGGTTTGCTTTCGGGGGTGAAGCTTACCAATATCGGGTTCTCCCATTTGGCCTAGCCTTATCACCAAGCACATACACAAAGTGCATGCAGCACTGGCTCCATTGCGACTCCGGGGCATCAGCATTTTGAATTATATAGATGACTGGCTGATACTAGCACAATCACAAGAACTGGCATTACAGCACAGAAATATTGTCTTAGCTCATCTGGATTCTCTGGGGTTGAGACTCAATACTACTTATTAAAGGAATTGGGGATTTGCAGGCTCTGTCTGTCTTGCCATCCTGCTTACACTTTGCCCCAGGAATGGCGAAAGTGATATTGCAGCCTCATCCTGACTACCTGCCTAAGGTTCTTTTCTCGACCGTACATCCGGTCACTCTTGAGGCCTTCTGTCCTCCGCCATTCACAATGCTGGATCAGGAGAAACTTCACAGACTGTGTCCAGTCTGTGCTCTTCAGGCCTACATACATCGTACTTGCTGGTGGCGTAAGTCAGGGCAATAATTTGTTTGTCATGGGGGCCTTAACAGAGGGGCAGCCGCCATAAAACAGACAATGTCAGATTGGGTTAGGGATGCTATTACCCTTGCCTATAAGGCGTGCGGTCAAGCTTCGCCAGTAGGCATCAGGGCTCATTCTATCTGTGGGGTCGCTTCTTCTAAAAACTTTGGCGGGGGGTGCCCCTCTACAGCATGTTTATAATGCGGCAGGCTGGTCCTCTCCGCACACATTCATAAGATTTTGACAGTTTGGATGTTAATGCCACTCTGGGCTCTCACGTCCTTGAGTCAACATCACAAACTCATGTCTAAGACCTTTCGTGTTCTTTCGCACAAACTACACAACCGTAAGGGGTCCAGACACCCACAGTGTGGCGGCGTTGGTATTCTTGTTCCCAAAGCGCTGAATTAAGCATTAAGTGTAGCTTTTGATAGGGAACGTCTCAGGTTACTTGTCTGTAACCCTTGTTCCCTAAAAAAGTGGAACGAGATGCATCTCTGAGGATGTCACAGGACTGCTCTTTATACAAATATACCTGACGATGCACCTGTGGCACATCTATTTATAGCTCCTGGTACTGGCGCATTCTGATGATGTCACCAACAGAGGCTATAAAGGTTCTTGTTAATTTCATTGACATGTTGCACACATGTTCATGGCTGGTCACTCCTAAAGATGTTCCCAAAGTGCAGCATCTCATTCTGCTTTTTCAGGGAACAAGGGTTACAGTCAAGTAACCTGAGATGTTTTTTTGCCATCTTGATAATTATGTCAAATGATGCTTCTCTGATTTCACACGTCAGATTTCAGACTTCGTGCGCTGTTCCAATAAATATTTTCAAGTAGAAAGTGGGAAAACTATTGTGTGCATGGGCCTTTTGTCAGTGTTTCATCTCACTTTTTTGAACCGCTTTCAAGTGAAAGGGCCTAAAGTCAAAAGTCACACTGCAGAACATGGTGACTTTCCATAAGCATTTTATTTCATCTCCTCATTTACATGGTTCTATTTTGATAATGATACAAATAAAAAAAGCAGCTAATGTGATTGCTGATGGCAGAAACCTCTGATAACTGAGACAGGATTGCCATATTCAGAAGAATCAAAAATTGGTTAACTGGGATCAAAATGTATCTGTCTTCAGTTTGCTTCTCTTGTGTTTTATCTTTTAATTACCTCTAGCCTCATATAGGGAAATTATTCATTTTGGTATACTAGAAGAGCCTTGGGCTAGATTTAATCATTCAAGAAAGCAGATTAAAAAAAGTATTGTCAGAAATATTATTAAATTTACAAAATCTTAAGCTGCAGTTAAATGAGTCTGCATTTCTGCTTACATTTTAAAGGACATACATCTCTCACTTTCATAGGCAAAACCATACACACACAAACACACACAAACATACACAGAGACATATAAATCACCATCTGTGTGACAAATGGGTGACTAGTTTGATCCAGAAAAAAATTACCTGACTGTGGTTTTCAAATTTGTCGCTCTTTACTCTGAGAGATACACACAATAGAAGGAGCATTATGCACAGTCACTGTTGTCTAAACAAGCTGTTTGATTGTAATTAAGCAATCAAAAAAAAAGCATTCACCGCTCTTCCGTCTAAATAATCTTTTTCATCATAAGCTGCAGCAGCAGTTTTTTTTTTTCAGTATTGACCAATACCACTTTAAATGCTATTTTACTCTGTCTTTCTTTCTAATCTCTATTCACCGAAGCAGATCATAGCGCAAAGCTGCTTCCGCAACTGGCTGCTTCAGTGTGGTATACATGTGAAACGTCTCGGTTACTTAAATGTAACCCTTGTTCCCTGATAAAAGCGAAATGAGATGCTGCGCTGGAAGCACTTTGGGAACAGCTTTAGGTGTGACCGGCTGTGAATATGTGTGCAACACGTCAATGAAAATTGACCGGAATTTATAGCCTCTGCCTGTGTAATAATTGGATGCACCTGCAGCAGGGCTATAAATAGATGCGTCACAGGCACATCATCAGGTATTTTTTCTAAAGAGCAGTCCTGGGCATCCCAGTGCAGCAGGGAAGCACAGCATCTCGTTCCGCTTTTATCAGGGAACAAGGGTTACATTTAAGTAACCCAAGACGTTCCCTTTACAAAAAGCTATACTTCTGATGCTGCGCTGGAAGCGTTTTGGGGACAAGAATACCCACGCTGCCGCACTGTGGCTGTCCGGACCCCCTACGGTTGTGTAGTGTGCTCACAAGAGCGTGAGAGGCCTCAGTCATGAGCTTGAGATGTCGACTCAAGGACATAAGAGCCTGGAGTGGCAAGAACATCCAAATTATAAAAATCTAATGAATGTGTGCGGAGAGGACCAACCTGCCGCATTACAAACTTGCTGCAGAGGGAGACCTCTAGCCATGGCTTTAGAGGAGACGAACCCTCTGGAAGAGGTGGCCGCTCCCCGGATTAGAGGAGACATTGCACTGTTCATAGAGGTGAAGAGGTCCTCTTCTGCCCTGTAAAATCTCATCCAGATTTGTTCCAAGTGGAGGGAGCCCTAGCACTTAAAATGGTCTCGATAACCTCAGGAGAAAGCCCTGTGTACCTCAGTTGGCACCCTTCAGGGGCCAAGCATGAAAGGTTCCACAATTCAGGCCGGGGATGAAATATTGTCCCCTGTGCCTGAGAAAAAAGGTCCTTCCTGTTTGAAATCGCCCAAGGCGAGCCTTCGAGGAGAGATATTAACTCTGAGAACCATACCCTGTTCGGCCAGCACGGCGCTATCAGTAAGAGGCAAGACCCTTGCTGGCAAACTCTGGCCAAGACTCCCGGGAGCAGAGAAACTGGGAAAACGCATACAGACGCATTCCGGGCCATGTATGCACCATCGCGTCCAGACCCAGGGGGGCTGGGTGACTCAGGGAGAAGTAGAGGAGACATTGCATTGTTCATAGAGGCGAAGAGGTCCTCTTCTGCCCTGTAAAATCTCACCCAGATTTGTTCCACTACTTTGGGGTGGAGTTTCCACTCCCGCGTCGGTATTTTGGACAGTAAATCTGCTCCCACATACGGGCATCCAGGGATATAAACTGCCCTAAGTGACAGGAGTTGCCCTGGGCCCCAAGGAGAATCTGATGTGCCAGAGATTCAGCTGACGTGAACGTGGACCTCCTTGATGGTTTATGTAAGAGACTACCGCTGTATTGCCCACCCGCATCAAGACATGGCAGCCTCTGGAGGAAGTATTTCAGGGCCAGAAATACAGCCATCAACTCGAGACAGTTACTGTGACAACCGAGCTGATGACCCTCCCATTCCCCTTTAGCTGGACGACAACTTAAGACCGCTACCCAGCCCGTCAGGGAGGCGTCTGTCGTTAGCAGCCTGCGATGACGAGATGCACCTAGAGTGGGACCCAAGGTAAGAAACCGGGTTCTGAACCACATAGAAAGGGAACGAAGCCCACAGCGCGTAACCCTTATCAGCCTAGTGGATTGGCCCTTGGATGAAATCTGGCTTTGAGCCACAACTGAAATGGTCTCATGTGCAGAAGGTCCAAAGGGATCACCAGGACGCAGCTGCCCTGAGACCTAGTAATCGTTGATACTGATGAACAGTGCAACCTTGGCCTAGCCTGATTTTGCTCAGGGTGTTCTGAATGGACTCGATTCGAGCGGCAGACAATTGTGCCCGCATTGTGATCAAATTCCATACGATCCCCAGATAGGTGAGTTAGTGAGTGGGAGAGAGGACGCGTTTCCTGGCATTGAGCCTCAACCCCAGAGAAACCAGATGAGCTAAGACGATAACTGCCAGTTCTTGGAACTGCGCTAGGATCAGCCAGTCGTCTATGAAATTCAGAATGCAGATGCCCCAGAGTCGCAAAGGAGTCAGTGCTGCATCCATGCATTTCGTGAATTTGCGGGTTAATAGGGCTAGGCCGAATGGAAGAACCCGATACTGGAAGGCTTCGCCCCTGAAAGCGAACCTCAGGAACTTCCTGGGCTGTGGCAGAATTTCTACATGAAGATATGCGTCCATGAGGTCGAGCGTGACCAGCCAAATGTGATGTTGGGCTTGTGACATGATCGTCCTGATAGTTAGCATCTTAGACTTGAACACCCTGACTGAGCAGTTCAAGCCTAGAAGATCTAAGATCGGACACAACCCTCCACCCTTCTTGGGAACCAGGAAGTATTTGCTGTAAAATCCTGACTCTTTCTCTGGAAGGGGAACACATTCTATGACCCCTTTGACCAAGAGATTTTGCAGTTCTTTCCACAGTAGACATGCCTACTCCGGTTTTATGGTTTTGGGGTCCACGGCATTGAAACACGGAGGGCAGCAAGTGAATTTAATTCTGTAGCCATTTTCTACTGTTCTTAGGACCTACATAGAAATACCTGGCAGAAGTTTCCAAGCTGCCAGGTTCTCTGAGATGGGTATTAATTTTGACACTTCCTGTTGAGGGGATGTCGAGTGTTCCGCTTCCTTGACTAAGGCAGGAAGCAACGGTACACCCAACGTTTTGTTGAAAGCCTCTAACTCCCGAAACACCAGAGGCGGCAGGAATGGAGAGGTTTCATGGAGGTACCGGGAGGGCCGAATGATTGATACACACACCACGTCCCGAGGGGGGCTACTCCCACAAGGCTGGGCGCAAAACCATCAGGGTTTTTTTCTTCTAGAAATAACTGCCCTGAGGTCTTGCTTTGGGGGCTGCTGAGGGCGACGAACCGGAACCTAGTCTTTACGAGGGGGAGCACGATTCACCACACTTTGTTTTTGAGCCTCCCGTCTAGAATGACCGGGGCGGGGCTGTGTGGCCGACGGCCCCTGAGTGTGGTGAGGAAGGAGAAAGCCTCTTTGTCGACCATGGTGCCCACACTCATGTCCTTCAACAGATTAGCCTAGTGCGCCTGTAACACTGCCATAGTGTGCAGGGCAGCATCAGCCTGACCTGCTGCCTGATAAGCTTTCCCCACAAGCGTGGAGGTGGTCCTGCACAGCTTTGTGGGGAGAGTGGGTCTCTTTAGCGATGATGCAGTGTCAGGCGAGAGATAACCCACAAGTGTCTCTTCTACCAATGGTATCACCGAATACCCCCGAGCTTCAGCACCCAGGATATTCGAATATATCAACGTCGAGGGCACGAAGACACAGGAAGTATAAGGATTCCTCCATGAATGAGAATATTTGTTATGGATGTCATAGAGGAAAGGAAGGGACTGAGGGACTAGTGTTCCCTTCCCTCTTTTATTTATTTATAAATGGAACAATGGAACAACAACAGATCCATGAGAGAGCGGCGCTGGCTCTTGGAAGTAAGCAAGACGAGTGTGAAGCATTTTGACTGTAAACAGATCGCAATGCCTGCACCCGCTCTGCTGCAACGCAAGAGCAGAATGCTCTTCCCCCAAACACACAAAACAACACTGGTGTGTGTCAGTTTCAGCCATAGAGCGTAAACATGAGAACACACTGCTTGCTTTGTTTATCAGTAATTCTTTTTCTTCTTTTTTTTTAAAGAAAAGAGAAAGAGAAAGGTTTCTGCACACTGCCTAACAAATTCTAACTCCTAACAGAGGAAAGAAAGTTCTGACAGGCTCGTGAAACACACATACACAGAATGATCTGTGCCTGTGACGCATCTATTTATAGCCCTGTTGCTGGTGCATCCAATGATTACACCGGCAGAGGCTATAAATTCCGGTCAATTTTCATTGACGTATTCCACATATTCCCAAAGCACTTCCAGCGCAGCATCAGAAGTGTAGCTTTTTGTAAAGGGAACAGCTCCCTATGATTGTTCACTTGTTCTCTTATCTAAACTTTCCACCCGGAGTGGTCCATCTCATGAGACTGCCTCTGCTCGGCGATCGCTTCGGTGATGTATACATGTGAAACAGCCCCCTACGACAGTTTATACGTTCTCTTATCTGAACTCTTCACGTGGAGTGGTCAATCGCGTGAGCCTGCCTCAGCGAATGGGCGCTGCTCCGGCTTCATGCCTCTTGAGCTCTATTACAGATTTAGTTGAACGCGAGGGAAACAAAAAGAGTAACTATATAATTCAATCATTATTCCAATGTTCTCCAGTATTCCAATCTGGTTCTCCCACACAGGTGATTCCTGTCAGACTGATTACCTCGTTGTTCAGCTCGTTTAGGGAATGTTCCATTCAGTGATTCCGTTTCAAGTCATCTTCTAACATATCATGATTGTTCTCCCTTCAGGAGTGGCACAACAGTTTTCGCAGTGAAAAAGGCCAATTGCTTGACTGTGTCATTTGACTTTAGCTTGCTAATTTTAAGAAACATTTAACAATTTAGCATTTCTGCTTACTAGTTTCTGTATCTATAACATAGCCTGTATATTAGCTTTCTATGTTTCTATGCTTGTTGTCCGCCCTGTGTTTCACTAGCCCTTGTATAAACTACACTTCCCTTCACTCCCTCATCACTGCCGCCTCTGTGTTATTGTCCGCACCTGTTTGTTATTTTGTCATTATCGTGTCTGTTTATTTAAACCCCGCTGTCGACCCCGCTGTCCTGCCCCGGTCTGCGAGCCAGAGCCAACTCCTGCCCCGGTCTGCGAACCAGAGCTAACGCCTGCCCCGGTCTGCGAGCCAGAGCCCACGCCAGCCACGGTCAGCGAGCCTGAGCCCACGCCAGCCACGGTCAGCGAGCCTGAGCCCACTCCAGCCACGGCCAGCGAGCCTGAGGCCACGCCAACCACGAACAGCGTTCCAGCGTTGTCAGCCTCATCCGCCCGGAGGAAGAGGAGAAAGGGTCTCTGCTCTCCAGCCTCCGTCTACCGCAGCTCTGTCCCCAGAACCCCCTGTGGCTCTGCCCTCAGTGTCCAGCGAACCCAAGCTCGCACATACCACGGTCAACCAGCGAAGGCCTGTAGCCTTGACCATCCCTGAGCCAGCGCCTGTAGCCTGGACTGTCCCTGAGCCAGCACCTGTAGCCTCGACCGTCCCTGAGCCAGCGCCAGTGGCCTCGACCGTCCCAGAGCCAGCGCCAGTAGCATGACCGTCCAAGAGCCAGCACCAGTAGCCATGACCGTCCAAGAGCCAGCGCCAGTAGCCATGACCGTCCAAGACCCAGTGCCTCTCGAGCCTCCTGAGCCTTCCAGGGCTCCGGCCCCTGAGCCATCCAGGGCTCCGCCTTTTGAGCCTCCCGAGCCTTCCAGCGCTCCGCCTCCCGAGCCACCCAGGGCTCCACCTCTCAAGTCTCTCGAGCCTCCCAGGGCTCCGCCTCTCAAGCCACCCAGGGCTCCGCCTCTCAAATCTCTCGAGCCTCCCAGGGCTCTGACTCTCGAGCCTTCCAGGGCTCCGCCTCCCGAGCCACCCAGGGCTCCACCTCTCAAGTCTCTTGAGCCTCCCAGGGCTCCGCCTCTCGAGCCACCCAGGGCTCCGCCTCTCAAGTCTCTCGAGCCTCCCAGGGCTCTGCCTCTCGAGCCTTCCAGGGCTCCGCCTCCCGAGCCACCCAGGGCTCCGCCTCTCGAGTCTCACGCAGCTCCGCCAGCTCCCCAGTGGCCACTCCACCTCCCAGGCCACCTAAACCTGTCCCTGTCCTGTGGCCACCTCCCTGGCCTCCTAAACCTGTCCCTACCCGGTGGATGCCCCCCAGGCCACCTGACCCGGTCCCCGTCTCATACCCCCATGGACTGCCTGTCTGCCCTCTCGGCCTCCCTGCCTAATTGCCCCTTGTGCCTCCTTGGACTGTCTCTGTGTCCCTTGTGCCCCCCTTCGGTCTATCTGTTCTCCCCCTGTGCTAGCCCCTCACTCTTTGGACATTTTGTTTGTTGTTTTGTTGTTTTCGTGGGTTCTTTTCTTTGGACCGTCTGGAATCCGGTCATTTTGAGGGGGGGTTATGTCACGTTTTCCTTGTTGTCCGCCCTGTGTTTCACTAGCCCTTGTATAAACTACACTTCCCTTCATTCCTGGCTCTCATCACTGCCGCCTCTGTGTTATTGTCCGCACCTGTTTGTTATTTTGTCATTATCGTGTCTGTTTATTTAAACCCCGCTGTTTCCCCTCTCCTTTGTCAATCGTTATCGTTTCATGTTCGCTGTTCATGTTCCCTGAAGTCGTTTGATGTTTACTGATGTCTCCTGTTTATGCTCTCCGATGTTCGTTGACGATGTTCCTTGTTGTTCCTGTCTTCCACTCGTGTTCGTTCGAGGAAATCTTGCCCTTCGTGGATGTTTAATCAACCTGTGTTCTTCTGTGTGTCATTTTGTATTTGAGTTTAGTTTTTCCCATCGTGGACTTTTCCTTTGTTCCAGTGTTTGTATACTTTGCTTGTTAATAAAGTACTGCGTTTAGATCCAAACCTCCCGTCTGCCTTCTCCTGCATTCCCACAATCCTAACACTATCACAGAGATTATCGGGTTGATGTGAGAGATTAAGGCAATGTTATCAATAGGGCTGTGCGTTAAAAAAATCTTGACAAAGGAAACATCCTCAAATGCAGGATTACATTAACTTGCGAACTACTGAAATGTAGTTTCATTAACAAAGTTCAAAAGGAGCAAGTTCGTTTAATCTGACCAAACACACTGCCAGAGCAAGCATATATTAACAGCTGCTTACAGATGAACAATAGAGATGATGAGTCAACACTAGCTTTACATACTCTATTTACATACATTTTTTTAAGTTGTTATGTGTTGAAGCAAACAAAAAGTGGAAAACAAAATGTCAAGGCTTGATAAAGGAATAAAGTAGGTGCAGGGAATTGAGAAAGAAGTGAAGGTGAAATCTGTGCAGTCACTGGCCTAAGCTGCTCTGTATGACTGATCAATAACCTTGTTACTCCAGTCAAGAGTCTCATACAGACAGAACACAAGAGATTAGTGAGTCAATCCCTGCTTAACTCGGATCATTCCTGAAGTAGCAGATAAACAGAAAGGGGACAGATAAAAAGAAAGGAGAGTCATATGTTTTTCCCATAAGTGACTTTTAATGGCTGAAGCCACCAGCAGGGCTCTTGAAAAACATTTCATTTACACACATTACAAGAGTGGAAATGCCGCTCACTGTAACTGTCTTACATGTTGCTTTTTTTCTCTTTTGATTGTATTCACCGC
Source organism: Xyrauchen texanus (assembly GCF_025860055.1). Classification (NCBI taxonomy): domain Eukaryota; kingdom Metazoa; phylum Chordata; class Actinopteri; order Cypriniformes; family Catostomidae; genus Xyrauchen; species Xyrauchen texanus. The sequence continues at coordinate 27,697,120 of NC_068300.1, read as the reverse complement.
AGGTGCTGTGGTCATCGCATTTGTGGTGTGCTGGTTGCCGTACCATGCCCGAAGACTGATGTTCTGTTACGTCACTGAATGGACACCGTAAGTGTCACTTAAAAAACAATCCGAAATCACAGCACATTCATAGCCTTTTTTAATTAATTCCACATCTGAAACTTTATCTCAAATCATCTACAGTGGCAAGAAATGTATGTGAACCCTTTGGAATTACATGCATTTACATCATGTATACGTTTTTCTTAAAATCTGGTTTGATCCTCATCTAAGTTACAATAATTAACAAACACAAACTTTTTTTAACCAAAAACACACAAATTATTGTATTGTTTTTTATATATTGTACATATTGAATATACCGTTCAAACATTCACAGTGTAGGTTTGAAAAATTATGTAAGCCCCTGGGCTAATAACGTCAAATAATGCTAATTAGAGTCAGGAGTTGGCAAACCTGGCAACCAATTATTGAAACGAGATTAGAGGTGTGGGTTAGAGATTCTTTGACTTTTAGAAAGCACTCAAACATTTGGAGTATTCACAAAGAAGCATCTGCTGACGTGGACCATGCCTTGCAAAAAAGAGATTTCAGAAGACCTATGATCTCGAAGAACTTAGAGTTCCCCTTCTGTCGCTCTCTCCACGTTGTGTCAGAGAAGCGACACTAGGGGTCTCTCTTGAGCGCCGATATTCACCTCTGAACTATGAAAAAAGGCCAATGAGAGTTGGCACCCAGTATTTGCATGTCCCGCCCCCGGACATACGGGTATTTAAGTGGTGCAAATACGGGAGTTCATTCAGAAAATTTCTTCGGAGCCGATGGTCGTGCATGCAGTCTGCTGCGAGTTACACACCAAGTTCCTGTTTAATCCTCTGATGCTCTGCATGCTGTTGGATCTGACGGCGCATAACAGCGGCTTTCTCATTCGTGCACGGCTGTGCATTCTTGCCCCTGGGCGCTTCCACAGCGCAGACAACTCGAAAAAGTTATTCTAAAAGAGTGAATTTCGCTCTAAAAGAGCAAAACACAGCGGCGTTGAACGTCCTTCTCAGGACGCGTCTTTTTAAAGACGATTTTCCGCCTCTGTGTAGTTTCTGGATGCGTTGATTCTCCCCACCTCTGACGGCCATAAAAACTGCCTTGCATTCCTGGGTTGTGATAACACGCAGGCAGCGTTTTTATGAATGTTTTCAGTACGAGAACATAGCCATGACAGCATTGAGGTCGTAGGCTTTTTCTTGTAGTGAGAAAAAGGTGCTTCAGCCGCCCCCCCGCGCCTCGCCTCCTTCCTTCGGGATTGAGGCAGGCGCCGCGGGCGATGAAAACGATCTGGGGACAGTGACGGGCTCAGTTTCGCCGGGTGAACCCCCTCGAAACCCCCCGCCTCCCCGGCACGCTTGCTTGTTTCCGTCCGAGCTCGGGATGAGCATTCTCTCCAATGGGTTATGTTTTCAGTGTGAGAACATAACCGCGGCAGCGTTGCGATCTCTGCTTTCTCTTGTAGTGAGAGAGAGCCATTTCAGCCGTCCCCCGCGCCTCGCCTCCTTCCTACGGGATTGAGGCAGGCGCCGCGGGCGATGGAGAACAATCTGGGGAGAATAACTGGACGCTTTCGCCGGGTAAATCCCCTCGAAAACCTCCCGCCTCCCCGGCACGCTTGCCTGCTTCCCCCGAGCTCGGGATTAGTGTGGTCTGCTCGAGCTCCCTGGCATTGGATGATGACATCACCGCTGCATCGGAGAGCGTAACAGCTGCGTCGGATGCGGATAACTCGCCTGGGCCGCCACCTTCGGGTCTCCGCCCAGTCTGAGCCTGACGCAAGAAGGTCCGCTATGCTTCCCCAGGCTAAATTGGTTCCGCTGGCATGTGCGCCGCTCACAGCCGCACACCCACCCCCCCACCCCCCCTGGATTCCTTCCCGGATGTGCATGACGAGCTGAGCAAGCCCAGCTTCCTCGCTCCTCCGCTCTCGCTACCCTCGGTGGTAGAACGGTCCCAGACCATGGCCCCCTCCTGCAAGTCCACCGGGCCAGGGCACTTCAAAATCTGCACTTGGGTGGTCCTGTTCTTGACGTGCTGCAGGAACTGCACTCAAACAGGCGATGGCCACTCCGTGGTCCAGAAACGCAACGATGGACAGGCAGTATGGGAGGCAGACAAAGCACGCATTCTCAAACGCCCCGTCTCCCAGCTCCGTCCATTCGGCGACACCACTTGACGACTTCACCCAGCAGTCCTCAGTGGTGAAGAAACAGACGAAGGCTATTTTCAAGCAAAAAAAAGCATCCTGCCCTTCCTCAAACCTGCCGCCAGGGGCCATGCCCTGTCTGCTCGCCTAGGGCGTCCTCCTGCGGCTTTCAAGAAAGTAAGAAAGTGGTGCTCCGCCTCAACTAACAAGTGAGTGGGCCCAGCTCTCAGCCCCAGCGTTGAGCTCCCCGCAGAAGTTGGACGCCCATCGTCTCACGGACCCCCTTGAGGACCCAGAAGGCTCCCAGGCACTCCTGAGATGACAGACCCAGAGACCGAGACGTTAGCTCCGGAGCTGGTAAGACCACTCCATTCCCCGGTGGAGGGCCGGGAGGAGAATTTTTTGTTAAATTCTTTACACTCTATAGAGCTATTTCCTTGTTGTCTCTGGGGTCACCTGGCCCGCAAATGCCGTTCTCACGGCACTCTGCTTTCAGGCCTCAACAGTCCTGGCTCCATGGACGCGGTGTCCCCGCCTTCAGCCCCACGACTGTTCCCCGGCCAGCCGGTTCAGACGAGTCCAGAGGACGCCAGCATCAGACCTCCTCCTCAGTCACGAACCCGCCCTCTGCCGGATGCGCGGAGCAAGGTAAGTGCTTTGAGTTTATTCTCAATACCAGAGCCTCGGGACGCCACGTTGCCTCCCGACGCTGCGTTACCTGTTCTGCACCGCTGGGAAGCCCCGCCGGGTACGTCCAAAAAACTCGTCCCCTTGGTGCCCCTAGCACGGAGTTTAGAGGCATGGCTTTCACTGCCCAACCCGTCACGCTGGCTGCACCGGACCATTCGACTCGGTTACGCAATTCAGTTTGCCAGGTCTCCGCCCCCCTTCATGGGCGTACATTTTTCCACAGTACACGGCCAACATGCCCATTCCCTGTGCGAAGAAATCGCCTCCCTTCTATTAAAGGACGCGATAGAGCCTGTCCCTCCAACCGAAACGAAGAAGGGTTTCTACAGCCCTTACTTCATTGTACCCAAGAAAGGCGGCGGCTTACGACCGATCTTGGACCTGCGAGTTTTCAATCGGACCTTGTCCAAGCTCCCGTTCAAAATGCTCACCCAGAAACAAATTCTATCTGGCGTCCGGCATCTAGATTGGTTTGCAGCGGTAGACCTGAAGGACGCGTACTTTCACGTCTCAATTCACCCTCGACATCAACCCTTCCTACGGTTCGCGTTCGACGGCCAGGCGTATCAGTACAAAGTCCTCCCCTTCGGCCTGTCTCTGTCCCCTCGCGTGTTCACGAAAGTCGCAGAGGCAGCTCTTGCCTCGCTCCGAGAAGCCGGCATACGCATACTCAATTACCTCGATGACTGGCTCATACTGGCCCACTCCCGAGAGTTACTATGCGCACACAGAGACCAGGTGCTCAGCCACCTCAGCTGTTTGGGGCTTCAGGTCAACTGGGAAAACAGCAAGCTCTCCCCGGTCCAGAGCATCTCTTTTCTCGGTCTGGAGTTAGACTCAGTCTCAATGACAGCACGTCTCTCCAACGAGCGTGCTCAGTCAGTGCTGAAATGCCTCGCTTCCTTCAAGCCAGGCGCCGTGGTCCCGCTAAAACGTTTCCAACAGCTCCTGGGGCATATGGCATCCTCTGCGGCGGCCGCGCTGCTGGGGTTGATACATATGAGACCACTTCAGCACTGGCTCCGGACTCGAGTCCTGAGACGAGCATGGCGCCGCGGCACGCACAATGTAAAAGTTACCTCTGCCTGCCGCCAAACCTTCAAACCCTGGACAGACCTCTGCTTTCTAAGGGCAGGAGTACCCTTGCAGCAGGTGTCCCGACACGTTCTGGTCACAACCGACGCCTCCAAATTGGGTTGGGGCGCCGTGTGCAACGGGCACGCAGCCGCAGGCCGGTGGAACCGAGGCCCGCTGCGCTGGCACATCAACTGCCTAGAGCTGCTGGCTGTTTTTCTGGCCCTGCAGAAGTTTCTCCCGTTAATTCGGAACAAACACGTCCTAGTCAGGACAGATAGCACCACGGTCGTAGCCTACATAAACCGCCAAGGTGGAGTACGCTCCCTCCACATGTCACAGATCGCCCGTCGTCTCCTCCTTTGGAGTCAGCAGCGACTCAAGTCAATGCGCGCCACTCACATCCCCGGCAACCTCAATGTGATAACGGATGCGCTGTCAAGACAAGGCTTGCCTGGAGGAGAGTGGAGGCTCCACCCCCAGTCGGTCCAGCTGATTTGGGACCGGTTCGGCAAGGCTCAGGTAGACCTGTTTGCCTCCCAAGAAACCTCCCACTGCCCGCTCTGGTATGCCCGGACAGAGGCTCCCCTCGGGGCAGACGCGTTGTCACACAGCTGGCCTGCGGGGCTGCGCAAGTACGCATTTTCCCCAGTAAGCCTTCTTGCACAGGTGCTATGCAAGATCAGGGAGGACGAGGAGCAAGTCATTCTGGTAGCCCCTTACTGGCCCACCCGGACTTGATTTTCGGACCTCACGCTCCTCACGACAGCCCCTCCCTGGCGAATTCCCCTGAGGAAGGACGTTCTTTCTCAGGGGCGGGGCACGCTCTGGCACCCGCACCCAGACCTCTGGAACCTCCACGTCTGGCCCTTGGACAGGATGCGGAAGATCTAGCCGGCCTACCATCGACCGTCATAGATACAATCAATCAAGCCAGAGCCCCCTCTACCAGGCATCTTTACGCTCTAAAGTGGCGTCTGTTCGTGGACTGGTGTTCTTCCCGAGCCGAAGACCCGCAGTTAGGTCAGTGCTCGTGTTTCTTCAGGAGAGGCTGGAGAGGAGGCTGTCCCCCTCCACCCTCAAGGTGTATGTCGCCGCTATTGTGGCCCACCACGACACGGTAGATGGCAAGTCTCTTGGTAAGCACGACTTAATCGTCAGTTTCCTAAAAGGTGCCCGGAGGATAACTCCCTCCCGGCCTAACCTGTTCCCCTCCTGGGATCTCTCGGTCGTCCTTACGGGACTCCAGAGACCCCCCTTCGAGCCGCTTGACTCAGTTTGACTCAGGGCCCTCTCTCTCAAGACCGCCCTGCTGATCGCGCTCGCTTCCATCAAGAGGGTCGGGGACCTGCATGCGTTCTCTGTTAGCGACGCTTGCCTGGAGTTCGGTCCGGCAGACACTTTCGTGATCCTAAGACCGCGACCGGGCTACGTGCCCAAGGTTCCTACCACACCCTTCAGGGATCAGGTGGTGAACCTGCAAGCGCTGCCCCGGGAGGAGGCAGACCCAGCCCTTTCACTGCTGTGTCCAGTACGTGCCCTTGCGGGTCCGAGCCCACTCCACCAGGAGTGTTGTGTCCTCATGGGCACTGGCTAGGGGCACTGCCCTAGCAGACATTTGTAGAGCAGCGGGCTGGGCAACACCTAACACTTTTGCGAGATTCTACAATCTCCGAGTTGAGTCAGTATCGTCCCGTGTTTTCTCAGGTACCGAGCTCGTAGAAATCGGTAGCATGCCCATGATCTGACCGGGTGAATCACTTGCACCTAGCGCCCTTCCCCCTAACCAGGGGAAACAGTGCGCCTTCATTCCCAGGAGATCCCAGGTTTGGGACACTGGTTGATTCCTCCCTAGCCCTCGTGGGTCGCAGTTCAGCGGAGGAACTTGCCGACCCAAGCCACTGCGGGTACCGCAAGCTACCCTGTACTGGTATAGGTGCTCCACAGGTAAGGCCTCCTTCAGACTCCCCCTGTGTGTAACACCACGGTTCTGTCCCCTCTGGCGAGTGGACTCCCGTGTTTCCCTTAGGCAGTCACGGCTGCCTCGGTTGCCGTGCTGTATGTTCCCCCCTCTATGAGGCTGGATCCACCACCGCACCAACTTTTCCACATAGGCCCTAAGTCAGGCCTCTGATGGTTTTGCCACTTAAACTTGCCTCCCCTCTCGGGTAGGCATGGCCTCCGCAGGGTCTTCTCCGCCCTGAATAAGGGCTAAGACCCCCTTCCCTCAATGCGTGTAAGGGCTCCGGCCTTAGTTGCTCTATGCAAGAAACATAGAGAGAAAAGAGGCCTGGCCAGGCTTGGTCCGTTCCCAGGTTGGCGGCCAGCACCTTGTTCCCCCCTCCAGGGTAACGATAAGGAATCCTGATGGCTTAAATGGGGCATTGGTGAAGGGTACGTGCAGCCTGATACAGTTGGTCGTCCTGCACGTAAGAATACCTGCTTGCTCCTGTATCAGCAGTTCACGTACACAGCTCAGCACATGGCACTTTTATAAGTGGACCCCTAGTGTCGCTTCTCTGACACAACGTGGAGAGAGCGACAGAAGGGGAACGTCTAGGTTACGTATGTAACCTCCGTTCCCTGATGGAGGGAACGAGACGTTGTGTCTCCCCTGCCACGTTGCTGAGCCGAGCCACTGTTGTGGCCGGACCATTTCCGGCTCCTCAGAAAAATCCTGAATGAACTCCCGTATTTGCGCCGCTTAAATACCCGTATGTCCGGGGGCGGGACATGCAAATACTGGGTGCCAACTCTCATTGGCCTTTTTTCATAGTTCAGAGGTGAATATCGGCGCTCAAGAGAGACCCCTAGTGTCGCTTCTCTGACACAACGTCTCGTTCCCTCCATCGGGGAACGGAGGTTACATACGTAACCTAGACGATTCATCTGTCCTCATTTAGACAAACTATAAATGGAGATGATTTAGTTCTGTGGCTACTCTCCCTAAAAGTGGCCATCTATGGCCACAGGACACCATGAAGGGAGCAGCTGCATTCCAACAAAAACATTGCTGCGTGTCTGGAGTTTGCCACCTTCACACTCAACAATGCTACTAGGAAAATGTTTTGTGGACTGATGAAACTAAGGTTAAATTGTTTGGGAAGAAAACACAGCACTATGTATGGCATAAAAAGGGCATGGCATACCAACATGAAAACATCATCCCAGTGGTGAAGTACGGGGGAGGGAGCATCATGATTTGTGGCAGCTTTGCTGCCTCTGGGCCAGGACCGCTTGCCATCATCAAGACAAATATGAATTCCCAAATGTATCAATATGGGTGGCTGTGTGCCAGCAGAAGCGAAGTAGAAGTTGAATAATGCAGCAGGACAATGACCCTAAACATCGAAGTAAATCCACTAACCCAGGGGTTCCCAAACTTTTTTGTCAGTTGATCCCCTTTGACCTAAATGATTTATTTGAAGAACCCCCTGATATTTTAAGTAATGTTAACCTTTTGAAATATAATTAATGTTACATCCTTTTACTTTATTTATTGTTATTTTTTGTATTATTGTTATATTTGAATGAAACTTTATTACATCTATTGTTATTTTCTTATAATATTTATATATTTAATTTAATTCACCATTGCTATCTCAGAGATTACACTACATTCCCAGAAGTTATATTTATTAGAAAATTATACATGATTAGCCTATATTTTAAGTTTCGTCTGACGTGCAAGGAAATGGTAGGCGGATGCTTAATTGAGACCATCAGAAGTCTCCGTCAACCGGTCAGTTCAGCAGTGAACAGAACCAGTGCACAAGCGGTTAATAGTACAGGCAAGGGAGTCCAGCCAACAACTACTGCTTTTCAGGACTACAGGGCAAACAATGTCAGGTTAATGAGTTTTTTAATTTTAAAACATGATTGCGCTGCTGATAATGAAAGTAATTATGCTACATCATAATTTTTGATGTAGGTTACAACAGTAACCGTGATGTTCCCCTTCTGTCAATCACTAGACATTGTGTCGAATGAAGTGACAAAAGGGGTCCCATTCAAAGTGCCATGCACTAGACCGTGTTACGTGAACTGCTGACACAGGTGGAAGCAGGCTGCTGCGTGCTGAGGCAACTGTATCGGCTGCATGTAACCCTCTCCAACGCCCCCAAAAAGATGCCACAAAGGGTCTGGATGCAAATTGCTCCGCTGAATTCGCAGGCCAGAAGGCTAGGGAGGAAGAACATCCAGGAAGTGATGCTTAGTGGCTAACCTGGGAGAGAAGTCGCACTGGATCAACTTGTTGAAGGGTACTGGGTGCAAGCGGAACACCCGGTCGATTGTTCCGCATTACGAGTTCTACCACTCTGACCTGACAAAACACGGGACGAGATCGATTGTAAAATCTCGTAAATGTATTGGATGTTGCCCAGCCTGCTGCTCTGCAGATGTCTGCTAGGGAGGTGCTGTTGGCCAGTACCCATGAGGATGCCACACTTATCGTAGCAAGGGGGCGGGCACGGCCTGGGTCTGGTAAGCCAGCGAGATGGTGTCAACGACCCAGTGAGCTAAGCTCTGTTTGGAGATGGCGTTCCCTTTCCGCTGTCCACCAAAGCAGACAAAGACCTGCTCAGAACATCTAAACCTCTGCGTGCAGTCCAAATAGATATGCAAAGCACGTACTGAACACAGCAACGAAAGGGCTGGGTCTGCCTCCTCCCAGGGCAGCGCTTGCAGGTTCATGGCACCTCTAAGGAACCTGATAATTAAGGTGCTTACCCAATGTCCACTGCGTCGTGGTGGGCAGCGATAGTGACTACATACTTCTTCAAGGTGGAGGGGAACAGCCTCCACTCCAGCCTCTCCTGCAGGAATGAAAGAACTGACCAAACTGCGAATCTCTGCGGGTCTTTGGCTCGGGAAGAATACCAATTCACGAACAAGCACCACTTCAGGGTGTAAAGTTGCCTGGTGGAGGGAGCTCTGGCTTGGTTGATTGTGTCTATGACTGCAGGTGGTAGATCACTCAGATCTTCCGCGTCCCATCCAGGGGCCAGACGTGGAGGTTCCAGAGGTCTGGGCGCAGGTGCCAGAGAGTGCCCCATCCCTGAGAAAGAAGGTCCTTCCTCAGGGGGATTTTCCAGGGAGGTGCTGTCGCAAGGAGCGTGAGATCCGTAAACCAGGTCCGGGTGGGCCAATAAGGAGCCACCAAGGTGACCTGTTCCTCATCTTCCCTGATCTTGCACAGCACCCGTGCAAGAAGGCTCACTAGGGGAAATACGTACTTACGCAGCCCCCGGGGCCAGCTGTGTGACAAAGTGTCTGTCCCGAGAGGGGCTTCTGTCAGGGAGTACCAGAGCGGGCAGTGAGCGAGACAAAGAGCTGCGACATCTTTGACAACACTGCCATGGTCATGTTCTCGCAGTGAGTGCATGAACCATCCACAAACGCTGCCTCAGTGTGATTGCTGCACAGGCACATGAGGCAGTGTCTGTGGCCGTCAGTCTTGGAGAGGTGTCGACCGCATCCAGGAACTATACAGAGGCGGAAGGGCACAGTGTCTTATTGATCTTATTGAGGTAAGAAAATTGTATTGAAGCTATAGACATAAGTTGATTCACTTTGTTTAAGTTGTGTTCTTGTTTTTTTATTTGTTAAATGGGGACAATATTTGGAATGATACGTTTTTAAAAATCAGTAAATGATGGATATATTTTCATACACAATTTCTACACTCCCTCACGAAGCCCCAGGTGTTCACGAACCCCCGTTTGGGAAACCCTGCACTAACCCAATAGAGATGCTGTTGAATGACCTCAACAGCTGTTCACATCAGACATCCTAAGAATATGGCTTAGCTGAAGAAATTCTGTAAGAAATAATGGTCAAAAATTCCTTCAGAACATTGTGCATGTCTAATCCGCAGCTACCGGAAACGCTTGTTTGAGGTAATTGCTGCCAACAGAGGATTGACCAGTTATTAAATTCAAGGGTTCACGTAATGTTTTTTATTTTGTGTTTTGTTAGCACAGTGTGTTTGTCTATACTTGTGACTGATAAAGATGAGATCACATTTTCTAAACAAATAATGCAGAAAACCAACTAATTCCAAAGGGTTCCCATACTATTTCTTGCCACTTTATTTAAATTTGCTCACTGGAGAACATGCACAAATGGCCAAGGCTGTGCAAATAGCATTAATAACTGCATTATCGTGTGGTTGACTTCTAAATAGAGGAGGCAAAGTCTGGTTTGGGTGTTTTTTAAATTCAATATAAATTCCTGTTCCATTTTCATTTGATGACAAAGTTTCTGGTTTAAAGGCTTATGGAACACCATTTGTCCTACACTATCTACATGCAACCAATACTATAATATTTTTATTTTTTTTTATCAGCATGAGCATACTATTTAGTCACATTTACACATTTTTTAAATTTTTTACATTGCTTAAATTATTACTAGTAATGTAAAAAACATTTACTGTATGTTTTATTACTGCTAATTTTTGGTTGACTATTATTATTAATAGTCACTTTCTCAGACCATTAGTCATCAAATCCTCGGTAAACACATTAGGTGAAATAATGGTCACTAATCTCAAGTTAACTGATCTTAAAAATTATCTCACTCACAGATTATCACTAATTTCAAATAACTTCAAGTTCATTTTAATTTGGAAGTAATCAAAAGTGATGACGGGGTCTGAGTGTATGAGTTGGTTGCTTAGGTCTATCCATTTATCTAAGCTTGACCCATTTAGGTTGATTTTGGACTGGTTGCTATCATTTTTGGTAGGCGATATTGCATTGACAGGGGAATCAGCCAATCATATTGACGTGGAGGCACTTTCTGTGTCACGTGACTTTTTGCCTTTATTTAGCTGATTCCCCCTTACATTCACAGCATTATTTAGGGCCTGAATGAGAATGCAGTCAGCTCAAGGAAAGCAAAAGGGACACTGCCTCCATCTGGTATCGCTGTTGAACTGTTACTTTAGAAAAAATTGTTCTTTACACATAATATGTTATCATATTTCATAATAATATGCAATTTTTTTTTTTCTCCATGGTGTACCGGCCCCGGTACACCATGGAGGCCCCCAATAACATGACTACATTTGCATTTATGCGCTACAGGATGCTTGGCAGATTTGGTTGGATTTTTCATATAGATGGAAGAAAAGTTTGTAGCACTGTCTGACACAGTCAATTCTATGTATTTTAAAATTTTGAACCAATTCAAAATCGTGTGTTATTAATATGGTTGTGCACGGTAGAGTAGAGTTCTTCAATCTGATCTGAGTCCAACATTACACAACAAACCTACAGGTTTTGGGTCAGGTTCGGGTCAGTTTTTCAAAGTAGGCTATAGGGCGGGTTACGGACTGTTCACACGTGTGTCTGTGCTGTTTTTAAATATAATGTTTTAAATAAATGTAAACACGCAATTGACGGATGTCTTTGATCATTGTGCCATGCCACAACTCAGGACTGTAGCATTTTTTTAGACACTGCATTAAGTTTAAAACAACTTTAATATTTATAAACGTATCCCAAGACACCTGTGTTCTGTTTCACCATTTGTTGCACTGCATCAAGCTTTTTCAGCACTGGTGTCACAAATCAACATTCTGATGAAGTTCAGGTGGCAAAGAGGACTTAATGTGACTGTTACACATGATTTCAGATTGTTTTTCACCTGGCAAAGTTTCAGTGCTTGATAAACAGTGAGCCAATTGTTTTTCCCCCTTTTGCTCTTGTGTGTAGACAATAATTTCACAAGTTAAATGCTGAATCAAAGCATCCTGAAGTCCAATAAACCTCAGTGTTCGTTGCCTCATGGAAAGTGAACCTGCCCATGCAGAATTACGCATTTTCCATTTATTATAAATAGGTCTTCTATTTTGCAGGCAGTGACAAAGATTTCGGCTCATTACTCACTGTGCTCTTTATTCCCTGCTATTCTGAGATTGTGTTTTACGCAACCATGGCAATAAATGTTCTTTATTCCCAAGTCTGACTCCCGTCAAGTAACACAATAACCGCTTGTGAACTCTCACGGTTAACCAAATATTACAAAATTTTACCATGCACATATTTAGGGTATTAAGGCATCTTTCGCGTTATCATTAGACATTAAATGCGTGCACGACTTAAAAATTTAAAGTCCTCTATACTGTTGCAAAAAATCAGCTTTGCGCAGAGCCAGGGTAAACTGCACCTTATCTTTGGAAGCATTTTGTAAATCAGACGCTGTTCTCTGTAGTACATTAAATAAATGCCCTGTACCTATGAGATGCAGAGCGTGCACTCATGTGTTGTTGTGCAGAACTGCTGTTGTCCAGCACCTATTCAGCCGAACAAATGGTATTTCACATAAGGCATTTATGTGGATTTATATTAGATATATCAAAATAAATAAATCATTTATTAAAACCTCGGGGCCCTTTGGGTTTAGAGGCCCATGGGCAACAGCCCAATCAGCCCGGTGGTTAATACGTCATTGCTCAGATTCATGCCAAATTCCTCTGTTTTTCAGAGTAACATTTCCCGAAGTCAAAGAGATTCATATAAATAGCATTCAGAGTGGCAAAAGATTACTAAATTATAGCCTATAGATAGTTCACTGCACAAAAAAGCTCCACAAATCAATGCTTCATTCTGGGCAGATATTGTTCAGAAATCCTCCACATGAAAATCAATGCTTATGAATCATACTGCACGTGGTGGTAGAGCTTTTACCGCAGACAGACACACGACCATGCCACCATCATCACTGACCTTCTTAAGGTAAGAAGGTAGTTTGTGACAGACCATCACCAGACTAATGAACTTGGCGATGGGTAATGGCACAATAAACTTGAGACCCAGCTTGCGTGAGGGGAGTAAGAGCAGGATGCCATTAGAAGACAGCCAAACCATCTGCCAGCACACATAAGCTGGGGTCTTAGCTCGGTGCCGGTCCACCAACCTCTTAACATGAGCACCAGTCCATAAGAGGGCTTCTCTGGCAGCTTTTGAGTTGTGTCGGCAACTAATTAAATTAATTGCAATTAATCGCATGTATCATTATTTACTGAGGAAGGCCCCCAAATAAAGATAATTTAGTGTATTAAATAATAAAAAATATTTGTAAATATTACATTTAATAAATATTATAATTTAGAAAATTCAAATACAATACATCACAAACACACATTGTGTCAGCAGACAACTTGGGCATTTCTAAAATACAAAATAGTGGCTCAAAAGTCAAAATATTATTTGTTTTATTTCCATATCATAAACTATAACCCAATTATTTGCCTACTTCCTTCTGCCCTATGTTTACCTGTTGGTTCAGAAGGACGCTTTTGGAGCATCTCATCTTGGTTGCGTCGCATCTCAGTAGTGTTCAGCATCTCTAGCCATAAGCCCTGTGTTTTTAGAATGCTGTGTCAAGCTAAATGTAGTTTGAAATGTTGAAAAACACGTCTCTAGATCCCTCCATTTTGTGGTGCTTAGTCCAGCTGTCTTTGAGCATAAACGTATCTGTGGACAGTAGTGATGGGTCGTTCACCTACAGATGTCTTTGAGCGTAAATGCGCATCTGTGGACAGCAGTGATGGGTCGTTCACGAACGAGTCGGCTCTAAGAGCCACCTTGGTTGAGGTTACAAGTGAGCTGAGAATCTTACTACCAGCGTCACTGGATTTGCAACATGGGACATAAACCTGCTAGTTTTAAAGTTAGCAACAGCGATAGCAGTGTTATTTGTACACGCAACATTCAAATTTAAAAAAGAAATGCCTGTGCGCAAAACCACGGCGTGGTCAATAGACAAGGTGAAGATGTTCTTCTCGCTAGCGACGAACGAAACGACGCGAAATGGAAAGGTCTTTCAGGAAGTGTCTCTGCTGTTGGCCGCACACGGCTACCACCGGACCTACCAACGGTGTTGGGAAAAGTTATAAAAATAACACTACAGAACCATCAAGGAAAATTGGAAGTGGTTCGACCAAATGGACGCTATCTATACCGGCAAGCAGTGGGAGGGAGAGTGCCATGGACGCAGCCATGGCTGGAGTCCACGATGGAGGATGGTACATTAACTCTATACTCACTTTATTTAGCTGGCCAGCTACTGGAAAGCTTACTTCTAAAACAACCAGGCCAATTTAACTGTTACAATTGTGTAAAATCACCATGCAACAACTGCTTTATGCAGCACAATGAGCTAGTAGCTAACAGCTAACGGTCCTGTTATTGTTTTATTGTTTTTTGTTGCATTTAAGATGATGGCGGTGCAACTATGACAATCAGCCTATAATCCCACCCACGTTAAGGCGGCACTAAACAGCAGTGGAAAAGCAAGCTCAGAAAAGTAAAGCGATTAGAGTCGAGTCGTGCAGTGGAAAAGTGCCATAACAGCCTCACTTGTTGTTCCTGTCAATCAGATGCGCACAGTCAACCAATGAACCAAATATGTGTGAGGGAGAGCAGAGCCAACTCACACTTAGCAGCCAAGGAGAGAGAGCAGCCGAGGAGAGAGAGAGGAAGGACAGCTGTGAAAGTGGAAAATTAGTCGGAAGCACAGTAGCATTTCGATGCATTTAAATAATGTAGACAATATTAGAGCACAGTGTAGAATTTGCCAAAACAAAATTTCATATAAAGCCGGTCCTATGCACAACCTACATCGGCATATGCGAACTGTGCACCCTAATAATTGAATTCGAATTGTTTTAACACCAATCATAGTCAAAATATCGCACTGTATGACTTGAAAAAATACAAAACATCTTTATTTAAAGAGCCGTTTGGGAGCCGAATGAGCCGGCTCACTGAAAAGAGCCGGAATACCCATCACTAGTGGACAGTGCTGCCTCTTGCTCTCGTTTGTCTGACGAGTCGTGTTGCCTGTACAGCTGGAGCTGACTGCCCCCTACTGCCACATCAAGGAGGTACATAAAGTTTGAATTGGTCTAAAAATAGGAAAATTGTATGAATATTTTCATTTAAAAAAAAATCATATAAGTAATCGCACTAAATTAACATGTTAAATCAACATCCCTAGTTTGAAGTTAATTCTACATTTATTTAAATAAAAATAAATGAGATAGTTGGCAAAAATGTAAGTAAAATGTTCTGTCATCATTTACTCACCCTCTTATTATTTCAAACCTGCATAACTTGCATGCAACACAAAAAGAGAAGTTTAGTAGAATGTCTAAGCTGCTCTTTTCCTCCATGAAAGTGGATGGGGACCAGGGACAGCCATGCTCATCAAGTTTGAAATTAACTGAGGGTAAAAAAAAAGTATGATAGAATGTGTATTTGGACAGCTGCAGGGCATCAGACATTTACTAAACGTGACTATTCTCATTAGTAATCAGGGCCAAACTCGTTCTGCTGATGGTTAAGTCCATTTGCCTCTTAAGCAGATGGTAGCATCTAATGTTTTCCTTCGGTCTCTCTTCTTTCCTTATGCTGCTGGGTTCTGGAGAAATAGATGGCATTTATTCCTTACAGATAAGTGGACAGATGTTACAGCATCCATGCAATATGCTACTAGTATTACTCGGATGGCAGGCCTACAGAATGCCAACAGACCATCTGATGCATATACCAAACAAAAATGGCTAGAGCTTTCTCAAATGTCAAGCTCCAAAGTTTAGGAGGGTCTTTGCATCAGATATTGGAAAGATATTCAAGAGTTTTGTATGAGACAATTAGCAAGTAAACTAGATATTCTTGAGCACATCTGCACATTCTGATTTGATTTCAGATTGATATGTTCTTAAACATCAAGTAAATAAACTGTGACCAACTGTGGTTGGTCGATTTACATTTCAGTTATATGGCCCCTTCCATTCTAAGTGGCTGGTTCTTGAGCAGATCAAGCTGCAATGTGGACCAGACTTTATGCTGATAGTGAAATCCGGCGACCACATATACATTAGCATGGTGTCCAGTACCTCCCTCTTGTTGGAGACAGCTGAGCCCCAGTAAAGAAGGAAGCAGAAGTAGAAACTGTTTGCCTGGATAATTTGCACTACTGACAGGAGCTATTATGTTATAGGTTCAAGGTACACCTTAAGAGTCAGGTGTCTGTGAAATATGGGTCACCAGGCAATGGCCCTGCTGAGCTGATGGAGATAGACAGGTTCATAATGGTTCTGTGGATATGCCTGATATTATAATCCTGATGTGATCAAAGATCACATGAAAAATGAATTATGAATTTGACGTTTGGTCAGTGTAGTCCAAACCCAATTTCCTTTTTAGCGTGTGATGAAAAGACATGAACCCAACGGATACACGATGGTTTACTCTGGGGCAGGTCAAACGCAGCCTTCATTTTAAGCATTTCATATTAAAGTCATATTTCTCCTGCATTCTAATCACTATCCAAAATCCCATCAAAATCCCTACCTCACTTGCAGCCTAAGAAAACATTGAAAATAAATATAAATACAAACGGTAACAAAAAACTCATTAGGGCCAAGCCATTACAAGTAAACAGATTACAATGAGAAAACAAATCCTGCCATAAAATTGTAATGTCAATTTCAGTATTATAGATTTCATTGCACTTTGAATGTTAAACAGATAGATTAGTCAATATTTGGTTGTAAACAACGGCTGCTGGCCAGAACATGTACAGTACTGTACATACACATAGAGGGTTTTTGTTAACACTTTATAAAACCTTGTTTTATTAAATCATTAACAAACACAATATACTGTATTGCTTAACAGATCATTTGTTAATATACGTACATACTGTAAAAAGAATAAAAATAAATCCTGTTGTTTTTACAAAACAAATTTAATAAAATGGCAGCTGTTGTTGCCAGAATAATTATGTAAAAAAATACAGTGACAATGTAAATACATTAACAGAACAACCTGTACATTTTAGTTTAATCTGCTGTAATTTTCATGACCATGCTGGCACTGTAAAAAAATAAATGTTTTTCTAAATTTACAGTAAAAAAATATCATAAACTTGATATTAACCTACGGAAACTGTAAAAAATATTTTTTGTTTTACTTTATATGGTGTTGTTAATCACCTTAAAAATTACAGAAGAGCACATGATTACATGTCCTCCAGGAGCAATGACCAATAAGCATAGTAGAGACAGTGCTCAGTTACATGCACACTAACAATAAAAACCATCAGGGTAACACATGAAATTAAAATAATGTAATAAACATTAACTTAACTATCAAATATAACACAGAACCCTCCCAATGTACATAACTATTCTCATAAAATATAATGAAATACGATGGGTCATGCAGGGAATTGAAGGGAACGCCAGATTACTGTTTTTTACTGTAAGTACATGTACCTGTACTCTCTTGTTAATCAATGTATATTTTGACCATTAATTATACAGAAAAATCATACTTTTTACATCTACAATATGTAATTGTATTGTAAAAACTACTGTATTGTCTCTTAAAATATATACATAAACATATATTAATGTTTAAAAATAATGTATTATCATCCACACATTTACTGTTTTTTTGTTAATGTATTAAAGCATGCTTTTGCTATTTAGACATCTTTACAACCAGGGGTGGGGAGTAATGGAATACATGTAACCGACGGGCCTGTGGTCTCATCCCAGAACTCAACCGGGGCATATGAGCATGCTGGGGAATGGGAGGTCCGTGGGGGGTTTCCCGGTGGAGAAGCTCCCATTGAAGGGCATGAACCATCCACGAACACCATCTCCACGTGGGTAGCACCCAATCATGTGAGACAGCGATCGTGGCCATCATAAGCGAAGAGACAGTGACCGCAACCAAGAATAACACACAAACGAAAAGGCATCTTGAAATAGAAGCTTTCATAAGTGCTACTCTTTTATTAGGAAAATTATCTTTTTTGAGATTATATATGTATATATTTTTAGAAAATAGACTCTTTCGCTGCTGAAGTGCCCAGGGTGTGTTTCTCTGCACAACACCAGTGCGAGAACTGCTGCAATGCACCGTAGAAAACAACAGCTCGTAAGAGCGAGAGATGAATGGCTGGCTGAGTAATTCAGCTCAGTTAAATACAACCGCTCGGCTCTGAAGAATACATCTGAATAAGTGTTTGCATTCCAGCTGCTTATGTACCCGTATGTCTAGGGGAGTGGCATGAAAATTCCAATCGCCAATTTCATTGGCCTTTTCTCAAAGTTCAGAGATGTCTGGGGCTCCCAGGAGCGACCCCTAGTGTCACTACATCAACAAAATATAGAGTGAGTGACAGAAGGGGAACAAACATTTCTCTTCACCCTACGGCTGTTCTGGAAGCATCACACACAAAGCATTTTTGCTATTTCTGCCTTTTGTTATCAAAGCAGCTGTAATATTATCTAGCACGAGCTAAGCACCCAATAAGTTGCTGAGCATGAGCAAGAGACGCATCAACAGTATTATTATTATTAGTAGTAGAAGTAGTAGTAGTAGTAGTAGTTACTATTGAAAAATGTATGATGTTCCAGTTTTAAAATGTGGAATTGGCCACAACAGAGTCCTGACCTTAACCCCACTGAAACTATTTGGGATGTGCTGGAGAAGACTTTCAATTAAGGTCAGGGTTAAGGTCAGGACTCTGTTGTGGCCAATTCCACATTTTAAAAACTGGAACATCATACATTTTTGGTTCGACTCTCCCATCATCAATACAAGATCTCGGCCAAAAATGTATGCAACTCTGGATGGAAATAAAATTTGTAACGTTGCTTAAGGTTGTCAAAACAGTGCCACAATGAATATGCGCCATAATCAAAGCTAAAGGCAGTCCAATTAAATATTCTATATCACTTTTTTTTGGCCAGGCAGTATATAACTTTACAATGGTGTCTGTTTCCATTGCACTGTTACCTAATAAAACTAATGTTTACTCTGTGGCACACATTTTACTGACCACAAGTTGCTGAAAAATGTATATGGTGTTTGTAGGTCTGGTGAGAGAAGGCAGTACATGGATACGAATGTATACATTTTTCAAATGTTTTTCAAAATACTCTCTTATCTGTAAACTGAATCCCTACAATTAAAAGCATTCTTGCAAGGCAAGATCACTGAATGTTGTGAAAACGTCGGTTAAGGGACCAAAGACAAATAAATGTTAATGGGACAAAACAGGGGCATTCCCATGAACGTGGTTTTCAGAATGTTTCACCCGTATAAAAATGGGACCATTAGCGAATGTCCAAAATGGCCTGGGAACATCCTGCATCGAATGTTACAAAAGGAACCAAACATTGGTGAACATCTGGGGGATGTCCCCTGTTTGACTTTCTTTTTCCTTGGAACACAAAATTATGTTACTAAAAGTTAAAATTAAAGTTACTAAAGTTACTATTAATGTATCTTTCTTCTATGATCAAAGGTGACTGAGGTTAGCATTCTGCCTGACATCTCATTTTGTTTTCCACTGAAGAAAGAAAGTCATGATCCCTGCAAATAAGAGTAAAATATTGCAGATTCTTTTTTTTTTTTTTTTGGTGCACTATATCATTATTAATGCCACAAAACATGAACATGACCTCAATAAGCATAGATTTATTGGGTAATCTTTTATCTCTTTCTCTTCCACAGTGGTCTCTTTGATTTCTACCACTACTTCTACATGGTCACCAACGTGCTCTTCTATGTCAGCTCGGCCATAAACCCCATCCTTTACAATCTTGTCTCTGCCAACTACCGGCAAATTTTCTTTGCCACGCTTCGCTACTTCTTCCTGCCATGCCGCCATAAAAAACAGAAACGTGTTCTCACAAGACACTCAATCAGCATCTGCAGCAACCAGACCTTCTCCACCAACGTCATCAAAGAGACTATTTACTGACCGCTGCCAATATCTAGCCATTTATTTCCTCCATTTCATTCAGCAAAGCCAAGGAGAGACTGCCAAAATTGTGTTCAGATTGAGTTATGACTAGAATTATTATGATCATGCAGCATGCTACTGAGCTTTTGAGTGTTGCAGAATAGAAACAGTGTTTATGGGTGGAAATGTAGCATTTCGGTACCACAGAATACACAAAAAAATGAATGAACAGTGCGCTGAAACAGTGTAAATATTGGGGAAAAAACATGTATATTGAGATGTTCATTGTTTCTCATTTGAAAAATTAAATATAACAATAAACAGTTTTGGACAGCTAGAGGGGAGTTTAAGGTTGAAGGTCATCATTCCTGAATCATTCTTAAAGTTAATATGTTTAATTTTATCAATGTTAAAATACTTTCTCTTATTCAAGTTTATGAAGCGGCAAATATAAGAAAACAATTCGTAGACTGATTTCACCTGAAAGTGTAAACTCTGTGGCACTATCAAATCAGTGTCTGGCCAGTCCATCGCAGCAATATTGGCTCAACCAATGCCATGAGTTTGGGGCAATGGATCAACCAATGGCAGATGCGGCAGAGGAGTGTTTGGAAACCTGTTTGAAAACAGTGATTACTTTTCCAATTTCGTTTGGTTACACTAGTGAAGCAGTAATTACACTTCACCTTTAAAGAACAGACTGCGAAAAAATTGTATTAATGTGACCCAGCAAACAGTTTACAGTATATCCATCAGATGTAATTTACCAACATGGGATGACCACACAAAGGACACAGACCATCAAGATTTTAATCACTGGCATACAACAGAGACATTCAAAGTGAAGGCTGCTACATTGTCAAATAAGTGACTTTTGCTCGCAACACATGATCTGTCACTATTCTGTTGCCTTAGCAACACTCTACATTCAGTACGTTGGTGCTCTTGTGTTCAAACTGAGGACGGATGCTCTACATGAGTACTGGCATAATTGATTCTATCATTCTAATGTAGCTTCATTTAAACACAGCCCTGTTGTGTAATTTGCAGAGAGAGAGGGGTAGAATCTTCAGATTAAAATGATAGAATATGTTCCACTAAAGTAAAATGGAGAGGCAGCACATAATACATTTTCAGCTGTATGGAGAGCACTAATTTCTTAGGAACACTGGCCAGAGACTTGTGGGTGGACATGTGCTGAGCATTACATCAAAATTCCATCACTCACAGGCTACCATTTTGTGGGAGACAAGCGGGCAAGAACAGAGGATCGGAGCCTGTGACATATGACAATGATGTGGATCATGGAATTTGAAAATTCAGAAGGAAAGCCAAATAAAAAAATGGAAGATACTAGATAGCTTGCACTGCAGGACTCTGACTGTGTCAGGACTCTTGGGGGATCCTCAGCCTAAATGCAGTAATACAATACAACTTCATTTACACACTACCCTGCTCAACAAATATTACAAAATTAAGTGTGTGCTTACTAAATTCCAATGATGACCATTAGGCTAGAGGTAAATTTTTTACAGAACATCCTAGGTTAAAAACCCACACTAGTGTATTTAATGAAACCAAAATATACCAAGGATGTATATAACAGGTGCAGGTTTCTTTTTCTTTCTTTTTCTTCTTCCTCTTGTGATCTTACCAACAAGCTTATGTCATCTCTTTCATGAGCGCACGTCACAGAGATGTACGGAAGAGAACACTTGTAGTTAAAAAGTATATAAGAATAGTTTTTTTATCAATTGTTTGGGTTCAGAAGAACTTTATTTGTTGACTGGAGTCCTGTGGATTTTTATGCACCCTAAATATGCATTTTGGACCGGCAAAAAATGGAGTACATTCACTTGCATTGTTTAAAGGAGGCCTGAAATAAAATCCTAAAAATCTTAAATTTGTATCTGTTATGATGAAGAAAGATACATCTTTGATGGCCTGGGGGTGAGCAAATTATCAGCAAATTTTCATTTTTGGGTGAACTATTACTTAAAAGCTTCTGGCTTACATTTTACCAAAAGAGCAGAATGTGCATTCTGCTGTTGGATAAAAACAGCAGCTTGGTAAAAACCCCTGTGTTTGTAGAATTCAAGAGAACATAGTGGATATTCACAGCAGGGAGGATTCTGAGCACTTACAGTGTTTGGAAGTATATAGCATGTTAAAAAAAGAGTAGCAAATGTGCATTTGCCACATGTGGGTATGCTGGCCAAGGCACAGAGTGAGATAGAGATCTGTAAAAAGAGAGAAAATGAGAGCGCTGTATGAGAGAATCCCTTTCTGAGGCTATACAGAAAACAAGACCAATACAATAAGAGTTTGAAGTGTTTGCTTCATGGTTCTCTGGGGTATATCCTGATAAAATAACTACAATGTGGCCCAGCAAAGTATCTTGTATGTCCAACTCATTTTCTTTGGATGATCTAGATGATTGGCCCCCTACATTTTTTTATTGTAATGTTCTTGTTGCTGCCTTTCAAATCAATACAGTACCTTTTCTATGTGAGCCTGTCTTTTCTAGTAGGCTACTCTATAACTCATTTTATGGCGCTAAACAGTGTGACTTCACTGTGTTTTAGATCAGTAGTAGTTAGATTCACAGTTTACAAGCATTAGAGTTTGGATCCATGAAAATAGTGTCATTAATCACATTAATGTAATACAAACCTATCTGAATCAATGTTTGCTGAATGTTAATTCTGTTGTGGTATATGTAACATGCTGAAAAAAATATTAAATGTTTGTACTACAGCTGGGTCTGAGTAGTACAGTATACTGTATATGCTAATGTTATTCGTTATTAATGTTATTGCCTAAGATAGATTTTTTATGATGAAATATTAATTTTATCCAATAATTTTAATGGAGAATAATTCTGAATAATACATGGATCAAAAAGTTTTCTTGGGTATCACACTTAAATAGTTTAATTACTGTAGCATGTGATATTTAATAATGGAATTATTATGTTACACCTCTATATAAAATAAAAAGTATAAAAATGGAATTACATTTCTCTTGTGATTCAATTTGTACTTGTCAAATCATTAAAAGAGCTAATAAATCATCTGTCAATGAAATGTTCATTTTACAATAAATCTGTGCCATTTAAAGGAATAGTTAGTCCAAAAATGTAAATTCTCTAATCATTTACTCACCCTCATGCCATCTCAAACTCGTATGACTTTCTGTGTTCTGATGAACACAGATGAAGAATGTCTTTTGTCTATACAATGTAAGTCAATGGGGGTCCAAAACTTTCAAGCTCCAAAAAGGACACAGAGTCATGAGGATGAGTAAATGGTGAGATAATTATCAATTCCTTCAACACAAAAGTTTATTGTGACAAGGAGTAGGGCATTGCCGGACCATGAGGATGCACATCTGGCGCTGAGTTGCCCCAATCAGCGCCATGCATGCATCCTCACGGCCCGGCCACACCCTCAGCCTTGTCACATAGATCATCACATATACACAGTTATAGTTTGCTGTGTATTTGCAACCCACTGGCTCACAAGCACACAAATACTATACATGCTCACACATACACAAATGGCTGATGTGTGTGACCTTATCTGACTGTCCTTGGGTTGTGCGATGTCTGGAGGCTCGCTGTGTTCTGTGATGGATGTGATTGTTGAGGTGCTTGAATCCCAGAGGCTGAAGCAACATTGAGAAACAGTCAAACATAATTGGGCTGTTCCATCACTTCTGAGATCTTGCTCTGAAAGCTGGGGGGATCCTTATAACCTTTAATGATAACCAAAACCTCTGACTCGCTGAACTGTTCAAACTGACGTTCACAAAGACAAGGGAATTCAGGGATGCTCTTGGCAAGACTCAACAGTATTTTCATTTAACAGCCATTACCAACAGAAGCGTCATATGCCCATTCTGCCCATTTGGATTTTCAAACAAAGTGGGTTTTGAATGCAACTTTCAAAAAGATTATTTGTATTATTGATCATTAATTTGCATGATTTTTGCAGGTAAAAATAAAGTGTTGTTCTAAAAATCTGTGGTAGAAATCACCATTCACTAAATTTGGTCATTCCAGATTCATTTGCTTGAAAATTTGGTCATCATCTACCGACCAATGTCCATCTAAACGTTTCCTGTGGAACACAAAAGGAATTAACAAATGTCAAAGTTCAGCTGTAAAGATCAGTTATTGTTTTGAAATAAATATTAGGTTGGGTTTGAACCCAGTCATCCATATAATACAAAAATCTGAGCAGGAGTAATAGCCCAAAGATTCACTCCACATAAATATCTATTAAAGATACATTTGAGAATGGTGCTGTGTTTCTTTAATGTCCTGTGCTGATTCAGAAGAGTAAGTAGCCAATAATTCTCTCCCGCAGCATTTTCCTTCTACACAAAATGATCATCATCTCTTTACTTTTGCACACATACTTAATTACACATTCTGTAAGGGCAATGAGCTTTTACACTTCCAGCTTCATCAAGGGAAGGAGAAAATGAGCTTCTTGGAACACGGCGACTGGAGAGTTGCAATAACCATGCAAATTCAATTTAAAATGTTTTAAAGGGTTTAGATGGCAAATGTGCAACTGAAATCTATTTTTATGTGATGTATGAAATAGAATTTAATAAAATGACACCAAACGCTGACATTGGATGAGCGATGGGCAAATATATTCCAAGTATTATCCAATGCTAGCTTTTTCATTAGCCCCTCAACACAACTTTTCCTCAATAGATTTTCTGTGCAGATAATGGAGAACAGCACTAGTCACATAAGAAAGTTGTCATAATATGGTATATCCAACATACTAATGTTTTAAATACCTCTCGTACATTAGGATTATTTTAGAAAATTCTATCCAACAAACTTATATTCACTATCATCACAGACTGTAACAAATTGTTTACAGTAACATTTTGTTACTATTTTCAGATTTTATCAATTACAGTATGTTATTGTATTTTGCTATGAATTCTGGGAGTTGTTGTCCAGTCTTGAGAGTTAATTGTAGAATTTATGGCAACATTTTAGAAAAAGAACAGTTTATAAATGATAAATAGTACCAACAGCACTGCACTAGGGATTTTTCTGTTTAAATGGTGGGGTAGCACAGAACTAACCTGTGAAATATTATATCACAATAAACCTATAATTGTTGACATACTGTTTAATATTGCCAGGATATTTTCTCTCCTAACAAACTTATGTTCTTTATAAAAACAAAAATATTCTGAATTTCCATTGGATGCTAGGACAAAATAAAAGACAACAACAGCTAGTGCATTGCACTACCAATTCTTGTTAGAAGTCATGGGTTTGAATCCTGGGAACACCAGGTGTAATGTGTTCCCTCAATGTACTTCTACTATTTTTTTGATAATGACAAATGAATAAATGTTAGAAGTTGAAGTTTTAGCTCTATTTAATGTTATTTGATAATTAATGTTTCTTGTTTTAAGTCACCGTTATGGTGAAAGTGTTTACCTCTAGGTTGTGACTTAAAACCTTTATTAATATCTTCCTCCCAGCCATTACCAAAATGTTTCAAGTAAGCATTTGTTAGTTCTATAGTATATGGGAGAATATTGTAGGTTTATAACTCCCAAACAATACTTCTTGTGTGATTATTAAGTGTAATGTGAAAGATATGTGAAAAGATTGTAAAGACTGACATATGGTTAACAGAATTGTTATTATTGAGAAATTTTTTGTAGGCATATCACATAATTTTTAATGCATTACAACTCTTTGTTAAGTGGAAGGAATTAGTCACCCACAGCCATCATTATTTGGGATACAAATCTCATCAATGGTGACAATTAACAAAAAAGAAATTCAGATAAAAGGAAAAATACTGAACATTGAAAAACAACATGTTAAAAATTAAAACAAAAAAACTAAAGCATCATCATAGATAAAAACCTGCAAGCAGTAAATAAAAGGTCAACAGCCTAATTTATTTATGCAGCAATGCATGCTGGGTACCCGCATAATTGATTTATCATTGTAATTCAACAGCACAGAACTGCTAAATCACAGCAGTACTGAAGAATCACAGTTAATCCTGTAAATTCAGTCTCATGTATCTGCTGTAATTTTAGAGTACCAGTATGTGTTTTTACATTACAATGGTAATAAATGATTTACAGTTCTCTCGTTTATTTACAATGATACTGGCAACTAAAATTGCCGGTAAACTTTATAGTAAATTTCTTAGTGTGTATTTCTAAAGCTCCTGGTTAAATAAGTGAAGATAATAAATCCACAATGTTATGCATTTAAGCAAGGGTCAACTATGTAACAATGGTAGATATCAACCGTAAGATTGAACTCTTGCCTCAGGACAAGAGTATTTTTCATAGATTTAAGAGCAAGGACAAAATTTATGTTGTGGCAGGTTGTCACATGTGTTTTAAACTTTGTAATTTTATATAATTCTCTAATTACAGTTTGTGATAGCCAAAACAATCGTGTGGTATTTTTTGTTATATTTTCCATTTCTGAGGTATCATGAATTGTTTTGTGCTGAATAATTGCTTTACTGTTTAATTTTTAAAAACAAATCCACAGAATTGCCTATAAAATATTTTAAATATCATTCAAAAGGTCAACATATATAGATTTATAGAGTCTTTTTTTCATCGATAATAATGTTGGAAATGTCCATAAGCTTTTATAGACTTTAAGGTATGTATGTATGTATCTATACCGCAACTGGTTTTCAAGGCTTAACCTATCCTGAAACAGTCACAGTAATTCAACAAATTAAACTAAAATCAGCACATGAACATTGAGGAGAGGTCTGTGAAAGAGCGTGTCATTTGGAAAGGGTCGGATTTGGATAGATGAAAAACTTCCCCTTCGTTAAAGCAGTCACATGTCATTCAAAAATATACATGCAAACATTAGAATTTTGCATGCCAAGACATGCCATGAGCCAATGACATTTGATATCACTGACGTCAAAGCTGTTGTAACTTCTTGAGGGGAAAATGTTTTAATGTTTAAATGAGTGCAGGTTCGGGATCTGACGGTTAAAGTGGATAGGAATGCTGATCTTTAAATAAAGACTTACTGTAAATTTAGAACTCTTCCTCACACAAAGCCATCACACGGCATTGGAAGATGTGGAATATAACACACAAATATAGAAGGCTTTTCTTATTTTATGAGAACAGAATTTTCAAATGATTTAGTTTACATTTTAGAATGGGAAAGTAATAGAAGGCTCCAAAATGAGTTGAATACAGCATCAGAGTGACTTACGGACCAAGGGTAACATTTCATCATGAAAGTTTGTCAGCCAGATTTTGTTATTTTGAGTATGGACTAGTCAAATCAAAATTCACCCATTCTTCTCATCCGTGTAAATTCCTTTGGGATTGTCTGGCAGCAAATTTGCCACACCTGGCATCTCCAGAAGGATAAAAATACAAAAAAGGAGAGGAAAAGGAAATTAAAAATACATTTAAAAGGGCAAACAACGTGAAAATGGATGACATTTTTTTTCTTCCAAAATGTATGAAAAATGTTGTTGGTGGAAGATGATAGCAAGCAAATCGCCTTAACATAATGTTCCCTTGTTTCCCTTCACTACTGTCAAATCACAGTAGTTATGAGAAAAGCACTGGATACAAATACCTAGTATTGTCTTTGTCTCTCTTTTATAATACAATTCTAAAAATGCAGAAAAGGTTACTGTGAGTTATGATTATGGTCAGGTGTTAGAAAATATCATTAGCTCAATATGACAACAATAGAAGTCATTGGAGAATTGCCACGATGATAGAAAATCGAGTGTGTGTGTGTCTCTGTTCTCTCTTGCATGATACATGGAGGTGTTACAAGGAAGCAATCTGTTAGCTCGGATCAATAAATGTTCTTAGCTTCCCACCCGCATTGCAATGCTTCTATCAAAGTCATTCCACAACAAGGCCAACTCACATTCTTCACTTTTTCCCCCATAAACATAATCCACTCTACAGCAAAGAAAAATTAAGTACTTCATGTCTTACCAGAATTTAGCCCTAAAATGTGTCTTTTTAAATCATAAACTCAATAAAAAGTACACCATCAATTCATATTTGTCACTTGTTGTGTATTGATACAATTTAATAATGCATGAACTGTGATGTGTCTCTAACAATGACCTACTACCTGAACCTACAATTCATTAATTGTCTAATTTCATTATCTCTATATCAAGCAATTATATTATGCAAATAGGAACACAAATTCCAATCTCCTGAAGCACTGAACTGTGTTGTGTTAATATGTTTGTCTTAATCGTCTCAGTGATGTCTGTCATCTGGCACAAGTCTATTCAGTAATTATCACGGTTATTTGTATCATAATCCAATAATTCAGTCATATCACAGCTATCTGTTTTAATCCATTCAGTCACCTCTATAATTTATATAACTCAGTCAACTCTAATCTAATGGGTCCTTTGTTTTTCCCCTCTTTGTGTCCTCAGTAGACCCCCATGTGTCACTGAAATATTAGGGGTGACATTTAAACAGCCCTGTTGCTCAAATTTAGCATTTTAAAATTGGGAAATAACAGATTTAGCATGAAGTGACAGGGGAGAGCAATAACCACTCACTTCGACGTTGTGTCAAATATACCTCTGATCTATGAAAAAAGGCCAATGAGAAGTTGTCATGTCCCACCCCCGGACATACGGGTATAAAGGCGGGGAAATGCGTCTGGTTCATTCAGAAATTTTCTTCGGAGCCGACGGTCATGTATGCAGCAAGCTGCGAGTCACACACCTGTCCCTCTTACCTCTGGTCTATCTGCTGTTGGATCTACGGCTCACATCAGTGGCTTTATCCTTCTCTGCACGGCAGTGCAGTTTGCCCCTGGGCGCTTCGACAGCGCAAACTTAAGAGTTATAAAAGAGTGTACACAGCAGCGTTGAATGTCCTTTTAAGGACGCGTCTTTATAAAGATGCCCTTCCGCCCCTGTGTAGTTCCTGGATGCATTAGAGTGTGCTCCGCTTCAGATGGCCATAGGCGCTGTCTTGTGTGTCTGGGCTGCGATCACACCGAGGCAGCCTTTGTGGATGGTTCATGTTCTCACTGCGAGAACATGACCATGGCAATGTTGCAGTCGCGGCTTTCCTTCAACTGAAGGAACGCCACTCCAGCCTCCCCTCTCATCGCTCTTTCTTCCCACGGGATTGAGGACAACACGGCTGGCGATGGATGTGATCCGGGGATGGCAGCGGGAGCGGTTTCGCCGGGTATGTCCCCGCAAACCTCCCGCCCCCCGGCACTCTCGTTGACCTCCGTCCGGGCTTGAGGCAACAGCGGCTCGCATCACAACCAGCCTGCCTATCCTCTTGAGCCCCCCAAGCTGGATGAGCTCGCCGCTGCATCCAGCGTGGGGCTGGACTGGAACCCTCCATCCTCCCCACAGCCATCGCGGCTGGATGATTGGTTCCTGGGGTCTGTGTGCCACTCACAGCCACGCCCCGCTGGTCCCTTTTTTCCCGGAGGTGCATGATGAGCTGACGACTGCATGGAGAGCACCCCTCTCTGCTCGTCACAAAGCCCCTCGCTTATCCGCTCTTACTACCCTCGACGGCAGAGCGGCCCACGGGTACACGGCGATTCCCCAGGTGGATCAGACCTGTGCCCCGAGAATGCCACAGTGCAGTCACTCGGGCAGGCGATGGCCACTCTCTTGGTTCAGTGGTTCACTCTCTCCGGGGCTGCGGTACCCACATTCTCAATAAAAGAGCGATTTCCTTTGTCTCTGGGTCACCTGGCCCGCAAATGCCGTTCTCACGGCACTCTGCCTCCAGACCTCGACAGTCCCCTGGACGAGGACCCCCGCCCGTTCCCATGTTGGCAAGCGTTGCCTTGTTCCCCGTCTAGGGTAACTATAAGGGTTTCCGACAACTTTATGGGCCTTGGGGAAGGGTACGTGCAGTCTGATACAGCTGGTCGTTTTGGCATGCCAAGTACCTGCCCGCTGATGTGTCAGCAGTATCAGCGCATGGTGTGATTTAAATTGGTCCCCTACTGTCGCTTCTTCGACACAACGTCGAAGTGAGCGACAGACGGGGAATGTCTTGGTTACGGATGTAACCTCCATTCCCTGATGGAGGGAACGAGACGTTGCGTCCTCCCGGCCAAGTCGCTGATCCGAGCCACTGTTGTGGCCGGACCATTTCCGGCTCCTCAGAAAAATCCTAAATGAAACAGATGCATTTCCCCGCCTTTATACCCGTATGTCCTGGTGCCTGACATGCAAATTCTGTCTGCCAACCTCTCATTGGCCTTTTTTCATAGATCAGAGGTATATTCGGCACTCAAGAGAGACCCCTATTGTCTACTTCTTGGACACAACGTCTCGTTCCCTCCATCAGGGAACGGAGGTTACATCCGTAACCTAGATGCTTTAAAGTCAAATTGAAAAGGCATTGCAACCTGTTTTACCTTCATAATGTGGCATATTTCCATAAATTCCATAAATGTGCTTACTAATTATAAAGAGGAAAAAAATCAACTTTTAAAAATACCTCTAATTGACATTCATTGAATTAAAGGGAGAAAAATACTTTTTATTGTGTTTTTGTCTGGTTTTCCATTTAAAATTGTCTAAAAATCCTTAAAACAAGACACGTTTACTTGAGAAGCAACATATAAGATATTTAGACTAGCTTTAAGAGAATGTATTTTAAATAAAAGTGTATTTTTTAGATATAGTAAGTGTATTTTTCACTTGGTTATACTTCTGTGAGTGCAGTAAAGACAAAATATTCTTATATTCAAGATCTTTTCTCTAAAAACAAGTATAAATATTGTATATGCTGCTTCTCAGGTGAATGCATCTTTTTTAAAGAATTTTTAGGTATTTTTAAATATTTGTATTTTTAATATTATATAAACATTCTCAGATTAAAAAAAAACATTCTGCAATATAGATTCTAAAGTAAATATACATTGTTTTAAAGGAGTTTTAGATATTTCTATTGGAAAACACGCCAAAAAAACCCATATCAAAAACGTATTTTGTTGCAGTGTATAATGAGGTGAAGACTACACTCTCTCACCTTTCTGTTCACTTCAATCAATCTTTAACTCAAAAAAAAAATAAAGCTGCAAAATAAAGCTGCATATTGCCAATTTTATTCAAGATAAGAAATGCACAGTGACACATATTATGATTCAATAAGTAGCGAGCCATCACGTTATAATCTAGCTGCAGCAATTATGTGCACTTGAGGGATGAGCTTCCCCACAACATCATCTCATATGTGTAATTGATTTGATCAAATGCATGTCAATAAAAAGTTGTAAAATGTCAGAGTTTGTGGGTAATGCGACTGAGGAGAGTTTGACACGAATATATTTGGGAAAGGCCACAGAAGTTCATGTGTTTTGAAAAAAATGCAGAATAATAAATGAGGGCCTGTTTGATCAACATTCATGGTGTCTGGTCTCATTCATTTTTACACAACGCAGAGTGAAGAACGGAGACCGGTCACATGTGCATGATGGGCATTGTAGTTCTAGAGAGTATGAGCCATGCTTATCAGCGATGGGCAGAGCACAACAAACCTTCTTTTAGTCCACCTTGAGATTTATGTTTTAAAAATGGCAAACTATTATTGGTAATGTAAATCGGAACGCTTTAGTAGAATCCAGTTGTACTCATCATTTGCAGTGGTGGATTTTTGGTGCACTGGTGCTGAAATGAGCTGCCTTCCTAAACTTTGCCATTGTCATGACAATCACAGCAAGAGTTAAGAAATATGTTCTCATAAGACAACATTGTCAAAACAATTTACCATTCTGGTGAGTGATACTTTGATTCTCGCAACAGATTCATGTTGGCGGCATTTAAAAGTGTGTAAACGCACATTTTCGTGGTATAATATAGCACAGGCATAAGCCAAAGTCTTCCCGTGGCCACGGCATGATTATACAGATACATACAATTTGGAATGATCGCTAACTGTTTGTGCATCAGAATTGCTTTGTTTTAGAGCTGATCTTGAAACAGTTTGCATTCAAACTGCTCTGTGTTAAAGCATTTAACATTCAAAATTCGGTTGAGTGAAATGCGATTGATTCATGTGTTAATACAGTCTGCATTAAAAAATGTGTAAATGCGTTTAGGCAAAGGTGATTATAAGACTAGACTTCCACTGGCCACAACATGACACATGGGTTGAAATACTTGTTCAATTGATTGATTATGCAGCCGAACTGCTCCGTGATACAGCTCCACTTAACATTTTTGTTCTATAATAAACAAGTAGTTTGACTCATGAAACAAAGTTTTTAAGACATTTTTGTGGCATTAAAAATGATTCCATTCAAGTTGTATCAGCATGCGCCTTTGAAGTTGTATGCAATCAACCAGTGGCATCTGTGCATACCATGGATGAACTCAAAACAACTGAGATGACTTAAGTGACATTCCTTGAATATGTTAGGTTGGCGTTCCCCTGAAGGAAATTGGTACTTTAATTCACCAAAATGGCATTCAACTGATCAAAAAGTATAGTCAGGACATTACTGATGTAAAAAGCAGCACCATCACTAAGTCCTTTTTTTATCAAATCTAGACAGGCCCCATTTCCAGCAGCCATCACTCCAACACCTTATCATGCAAATTTGGTACTAGAAAATCATTTGCCATTATATCAAACACAGTTGAAAGTTATTTAGTTTGTTAAACGAAGCTTAATATTGTCTTTGTGTTTGATTTTGAGTTGCCACAGTATGCAATAGACTGGCATGCCTTAAGGTCAAAAATTGCCAAAAAAAGTAACAGCTTTGTCTAGAAACTCATTAGTCAATAATAGTTTTGAGGAATTAAGGTTCCCCATCTGTCACTCACTTGACGTTGTGTCGATTGTAGTGACACAAGGGGCTTCTTTCGGGAGCCTCGGTTACCTCTGAATATGAAAAAGGCCAATGCCAAATTGGCGAACAGAATTTGAATGTCCTGCCCCCCGGACATACAGGTATAAAAGGCGGCATCTGTTCAGTCAGATTCTTTCTTCAGAGCCGAGTGGTTGTGTGTTCTGCGAGCTGAAAAATTTCACTTCTGTTCCACTCACCTCTAAAGAGAGCTTTCCTGTTGGATCTAAGGCACATTGCCAGCAGCTTTCTTCCTCCTCTGCACGCCAGTGCAGTCCACGCCCCTGGGCGCATCGACAGTTCTTAAAAGAGCAAATAGCTCCTCTAAAAAAAGTATTATTTCTCTAAAAGAGTTAACGCATTGGCATCGAATGTCTTTTAAAGACTGGTCTGACTGATGTAACCTCTGTTCCCCGATGGAGGGAATGAGACGTTGTGAATGAAACAGATGCATTTCTTTCCCTTTAAATCCGTATGTCCGGGGGCGGGACATGCAAATTCTGTCAATTTCTCATTGGCCTTTTCTCATAGATCAGAGATGCAAAAGGGTTTCAAGAGAGACCCCTAGTGTCGCTTCTTCAACACAACATCTTATTCCCTCCATCAGGGAACAGAGGTTACATCCGTAACCTAGACGTTTCATTTACAACAGTAAAGAGAAGACTCAGTCCTTATGGGAAGAGCCTTATGGGAAGAATTGCAAAGAAAAAGCAACTTTTGAAGCAGAAAAACAAAAAGAAAAGGTCAGAGTAGGCAATTAAACACAGACATTGAACAGCAGATAATTGGAAAAGAGTGTTATGGATCTTAACCCCATTGAGCCTTTGTTGGATCAGTTGAATGCCACTTTGGTGATTTAAAGTACCAAATTCTTTCCATAAAAGCTAAATCTGTACATTATTCCAAACTTCTGGCTACCAGTGTATATGATGCATGTTCAAGTGTTGGACATTTCTGCTTTAGGAAAGGCAGTGGTTATTCTTCATTATTCATGTTGGCTGCCATGTCGATGGAAAAACAAATCATGCATATTCCAGTCTTTATTATTAATATGACATGAAGACCTACTGATTGTAGACTTTCGAAATATCTGTTTGATTAATATGTTGTTTTAACATGAGTATTGTATAGTAGCTAGCATGACCTGTAATATCTCT
The DNA here is from genome assembly GCF_025860055.1 of Xyrauchen texanus. Taxonomy (NCBI): domain Eukaryota; kingdom Metazoa; phylum Chordata; class Actinopteri; order Cypriniformes; family Catostomidae; genus Xyrauchen; species Xyrauchen texanus. The sequence continues at coordinate 27,663,348 of NC_068300.1, read as the reverse complement.
GTATATCTCTTGTATTTGTATTGAATGCACAGCAAAAGAGAGAGTGGCGGTGAGAAAAATGTAACGCTAAAGTAACTCAAAATTAATGTAATGCATTACAAAAGTAAATTTCCATTACAAAAATTATGAAAAGTAAATTTCCATAAAAAGTAACTTTTTAATTCATTTTGTTACTTTTTTAAGGAGTAACGCAATATTCGAACGAGTTACTTTTCAAAGTAATGTAACACAACACTGTTTAGTTTTGTACCAGAATAGAACAATATCTCACAACTAGACAAGCATCAGTGCATATCCAATTAGATCATTTTCTTACATACTGAACACTATGTCACCCAAAAAAAAATAATTTAAACTTACTGCTCTATTACTTTTTGACACTGGTAGTTTGCAACATGCTGTAAAAGACTAATGCTGATAAGATTTCTCCTCGCAAATGTGTGAATCTGCTGCCAAATGACTCTTCCAGAAGAAAACTGATAATCGACCTTGACTTTTTGGCAATTATTTGTGTCTGAACTGGGACCTGAGCTGATGACCCAAGACAAATTATTGCTTCACAGACTGAAAAAAATTCAGAGTATGTGTGGAATCATTGGGAAGTGAGTGGTAATGACATCACTGAAAACAACTTTTACCCTCTACCATCTTTCAAACTTTACTTGCAATTTTTACAACAAAGATAATCATATCATGCTTGTTTGGATAACAACAGATGTATAGATAACAACTTCATTTAAGAACATGTATGCAGACTTAAAATACATTAATAAGGTAATTAAATACAGTAAATCTACATGGCATCATTCAATGACCTTGATGAATGAAAACTTCATGGACATACTCACAGTGTTTGATACTTATCTTCCTGCCTTAACTTTCAAAGCCATGGACTCTGTTATGACTATGCTATGGTCTGTCCAATGTCTGTTCTTGGCTCCTGTTATTTCATCACTATCACACTCTCAGGTCTCATTATTGGTTGTCTACCCTTATATCACTCACCAATTGGGACACAATGCCAGCGTATAAAGGCTATAGACTCTAGAGAGGCAACTGAGGGAGATCAACTTCCATATGCCACGTCTGCTGACTAGTGTGTTGCTATACCTTGTCTCATGTGCTGATTATATTCTTTCTACACTACACATTTGTTTTGTTTGTTGTTGGTCACTTGCTATTTTTCGATCATCTTTCGGACCTGTTCTCTCGTACTGGCCGCAGAGTGTAACTTTTCATGTTATTAATGTCCTGACTATACATTGTGATCAGTTGAATGCCACTTTGGTGAATAAAAGTACCAATTTCTTTCCATAAGAGCAAAATCTGTTCGTTATTCCAAACTTTTGGCCACCAATGTATTAGGGAAGTATGGATATTCAGATGCAGCATATTAATTTTGTGAGATACATCCATGCCTTTAGGTGTCAGTCCAAAGCAACTGCACAGCAGGTAGCACAACATAAAAATGAAGTGCATGTTTAACAGAGTTACAATGATTTAGACTATTTGTTTATATTTGAAAAGGAAGATTTCTTTGGGAACTTGATTTAACTCAACTAATTTTAACTTAACTCAAATTACCTTGGGTAAAATCATTTTAGTAATTATTTCAGCCATATCTCTTAGACTCAATGGCTAAGACATGAGCTTCGACTGGCTTAAAGAGAGAGAGAGAGAGAGAGAGAGAGACAGAAAGTAGGGTTGCCAACCATCCTGTATACAGAATTGTCCAATATTATATCCCTATATTTGAGGGAACAAAATTGCATTCCATATGAAATCCATATGGGATGCCATTTGTCTTGTATTTTAGCATCTCACACCCAAACTGCTGAGAAAGTTTCACCGTGAGAAATGGACCCAAAACACACACCTTTAGCATGAGAAAATCAGCGTGTTGAGTGTTTTCTGTCAGAAGCAGGAGAATTTTGTCAAACATATATCATTTGAGTGCTTTATTTTGTTTCTCACTATTGTGATTTCCAAAACACCAGTAATAAATTACATGAAGTTATACTGTATTGCATATGTCAGTGCTCGTTCTGGAAGATAGACTCAGCTACATCACGATAAGAGAAACAGCAGCACTTTAAGTACAAAAGTAAAATACATTACAGGTTAAGTTAAAATGCTTAATGTGATTTTCTTACATTTCCCTAGTGATAAACAGTGTTTACTGACAAAAAAAAAACAACACTGTAATACACGATTTGATGTTAATGCTTTTGTTTCTCCCATTAAAACCAATTATAATGCATGGTTGCTTAAATCATGTATCTGACAGCGCTCAGAGGGTAGGGGACCTACAGGCGTTCTCTGTCAGCGAACAGTTTGGTCCGGCTTACTCTCACATCATCCTGATTCCTCGACCGGGCTACGTGCCCAAGGTTCTAATGACCCCTTTTAGGGATCAGGAGGTGAACCTGCAAGCACTGCCCCAGGAGGAGGCAGACCCAGCCTTGGCGTTGCTGTCAGGTGCGCGCTCTTCGCAACTACTTGAATCGCACGCAGAGCTTCAGAAGCTCCGAGCAGCTCTTTGTCTGCTTCAGTGGACAGCGGAAGGGAAGCGTTATCTCCAAACAGAGGATTGCCCACTGGGTCGTCAATGCCATCACTACGGCATAGCAAGCCCAGCACGTGCCGCCCCCTGCTAGCCTACGAGCCCATTCTACCAGGGGTATTGCGGCTTCTTGGGCGTTGTCCCATGGTGCCTCTCTAGCAGACATATGTAGAGCCACGGACTGGGCAACACCTAACACCTTTGCAAGGTTCTATAACCTCAGGGTTGAGCCAGTTTCACCCAATGTGTTATCAGGTGACACAAACAGGTATGTTCGGGTCAGCTGGCCAGGTGTATCGCTTGTGCATAGCGCCTTTCCACTCCCTTGAGGTGAAGACGTGCGCTATTTCCCCAGTTGAGTTCGCAAGAAGTGTGAACCCTGGCCGTTCTTCCTCCCTAGCCTAGCGGCAGTTGAGTCTTCGGAGATACTGACGGAGATACTGATGTAACCTCATTCCCTGATGGAGGGAATGAGATGTTGTGTCCCTCCTGCCACAACACTGAACCAACCGCTGAAATGGTCGGGTCTTTGGCTCGGCTCATCAGTGCGATACCTGATGTGTGTTTGCAGCGTCACTCCTTTAATACCCATATGTCTGGGGGAGAGGCATGCAAATTCCACACGCCAATTTCCATTGGTCTTTTCTCAAAATCAGAGATGTCTTGGCTCCACAGGAGCGACCCCTAGTGTCAACTCAGACACAATGTCTTGTTCCCTCCATCAGGGAACGGAGGTTACGTCAGTAACAGAGACGATTTGCCAGATGCACAATATGCAACACAAACATAAACCTCTGGTTTCAAGTCATCTCTGCCCCACACATTGCATATATACAGATATATATATATATTTTTTTTTTTTTAGACATTCACAGTAAAAGTCACCCATTTGTAAATGTGCACCAAATAGTGCTGTGGTGGTATTCAGAGAACTACAGAGTGATTCAGACCCTGGTGAATCTAAAACGTCATCAAATACAAACAATTGAAATCTGAAAGGTTGCAGAAATGGCCAAAGTGCAATAGTTTCCTCAGCAAAACGGAGTCATTAAACAATCAGATATCGTTTATATAGACATGTTCATGCATGAAGTACACTGAAACTCTATATGAGACAAAATGTGTGCGGATGTGTACACAGCCAAATCTAGACTACAACCAAAGCCATAAATGGGGAAAAAACTAAACTAAAAATGCAAAGTACTAAACATTTGAATGACCCTAAAACACATAAAACATTTTTGTTTTGATACACTGTCACAACACAGACACAGATGAAGCGTTGAACCCAATAGCGGGAGCTTTATTGATGAAGATCTTTAGGCAAGTCAAATGTAAATGAGAGATTGGTAACTTAACTTCAATGACAGAGGTAGTGTTTGCAGGGAGTTTGTAGAAGGAGAGTCAATCCAGGAAGTCAGAGGAAGATGATGAGTCCTTGGGATCACAGAGACAAGGAATATTGGGTAAAGGACTGGAGCTTCATGTACATAGGATGAGCAGGTAAGTCTGAGTGTTCCGTACGGAGACTAGACGTGCATGGAGTGGCAGGGTGAGGATTTATAGAAGTGATGTGATTTAGGGCTGGATTGAGCTCCGGTGTGAGTGATTAATGCTTCAGGGAGAGAGAGCGGAGTGTGGAGTGAGAGTCCAGTGTGGATGTGACAAATCCACCCCCCCCAAATGATGGATCAGGTGGAGTAGGGATAAGGCTGGGCCATAGGAGGTGGACATCTTGGGATTGAGGGCGGAGCCGTGGAAGAGTCGATAAAGGCAGGTGGATCCGAAGGAGCCTCGAAGGCATTTGGAGCCAGGAGAGGTTCGACGAGTGGAGCCGCGGAAAGCTTGGACGAAGGATCTTTTAGTGACTGGGGAACGACCTCAGTGGTCATGCGCACTGGCAGCGACTGGGGAGTAGGAGCCCTTCTCCTCTTCTTCCAGACAGCTGGGAGTGTTGTTGCAGGAATGGTCGAGGCTACAGGCATTGGTGCTGGGACGGTCGAGGCTACAGGAATTGCCTCACAGTGCAAGGGGAAAATGTTGAGAAGTCACCTTGTGGGTTGCAGTGATGGGAATGACCACCACTGACCAGCATGTCAGTAGTGGTGAGAGGTGATGGATCACTAACATGGCTCGCACATACTCTAGAAGAGAGAGGTTTCCTACCTCCAGAAGAGCTGTCCACTGGTGGATGGCCAGTCCCATACAAAAAATGTCTAAGGGAGGAGTCGGATAATGTGCTTTTTGCAGCGAGTTGACAAACTTGGTTGCACATTCCTGAAGAGGAAGATCTTGTCTAAACAACTTCATAAATGTGCCCGTCAGCTCAATGTTCCCATTTGGTTCTCCCACTGGGTTAAAGGTTGGTCTAGTCTTCTGTCACGACATAACAGACACAGGAGGGTTGTACCCAATAGCGGAAACTTTATTGATGAAGATTTTTAGGCAAGTCAAATGTAAATGAGACATTGGTAACTTAACTTCAAGACAGAGGTAGTGTTTGCAGGGAGTTTGCAGAAGGAGAGCCAATCCAGGAAGTCAGAGGAAGATGATGAGTCCTTGGGATCACAGAGACAAGGAATATTGGGTAAAGGACTGGTGCTTCATGTACGCAGGAAGAGCAGGTAAGTCTGAGTATTCCCTACGGAGACTAGATGTGGATGGAGTGGCAGGGTGAGGATTTATAGAAGTGATGTGATTTAGGGCTGGATTGGACTCAGGTGTGAGTGATTAATGCTTCAGGGAGAGAGAGCGGAGTGTGGTCTGAGAGAGGCAGTCTATGTGGATGTGATATACACACTATATTATTAAATTATAATAGATAACTAGATAGCAATACATTTAGACAACCCTGAGAAATGTAACATTTTTAACATTGTAATATTTACTGTCAATCATATCAGTTAACACATTATCTATTGATGCCTTAAAATACTAAAATGAAAATAAAACTAAATATCACAATCTAAACTAAAAACTAAACATTTATTATGTGAAAGCTAATGAAAACTAAACTAAATTGAAAGGAGAAAATTTTTAAAACTAAATAAGTCAAAACTAGATTAACTTTAATCCAAACTCAGTCCAAACCATTCAGCTGCATCTATATATTTTTTATTCTTCCTTCATTGAGCTTACTCTGTCATTCTCCCTTCAATCTCTATGAGTGAGTGTCTTAATAGCTAATAAAATTCAGTTGGCTTAGTTAGACGTGTATTTTGCCATTCTCATTTGAAGATGACATCAGGGCAAAGTGATTTGTCTTAAGAGTTCTTCAATGTGTGACAGCAGGGATCATCTGTAAACTCTCCTAATGGAGTCATTATCTTTAAAGAGATAGCCTCATTTATCATTCAGCGGGTTTGGATCAAGACTATTTTTGGCCTTCTCTTTCTCAAGCTTTCCCTTTGTAATTATATGCTGAAGAGCAGCCCTTTTACAATCAATATTTGTAGCACTTACTATTACGACATCTACTTCAAGCAATACGTAGTAATAAAGGCGGCATTTTAAAATCAGGAAATAACTATAGAAGATGGGAGCTGTTAAAATTAAACACACTATTAGTTAAATAAATATTAACAGATGAAACATTATGTAACATTATATGAACAGAACTAAATGTCCTAGACCATTAATCAGTGACAGTTGACTTTGGCTTGGCCTCACTGTCTGTATAAGCTGCTTTGCAATCTGTTGGGTCTTTATTGGATGCTCTGATGCTGTTTGCCAGATGGTTAAAATTAAAAGAGTCTGTGATTTGGGTAAACTGTGTTCTTTAAGCTCTGAACCAGCCCTTGAGAATGCATCAAACTGAGTAGATGTCAAGGATGTTTGACTAGCCAGAACCAGCCTCTGAAGCAGCAGCCATATGTGATGAAACCGGTTGTTGAAGTTGGCCAAGATATGTGATAATATGCCAAGCTTCTTTGATTTACAAAGATAAAGAGGCACGGCAATGCTTTTTTTTTCTGGTTGGCACATTTTTCAGAAGTCTTCAGGAGAATGCCTTATCAGGATGTGTTTTCTTCTGTCTGGTTAAATATCTATGTAATTAATCCAGTGCCCTTAAAGTGTCCACCAGGGAAGTTGTGATGCTAACATGACTATTCTTCTATAGAACTGCCACTCAAAAGATATTTTTAGATATTCATTCTATTATACAGTGCCTGAAAATCCCAGGTGGTCAGCTGTTTCAGGTATGGTGGTACCACCAAGTCTAGCACCAATTAGAACTTGAGTCATGTACCTTGCCCATTTGAATAAGGTAAAGAAACAAACACATTTCTTGAAATATCTTTGCATAATTAATTATACCCAAATGATTTTCAGGTTGTCTAAATCAGAGGTTTTCAAACGTTTTATGCTAAAGACCCTAAAATATGAGGGGGGTCTCCCACCCTTGCAAGAGACCCCCCTTCCTCAAATATTAAGGCAGATTCCTAAAGACTAAGACTTTAAATTCAAATTTGGAAATTTGTTTCTATAATTTACTGATGCACTGTATATGTGGGAATATTTACACTTAATGTGTTTTTACTGATCGGATTGCTATACAATTTAATAAGCACATTCTATTTACACTTGGCCACATAACTGTCTCCACCAAATAGATATAAATCCGATCTTCAATTCCAGCGCTATATGCTAATAAAACAGTTCACTTACATGATTATGATAATACAGTGCATTTTCCCCTTGGTGCTTGTCGTAGCTAAGATACTGTATATCCATGCATCTGCACTTATTTTCAGTGTTAAGTTTCAATTTCTTCAGCGATCTGCGTCAAATAAATTAAGAACAAATTTCTGTCTATCCTACAATGTGCATCCGTTTCTTGATTTATTATTATTTATTGCGGGACTCAAGCCCTGTGCAAATATTCGATAATAGCTGTTATGTTTCACATTTTCCCCATGCTGACATAGCGCTGTTGTGCGGAGTAAAGTTTACATACAGCGGTGGCCAAATATATTGGCACCTTTGGTAAATATGAGCAAAGAAGTCTGTGAAAATGGTTGTTTATCCTTTTGATCTTTGATTCAAAATAAATCACAAAAATATACCCTCTAATGGATATCAAAAAGTTTTATCAAAAAACGAATATTGTTGTCTAATTTATGTGTGGCACAATTATTGGCACCCCTAGAAATTCTTAAAAGTAAAATATATCTAAAGTATATTCCCATTCATATTTTACATTTTTTAGTACGCTGGATGACTAGGAACATTAAATTGTTCAGCCATGACTTCCTGTTTCAGTGGCGTATAAATATGAAGTAACACACAAGCCAAATTCCCTACGTCATCTGTCATCTATCATCATGGGTAAGACCAAAGAATAAAGTTATGATGTGCGGCAAGAGGTTGCTGAGCTTCACAAAATGGCAAATTGCTTTAAGAAAATAGCCATTTCCACCATCAGGGCAATAATTAAGAAGTTCCAGTCAACTGGAGATGTTAAGAATGGACCTGGAAGAGGACATGTGTCTATATTGTCTCCAAGCATGGTGAGGAGGATTGTTCGAGTGGCCAAATATTCTCTAAAGATCACAGCTCCAGAATTGCAAAAATAATTTGTGTCTTGGGGTCAGAAAGTCTCCAAAACTACAATCAGACATTACCTACATCACAACAAAGTTGTTTGCAAGGGTTTCAAGAAAAAAGACTCTCATCCAACAAAGTTAAGCGTCTTCAGTTTGTCAGACACTACTGGAACTCCAAATGGGACCGGGTTCTATGGTCAGATAAAACAAAAATAGAGCTTTTTGGCAGCAAACACTAGAGATGGGTTTGGAGCACAAAGAGAGGTAGCCATATGGAAAAGTACCTCATGGCCACAGTTAAATATGGTGGGGGATCTTTAACGTTGTGGGGCTATTTTTATGCCAAAGGTCCTGGACATCTTGTTTGGATACATGGCATCATGGACTCCCAGAGTTGCCAGATCAAAATATGACCGCCTCAGCCAGAAATCTTAAAATGGCCCCTGGTTGGATCTTCCAGCAGGACAAACAGACATAAAAATAAAAACACTAAAATGGTTAACTGACCACAAAATCAAGGTTCTGCCATGGCCATCCCAGTCTCCTGACCAGTACTCCATAGAAAACATGTGGGGTGAACTGAAGAGGAGAGTCCACCAACATGGTCCTCTGAATTTTAAGGATCTGGAGAGATTCTGTATGGAGGAATGGTCTCAGATCACTTACCAGGTGTTCTCCAACCTCATTATGCATTATAGTAGAAGACTCTGTAATCTTGGCAACTGGAGGTTGCATAAAGTATTGAATAAAAGGGTGCCAATAATTGTGCCACACATATATTTGACAAAAATATAATTTTTTTTATAAAAACCTGTGTTGTGCTTGCAATCCTCAAATCCATTAGAGGATATATTTTTGTGAATATTTTGAAAGAAAAATCAAAAGGATAAACAATAAAGAATATTTTCACAGCCTTCTTTGCTCATGTTTACCAAGGGTGTATTTTTGGCCAACACCGTATGTAGCATGAACAGCCAGATGCATTTACACTTGATGAATTTCAAATGGAATGTGTCTCAAATCACCTCTGGAGGATTTATATCCATCTCAAATACACTTGGTCATGATTGTATAGCTATCAGATCAGTAAAAATACATGAAATGAACAAGTGTAAATAAACCCATGTAAGTAGCCTACAATTAAGCTGGTGGTCTTCCAAAGGTCAGACTGGTCTTTAAAAACCAGAATGAAACAGTAACAGTTAAAAGGTTAAATAAATACAATTTTAAAAATAAAAATTAGCATTGAGCAAATGTTATTTTTTAATAAGCTAAGTTAAACAGTCCTAAAATGACATTGGAAAAAAAGTCCACTAGTGTCAATTCCTTCATTAAAAAGTAAAAAAAGAACAAATAAAAAAAATAAATATCCATGTCTTGAGTAAGAAAACAATCAGGTATGTACAATCTGATGCAGACATAAGCAAAGGAAAGTTTAGGATTCAGGCATATTTCAAGATAGTCTCAAACAGATACAATTCTAACTCAAAGGTCTGTGTATTTACGTCATAAAACTGAAAAAGAAAATTAAAGCTCACCAACATTAGGAGGAGAAATATGAGTAGAGACTATTCTCTTTCTACTCTCTGAGGATGGATTTGTTCATGCTGGTGTTTTTGATATTTGGCAGCAATATTTTCTTGACTTCATTTGATTTCCTTTCCACGCTGCTGAATAGCCAATATCTTGTTTCATCTTCTTCCCACCAGAGAAGAGCTATTTATTAAATATGTAAGTAGCTGCCTCTTTATATAGCTTATAGAACATAGAAAAGAAGTCCAATATTTCAGTGTGAAGAACTAGGAAACCATAACTGTACAAGACAAAGTAGTATTTGTTCCATGGGAATGTTAATTCCCAAATACACACACACAAACATGCAATGTTGAAGTTATGGCAAATAACATACTTCAATATAGCTACATAATTTGTTTTTGAAAATATACACCATCTGGTTGATCAGAAACATTAACCCAGACTTTTCCATTCTGTTTTGTTAGTAGCACAGAAATGACAAATTTCAGCTTTAACATTACAGCAATATTACAAGAGCAAGAGTGCTGTTATGAACAAATATCAGAACGGCTGTCATTCTGTCGTAGGCATGAGCCTGCAGGTAATCACCGCCATGCTGATAAATGGACAAAACAGCAAGATTGCTAGTGTGATATTGCTTTTATACAACAGGTCAATGAACAAGTAAATCAATAACTAAGGAAAAAGGACTGTCACAAAAAAAACCGCACTTGTGTGTGGAAACTACATTCTTTCACGAAGGATTCAGGATCTGCCATTGCTAGTTAAAAAGATGCATCCAAGCCTCTGTTAGTAATTCGAACCACAATTTAGAACAAGTTACCACAGCTTGGGCTGTTTCTAACAAGTTATTGGAGCAACAAGGACATGTGTATGAGAGAGAGAGAGAGAGAGAGAGAGAGAGAGAGAGAGAGAGAGAGAGAGAGAGAGAGAGAGAGAGAGAGAGAGCGAAAATATGATTGAGCATTTTTTGATTACCTGTGTCTCTTGTGACTCCCAAGCAGTGATGAATAGTAATGCTGAAGATATTTGTTTAACTCAATTCCACAGCTGTAGCTCGGTAAAAGCAGCTTCGAGCTATCATGGAGTGAAGCTGCCTATCAGACAGGCTACTGGATTAATCCTATGAATATTTCACTTATGTTCATGTGTTTTGTTGTCAAAGTTAAAAATAGAGTAAAAAATAGATTTTAACTCTATTTCTCAGCTGTATTACAGCAGCAGTCTGATGGATCAGGGAGTGAGAGACAAGCCAATGATGTCAATGAAACTATCAATGACTGACAAGTCAGACTCTCAATGTAAACTGTTCTCACTAATAACACATTAAAGACAGGCTTTTATCGCCACCTGCTGGCTGAAATCTCTAATGTAATTTAAAAATCCCCATATCCAGCTGCAACATCTGCACTGCTCTTATACTTTAGTTTGGAGTGCCACAAACTCAAGCAGAGTGATACAAAGAGTATGACGTGCTGACATGTTGACTCCATCAGCTGATATGACTCCATCAGCACTCTTGGAACACCTTTCCTCCAATCAGATTCAAGGATCTGAAATAATAGTTGTATAAATGTAAATAATTGTAATTTGAAATAAGAGAAAATGATGCCCACTTAAGAGGACATTGGAGTCAAAACAGATTTAAAGTCAAGACGAGCAAGAACATGAAGGAAACCTTACAAAATACTGTTTATTATGCTTATTTAGAGTCCCATAGTAGTCATAAACCAATCCCTACTCCTAAACCTAACCTTCCCAAAAATTACCATGGTTTTATTTGAGGATCAAAGTATCATTATGGTATTTTGTAGTGAAGTCATTTTAACAACGAAATGAAATATGATTATTATATTAACACCATATTACTGCAGTAACACTATGGTTAAGTGCATTACAACCATGGCTTCCCCAAAAAACATGGTTACTACAACATTAAAAACAATACAATTGGTAAAACAATGATTCTGGATCCTACCTTTTTCTCAACTCCCCAACATTCACTGTGACCAAATCACTTTGAGGAAATCAAATATAAAAATCCTTAATATTCATTTTCATTTATTATTATTATTATAAGTATTATTAAAGGAAATAGTAAAGGGATAGTTCACCCAATATAAAAATTCTCTCATTATTTACTCACCCACATACCAACCCAGATGTGTATAACTTTCTTTCTTCTGCTGAACACAAATTAAGATTTTTAGCAGAATATATCAGCTCTGTTGGTCCTTTTAATGCAAGTGAATGGTGGCCAGGAATCTGAAGGTGTAGTTGTTAAATGCATATTTTCAAAAGTGATATGATAGTTGTGGGTAAGAAACAGATCAATATTTAACCCTTTTATTTCCCAGTGAGTGTAGACAAGAGTTGTTCATCTGAGAACACCCTAAATTGCTTCAAAGATATTAAACATTGGCTGGCAAACAATTTCTTACAATTAAATGAAAGCAAAACTGAAGTTCTGATTTTAGATTCCTCTATGTCCTATTTACCTGGCCTGCTTGCCCAGTTAGCTCCTCTCCAAGGAGTCTTGGAGTGATTTTAGGCTGCTCATTCATTTTCAATAAGCAGATCAGTGCTGTTGTCAAGGGTAGCTTTTTCCACCTTAGATCTATCGCTAAAATAAAATTTAAAAAAAGATAAAGATCATTCCATAAAGATTTGGAAATTGTGATCCACTCACTTATTTGTACATTGGTCTTGTGACAGGAATAGGACGAGATGGATTCAAATGCAGGAAAAGTTTTAATAAAGGGTTTTCAACAAACATAGAGGGCAAATCCAGAAAGTGAGGTGAAAAACAGAGCCCAAAGTCAGATCCGGGAGAGCCAATAAACAAACAGAGGGAGCAGGGCAGGCGGGGAATAAACACGAAGCAAAAGGCTAGATATAACTAGAAGAGTTTCTAGAGGAGTTAGCAAAGCAGGGTAACTACATGCAATAACCAACAAAATAAAGGTGAACTGGCAGGGTATAAATAGAGTTCAAAACAGCACAGGTGAAACTAATATTCAGGGGATTGAGAGCGAGTGTGGGAACTGGAAGAAGTGGGGTGGATTATGGAACTGGATTCCATGACAGGTCTGCCCCAAACTGCATTATCTCGACTAACGCTTGTTCAAAATGCGACAGCTAGGCTTTTAACAGGGTCAAGAAAGAAGGATCATATTTATACAAGAGAATTGGCAATTTCTCTCCAACTCTTCTCTTTCTCCACCCGGTTGTGGTACAGTTCAGAGGAAACATCAAATCTGGTGCTGCTGCTAATGTTCCACTAATTTTTCCTCCATTGCTTCAGTCCAATGAGATTTTCTCGATACCGCAGCCTGTTGCAGGTAAATCAGGACTCACACTGAAACTTCCCATACCCCGTTTCTTGCTCTCTCATTGGCTGTAGGTCAACGCTGCAGTTGTATTCAGTCAAAATGTGTCATTTTTAAAAACAAATGTAATAACTTTACTCATTTAAAAACTTTAAAATTGTGCAGTTTTTTGGAAAGTTGTGGTATTTTACCTTATTACCTTATTTACCTCTAAAGTACTTCAACTACACCATTCATTTTTGTATAAATTTAGAACATTTTACATTCACTTCAATGAAGATCTACATTTCTCAATTCCATTCACAGAGAAAATATGAAAAATGTGTCTTGCATTAGGGGCAAATTGTTGCCATCTACTGAAAAAATTATATTTTAATTTTATAATTTTTAATTATAATTGTTTTTAAGTATTATTAAAATGACCTGAAATTAAGCTATAACCAGTAGATTGTTCCAGAGGTCGACTCAATTGCTTGGTTATAGCAAACAGATTTTTCTTTAGATCTAATCTCAAGTTATGCATTTGGACATTATCAAAGACATAAACAAAATCATGATTTTGTTTAGCTTAGTTTAGTTTATTGTTTAAGTTTAGCTTATTTTTGGTTTGAGGTTTTTGAAGTGTCATTTTTAGCAATGATCCCATGTTATAATTAGAGACCATGGTGTTACAAAGAGAACACTTGGAGTAATATTTTTGTTTCATATTTATTTCAAACATCCCAATTCAATAACTCATTAAAGGATATTAATAAGAAATGTCAACTGAACCAACGCCAATAAAAAGAAATGAACTGTGAAGGTGCAGCTCTCACCCCAAAGCATAAACTTTCTTACATTGGAAAAGGTCAACTGTCTGAAACTCAGCCTTTGAGCTCTGTGTGTGTGTGTGTGTGTGTGTGTGTGTGTGTGTGTGTGTGTGTGTGTGTGTGTGTGTGTGTGTGTGTGTGTGTGTGTGTGTGTGTGTGTGTGGTTTATGAGGACATTATTTTAGGTTACAAACTGGTAATTACTAGGGTATTATGCTATAACTGCGGTTTATGAGGACATTTCTAGAGTCTCTATAATTCAAATTGCTTAAAAGAAATATACTAAACAATGTTGCAGAACTTTTTTGTGAGGGTTAGTGGTAGGGGTAGGGGTAGAGGATAGAATCTATAGTTCGTACAATCATTATGTCTATGGAGAGTCTTCATAAGGATAGTTGCATCAATGTGTGTGTGTGTAAAATAAAAATCCTCGGTTTTATCATCTCATCCATTCATTTCCTATGTGGAGTCGAATTTGACCCTGAACACAATGACTGTGAGTATTTCTGTCACACCAACACACCACAGGAATCCAGCCCTCTGTGTGTGTGTGTGTGTGTGTGTGTGTGTGTGTGTGTGTGTGTGTGTGTGTGTGTGTGTGTGTGTGTGTGTGTGTGTGTGTGTGTGTGTGTGGATAGCAAATGTAGGAAAAGTCACCAAACACCATGCCACTGAGATGAATGAAACCATGTTTTGTACAGAAGCAAATTTCAAAATGGTTCATTTTTTACCCCAACACTATAAGTCCTTTTTACTATAAATCTCCATTTTCACTTTCAGAAGTGAAAGTGCTCTACATTTGGTAAGTCTAGTCTGGTGTTCTAGAGATATGAGATTGGTGGAGTCACAAGGAATTGGGTTCCATGTTTTAAATATGAGTGTTAAAGAAGGATTCCAAGAAGTACAGCTTATCCTCTAGGGATATCCTTTTTTTTATTACACAACTGTTAAGAGGAACACATGGGAAAAGATATGTGTGTGAAGTGTTTGAATGGAGAGAAAAAGAGACTGAGGTAGAAGGTACCAGTCTTGACAAAGCATGTGCATTATCCTAATCATTTTACAAGTTTAAAAAGGCACACATTAAGCTCTACAATTCATGATATTGTGACATTAATTATATAATACAACAGTTTTGGTACTCCAATCTGACTAGACAAATAGAAGAATGTTCAAAAGCTCATCTATCCTTCGGGTGATACGAGGGCCGGTTTCACTAAAAGCTGAGACAGCTGAGCCCCTGCTACTTCATTAACCTCAGAGAACAGCCAAACACAGCAACATCACAATGCAGTCTAGACCAGAAGCCTCACAACCTCAGTATGTTATCTCCAATCTCCATTTTCATTCCATGATACCCTGGGCCAAACAAGCAGAGGACAACATGCTCTTCCAAACAAATACTCACACTGCCCAAGACACCGCACTTATGATGCTATTGTGGCCCCAAGGTCTCAAAGGGCCATTCAAAAGCAAGAGTGCAGAGGGCCAAAGAGGGAGGGAATTAGAGCATACGGCAAAGAGGTACTTCATTCCCCTGTGTGTCTAATCACACAACTCAGAAAAAAGCTGCAAAACGCCAGCACTGATCAAAGTGCATCAATGGGCCATGCCGCTTTAATTCATACTGCAAATTACCTTGAAAAATTATAGATTTGAAAATAGGCCCTTTCACAGCCACTAGAAACAAAGAGGAGAACAAAATAAAAGGACTGATTTCTAAGGAAAGCCTATTTTGGAGATTGAAGTGGGTAGGAAGGACCTACGGTTTGATTTATCATTGGCATGAAACAGTTCTATGTTCACATAAATGTGAGGAACAAGAAAATATACTGCACTACCTGGGTTTTAATTACGGATCTATAGCTTTATCCACTGTGCGCCTTGATAAATTAAAGATATGGCATTGGCATGCTATAGTAACAATGGGCTATGGAAAGAAATAAGACTTGGGATTACAATTTAACAAATTACATGCATATTTACAAATTCAAGGTTTTCTTTGTCAGTTAAATTGTAGAGAAAATTTTTGATAAATGTATGCATTTCCAGGAGAAAAAAAAAAGGTTTAAAGGGATATTTCACCCAAACATTATCCTGGAATCATTTACTTACCCTTGTGTTGTTTCAGACTCATATGACTTTCTTTTTTCCATGTTAGCCTCAGTCACCATTCACTTTCATTGCAATTTGTTTAATACTATCAAAGTGAATGGTGTCTGAGGCTAACATACAGCCTAACATCATCGTGTTCTACAGAGGAAAAAAGTCATACGTGTTTGAAACAACATGAGGATAAGTAAATGATGACAGAATTAATTTTTTGGGTGAACATTCCCTTTAAGAAATGTCACAAACCTGAAAATAATACATTTTCAATCTAAACTCAAAAATGACACAAGAATCAGAAAGCCTGTCAATCAGATCATCTCTCACGCTTCCCACACTTTTTACGACTAAAAAAAATTCTACGGCACACCACTATCACACACAGGCTAACCATCGTCAATATTTTTCCTTTTCAAGAACTTGTCCATGTTTTCTGTCCGTCTCAGTAGCATGTTTACTTGTAATGTTTGAAATTCGGCTATGCAAAAAACAGGTCACAGGTGGCAAGAGCGCTAATTGGGTCATGAAAAAAACAACCCATTTTCTTCTTTTGTAATTTGTAGATTTGTTCTTGGAATGCCACAACAAATGACAGGGATGCAAACTCATGAGGGGTGAAAACGTTAAGACAATCACTGGTCCATGAACAATTTTTCAGGGGAAATTTGTTTTTAAGAATAAACTAAAAGCACCAATTCCAGCTTTATTGTGATTCAACTTTATTCAAGTTTACAATTGAGCAAAATTATCTGCAAAATAAAGAGTATTTTGGTGAGGCTTGCTTCTGTTTCACAAATTTGTTCAATTTTATCAAATGATTAGTTCAATGACCTCTTCTGGAAACGTCACTAGGTGGGGAGAAATGAGCATCTTATGAGCTATGAGTGAGTCAGTGAATCATTTTGAGTCGTTTATGACCGAAATCTACCAAGAGACTTTATAGTGTTTAAGCATTAAAAGAACAAAGCAGATCTATAGTCTTCCTTCAGTCTGCGCAATATTTTACATCCAATAATAGTGAGTTTCAATGACGTTTCAATAACGTCCTTTCCTTATCCTTTATTAGAACTTGCATGTCTACAAATCTACTGACTTCAGAATAAGAATTATAAACACAAAGCAGATCTACAGTATCATTTTCCTACAGTATTTAAACCGCTGAGCATAACTTTATCAGAAAGGACCACAATAATAGACAAATAATAATCATTTTGAGTTTCAATAATGTTCTTTCATTGTAAAGCGCATTTCACATGAGTTGAGTCGAGGCGTCAATGCACCGTTCAATGCCAGCGTCAAGCACCGCATCGCCCTCCACATGTCAAGAGTAGCAGAAAGCGTCACAGAGGGGCAATTTTACGAGTTTGCCACTTAAAAAAGCAGGAGGTGTGCAAAATAAACTTTTAAAAAATGTATTTGGAAGAGAGTAAAAAGCTTGCAGTTGCTTTGATCGCAGAAAGTAATAAAAGGACTCGTTTATGTTTAGGTCAAAGCGTTTTCTAGGTGAATTTAAATTAGTTCAATATATGGGGTCTCTGATATTACTAAACGATAACTTATATTTAATATATTAATTAAAATAAATTATGAGACATTCAATTATATTTCTTATTGCTTAGTATCTCAAAGACATTAATGGTGAAGCAAAAACACGTGTTATAAACACTTTGTGACGTCACTTCATAGACTTCAATTTATTCTGCAGCGCTGACGCGAGTCACGTGAAAGACCCTTAACGCGTATAAATATCACTCACTTTCCACATTAATCATTGCTCTTCACAATCACAAAAGTGACCGATTATTGTTTCAAAATGGTGAATTTCTCTGAAAGGTGAGAAGTTTGGATCCCTGAAATTGTTATTTTTTTCATGCATTTATTTATTTTGTGGAATTTGATCATTTTCCATTTCACACCTGACAGTCTTTCACAGCACACTAGTGTGCTGCGGCACAGTGATTGAGAAACACTGATTTAGACTAATGCCCAGACTGTGAGAGAATTAATCACAAAGATGGGAGCTGTTAAGTGTGTAAAACGATGTCTATCTGTTAAATTACACACTCTTTGACTCTGTCAAACATGACTTTGCATTACAAATCATGAATATACAGTAACGTCTCGGTTACTGACGTAACCTCCATTCCCTGATGGAGGGAACGAGACGTTGTGTCGCTGAGTTGACACTAGGGGTCGCTCTTGCGGAGCACGGCCATCTCTGATTTTGAGAAAAGGCCAATAAGAATTGGCGTGTGGAATTTGCATGCCACTCCCCCGGACATACGGGTATAAAAGGAGTGACGCTGCAAATACACATCAGGTATCGCATTGAGGAGCCGAGCCAAAGACCCGGCGCTTTCAGCGGATGGTTCAGTATTGTGGCTAGCGGGAACACAATGTCTCGTTCCCTCCATCAGGGAGCGGAGGTTACGCCAGTAACCGAGACGTTCCCCGTCTGTCACTCAGTCGACGTTGTGTCGCTGAGTTGACACTAGGGGTCCCATGGAAAACGCCACAGAGCTGAACCGAGTTACGCAGACAAGCGGTGCGAGACGGGCAAACCTCTGTGTGCCTCGTAGCCAGCGCAGCAAGCCGTCGCATAACTACCCCCAACACACTGGCAGGCATGAAGCGGTCCCCTGCACCTAGGGGGAACAGCTAACTGCTCAGAAGTATAAGGACTGGCTGGCCCAGCCGGGGCCTTCTCTCTATTTTTCTCCCCTGTAAAAGGAATGCAATCGTTCGGCTGGGGGCCAATTATAAATGGTCCAAGCTGGGGGGTGTCCCTCCAAAGAGGAGGACACCGCGGAGACCACACCCGGCCCCGAGGGGGGGGGGGGTTAGGTGGAATACACACACAGTCTTACCAGCCAGCAGCGGAAGCACATCGTGTGGAACGGCGCCGTGGTAGACCCTACCCAAAGGTGGGGAGGGGTTACTACAAACACGGCGACCTGGGGCCGAGGACCCTCTGTCCAAGGAAGACGCGGTTTGCCGGTAGGGAAACCATTTTGCGGGATATACGTCACACGGGGTTGCCGAAGGGGGCAACCAGCACATGTGGAGCACTTACCTCAGTACGGGGGCCTGGTGACGCCTGTACCGGGGCAGCAGTGAGCCTCTCCGAAGACTCAACGGCCGCTAGGCTAGGGAGGAAGAACGTCCAGGGTTCACATTTCCTGCGAACGCAACTGGGGAAAAGAGCGCACGTCTTCACCTCAAGGGAGGGGAAAGGCGCTATGCACAAGCGATACACCCGGCCGGCTGACCCGAACTTACCTGTTTGTGTCACCTGATAACACACGGGACGAAACTGGCTCAACCCTGAGGTTATAGAACCTCGCAAAGGTGTTAGGTGTTGCCCAACCCGCGGCTCTACATATGTCTGCTAGAGAGGCGCCATGAGACAACGCCCATGAAGCCGCAATGCCCCTGGTAGAATGGGCTCGTAGGCCAGCAGGGGGCGGCACATGCTGGGCATGGTATGCCATCGTGATGGCATCGACGACCCAGTGGGCGATCCTCTGTTTGGAGACAGCGCTTCCCTTCCGCTGTCCGCCAAAGCAAACAAAGAGCTGCTCGGAGCTTCTAAAGCTCTGCGTGCGGTCCAAGTAGATGCGAAGAGCACGCACCGGACACAGCAACGTAAAGGTTGGGTCTGCCTCCCCCAGGGGCAGCGCTTGCAGGTTCACCACTTGATCCCTAAAGGGGGTCGTGGTAACCTTGGGCACATAGCCCGGTCGGGGTCTCAGGATGACGTGAGAGTAAGCCGGACCGAACTCTAGGCTCAGTTTGCTAATAGAGAACGCATGCAGGTCCCCTACCCTCTTGATGGAGGTGAGCGCCGTCATAAGGGCGGTCTTCAGAGAGAGCGCCTTTAGCTCTGCTGACTCAAGGGGCTCAAAGGGAGCTCCCCGAAGGCCCCGAAGGACCACGGAGAGGTCCCACGAGGGAACGAGGCACGGCCTGGGGGGGTTTAACCTCCTCGCGCCCCTCAGAAACCTGATGATCAAGTCGTGCTTCCCTAAATACTTACCTTACACTGCATCGTGATGTGCCGATATAGCGGCTACATACACCTTCAAGGTGGAGGGGGACAGCCGTCCCTCCAACCTTTCCTGCAGAAAGGAAAGCACTGATCCAACTGCGCATCTCTGGGGGTCTTCACCACACCGCCTGAGTGATCGTGTCTACCACCGCGGGTGGTAGGCCACCTAAGTCTACCGCGTCCCGTCCAAGGGCCAGACATGGAGATTCCAGAGGTCTGGTCGTGGGTGCCAGATGGTGCCCTGACCCTGAGAAAGAAGGTCCTTCCTCAGGGGAATTCGCCGGGGGGGCTGTCGCAAGGAGCGTGAGGTCCGAGAACCAGATCTGGGAGGGCCAATAAGGGGCCACTAAGAGGACCTGCTCCCTGTCCTCCCTGACTTTGCACAACATCTGTGCAAGTAGGCTCACTGGGGGAAACGCATACTTGCGAAGCCCCGGGGGCCAGCTGTGTGCTACGGCATCTGTGCTGAGGGGGGCCTCGGCCAGAGAGTACCAGAGTGGGCAATGGGAGGATTCCGGGGAAGCGAACAGGTCTACCTGCGCTTGGCTGAATCGACTCCAGATCAGCTGAACCACCTGGGGGTGGAGCCTCCACTCTCCCCTGGATGTAACCTGCCGCGACAGCGCATCCGCTGTGCTGTTGAGGTAACCTGGGATGTGAGTGGCGCGCAGCGACTTGAGTCGGTGCTGACTCCAAAGGAGGAGACGGCGGGCAAGTTGTGACAAACGGCGAGAGCGTAGACCGCCTTGGCGGTTGATATACGCTGCCGCGGCTGTGTTGTCCGTCCGGAGCAACACGTGCTTGCCCCGGATCAACGGCAAAAGCCTTCTCAGGGCAAGTAATACTGCCAGCAACTCGAGGCAGTTGATGTGCCAAGACAGTCGCGGGCCCAGTCCAAGCCAGTGCTGGAGTGGTCTCATATGCATCAAACCAAGCGGCGTAACCGTGGCTGATGATGCCATATGCCCCAGGAGCCTCTGAAAGGATTTCAGTGGGACCAACGTGTTCTGTCTGAACGTACGCAGACAGCTCAGCACTGACTGTGCACGCTCGCTGGTGAGACGCGCCAACATTGAGACCGAGTCCAACTCCATACCGAGAAAAGAGATGCTCTGAACCGGGACGAGCTTGCACTTTTCCCAGTTGACCCGAAGCCCCAAGCGGCTGAGGTGCCTGAGCACCAAGTCCCTGTGAGCACACAACATGTCTCGCGAGTGCCAGTCGTCGAGATAGTTGAGGATGCGGACGCCCGCTTCCCTCAGTGGGGCAAGGGCTGCCTCTGCGACCTTCATTAAGGCGCGAGGGGACAGGGACAGGCCGAAGGGGAGGACTTTGTACTGATATGCCTGACCCTCGAAGGCAAACCGGAGAAAGGGTCTGTGCCGAGGAAGGATCGAGACATGAAAGTACGCGTCCTTCAGGTCTACCGCCGCAAACCAATCCAGATGCCGGACGCTCGCTAGAATGCGTCTCTGTGTAAGCATCTTGAACGGGAGTCTGTGCAGAGCCCGGTTCAGAACTCACAGGTCGAGGATTGGCCGCAACCCGCCGCCTTTTTTGGGTACGATGAAGTAGGGGCTGTAAAACCCCTTCTTCATCTCGGCTGGAGGGACAGGCTCTATCGCGCCCTTCTGTAGAAGGGAGGCGATTTCCGCACGCAAGGCAGCGGCGTTCTCGCCTCTCACCGTGGTGGGGCGGACGCCGTTGAACCTGGGCGGGCGCCTGGCGAACTGAATCGCATAGCCGAGTCGGACTGTCCTGATCAACCAACGCGACGGGTTGGGGAGCGCGAGCCACGCCCCCAAACTCCGAGCGAGAGGGACCAAGGGGACTATAGCGTCGGACGTACCGGCAGGCGGGGCCTCGCGACGGGGCGGAGCCTGGGGTGCTGAGTGTAGGGACATCGAAGCACCTACCTGGCTCCTTGTGACCGCTCCCGGAACAGCCTGGGATGGGGGAGGAAGAATTTCGTCCTCGTGGCCCGCGGAGACCGTCGGCTCGGGGGCGGGGTTGTGCCACGGCTGGACGCATGGAAGCGGAAGACCCGGATCCAGGGCGCTGTACCTGCCAAAGAGAACCGGTGGCCGGGGATAACGACGGACGGGGAGACCGGAAGTGGAGCCCGGGGGCTGAGGAAACTGCTCTTTTCTTGAAAATGTGGACACCGCATTTTCACCGCAACGTCCTGCGGGTAGCTCCGCGCCGGGGCCGGCCCCGAGGGGCGGGCTGTGGCGGAGCTGGTGTTGGTACCCCAGGGGGACGCGCTGGGCGACGAACAGACGGGGTGCGCGGCCTGTAGCTCCGCCTGGGCAGGATATGCTGTATAGCCTCCGTCTGCCTCCTTACCATTGTAAACTGCCGGGCGAATTCTCCAACGGTGTCGCCAAACAGCCCAACCTGGGAGATGGGGCGTCAAGGAAACAAACCTTGTCAGCCTCTCGCGACTCGACCAGGTTGAGCCATAGGTGGCGCTCCTGGACCACCAAGGTGGACATCGCCTGCCCGAGAGCCCGCGCCGTGACCTTCGTTGCCCAGAGGGCGAAGTCGGTCGCCGAACGCAGCTCCTGCATTAGATCCGGGTCAGGACTACCCTCGTGTAGTTCTCTAAGTGCCTTGGCTTGGTGCACCTGCAGGAGCGCCATGGCATGTAAGGCGGAGGCGGTGTGTCCAGCAGCGCTGTAGGCTTTAGCCGTCAGAGACGACATCAGCCTACAGGCCCTGGACGGAAGCGTCGGGCGGTTCCGCCAGGTGGAGGCGTTTTGCGGGCATAAGTGCACCACGACCGCTTGGTCCACCTGGGGAATCGCCGTGTAGCCCCTTGCCGCCCCGCCGTCGAGGGTAGTGAGAGCGGAGGAGCTTACCGCTCGTGTGCGGGCAGTGAAAGGCGCGCGCCACGAGCGCGTAAGCTCCTCATTCACCTCTGGGAAGAAAGGAACGGGGGCAGAGCGTGGCCATAAGCGGCGCTCCAGCCCCAGGAACCAATCGTCGAGCCGCGAGGGTTCGGGGGGGAGCGGAGGGTTCCACTCCAGCCCGACACTCGCGGCTGCCCGGGCAAGCATGGCTGTCAGCTCCGCGTCAGCCTGCGACTGAGCCGCCGCACCCGAGGGTGGGAGCTCAGCCGAGTCTTCAGCGTCAGACATGACAAACCCGCTCTCCGATGCCGCGATCGAAATCTCATCGTCGTCAGGCGCTCCGAACGTGATCGCGGGTCCGCTATGAAGCGAGCCGGCAACCATGCCCCAGCGCTCAGTTGGAGCATACGAGCGAGGCGGGGAGTGGGAGGTCCGTGGGGTTGTACCCGGCGGAGAGGCTCCCACTGAGGTCCCCATATCGCCCCCAGCGCTAGCCGACACCACCTCATACCCGTAGGTAGAAGGACCAAGTCGGGGAGCGGCTGGGGTGCCCCGCGCTCTTACGAGTGCGAGGCGCGACCGCAGCGTAGCCATGGGCATGCTCTCGCAGTGAGAGCATGAACCATCCACGAACGCTGACTCTGCGTGGGTAGCACCCAGGCACAAGAGGCAACAATCGTGGCCATCAGACGGGGAGAGAGAACGACCGCAACCAGGAAACACACACAAACAGAAAGACATCTTGAAAAAGACGCTTCACCGTTTGTGCCACTCTTTTAATGTTTTTTTATTTTTATATATATATATATATATATATATATATATATATATATATATATATATATATATGTATCGAGTATAAATGTATATATAAACGAAGTTATTCACTCCGTAACACTTATCAGTTGCTGAAGCACCCAGGGGTGTATGCTCAGCACAACGTAGTATGCGAGGGGGAGGACCGCTGGAAAGCGCCTTAAAGCCAACAGCTTGCAGAGATGACTGGAAAAGCAGAGTAGTTCAGCTCTATGACTGCTCTCTCGGCTCCGAAAAAGATATCTGATGTGTATTTGCAGCGTCACTCCTTTTATACCCGTATGTCCGGGGGAGTGGCATGCAAATTCCACACGCCAATTCTCATTGGCCTTTTCTCAAAATCAGAGACAGCCGTGCTCCGCAAGAGCGACCCCTAGTGTCAACTCAGCGACACAACGTCGACTGAGTGACAGACAGGGAACTATGGCCTATGTTGGTTTTGATCACTGTAATGTATGCTGCTCATTGCAATGATCATGGCACACATCATGCATGCTCGGTGTTGTATTGAGTCATCCCTGGACATCTGCTCTCTGTCTCTTTCGTACTGTCAAACATGAACACTGCATGATCTACATTTAGAATGATCTCAGAAGCCTTCAAAAACTGCCAGTTAATGGTTTTTGTAAAACTGACCTTGTCAAGTTCATGTTTTTATCAAGTCTTCATAGTGAAGTTATGTTTTAGTCTGTTTATGTTATATTTTGGTTTAAGATTTTGTTAGCAACCTTCACATCCTCAATAAACTTGGGTTTGTAATTTGTTCATGTTCCTTTAGTCTAATTCTTACAGTCCTTTGCAACGCCTCATCAGGTTTTGGAGTTGGAAGCGTTAGACACAAATTTAATGGTGGCAGGATGTAAAAGGCAACAGTGCGTGAGTGTGTTTGTGTTCTATAAAGAGGTAGGGGTTAGAGATGATGAATTATGACCCAGAAGGATGATCAAACATTTATAAATTCATGCGTAGTTGACGTTAAATACTTTTGGGAAGTTTGACGTACTGCTGTGTGCATAAATATCCTTATACTGTAGAGCATAAAAATGTAATGCATTACTGGGTCAATACTTGAGTTGTAGTACAAAAACAAATATTGAGCAGGTCACATAGAGAATTTTTACTTTAAAAAAATTATCTGTCACAATAAAGGACGTGTTAATGTAAAAGGGTAATTAAAATTGTGAAAAAGACCAGTCCAAGCACCTGAAATATAGATTTTACCACATTACTACATTTTATTTTAACATAAATAAACAACATCTTGATGTTGATTGAAACAGACATGCTAAATAAAAAATAAAAAAAGGAAAATAAAACAGAATCCATGATCATTACTCTTCATGAAATATTGAGCTGTCAGAACCTTTTATTTTTCACTCCTTATCTCTCCTACAGAATGCATGTGTGAGGTTTTACACTCAAGTAAGTCACGTTGATATAGAGCCATTTTTCAAAGCCACATACATTTTTCTCCTTTGATATTTTGGCGCTCCATTATTATTGCTGTCATTTATTTCAGAGAGGACTGAAAAAATCCTGTTTATTAACAGACTGAAGAATTTCAAGGTTCCATATAAGAAAAACAGGGATGCTTGGTTTGGAATGCTATATTGTTGATTTGCATATGGTAAATGTATGCATGTGACATGGGTTCAATAAACAATTTTGTAAAAAGCAATTTCAGAAAAATAATTTTTTTATCCCCTGCCCCTTCCGAGCCCAAATGTAAAGGTATCCTTCTGGTCATCCAGAAAAAAAGGGGGAAATCTAATAATACCTAATCAAATCTCTTAATCTCACAATAATAGTAATGTGTCAATATAAGATTTCCTTGGTCAGATAGAAAAATCCACTCTATGTATTGTACTGTTAATTCATAAAAGAAAAGTATTGCTCGATTGACTGAGTAGAGATGAAGCATGTGACGTTATCATGGTAAAACTGTGGTACTGAATGATTTATATTTTTTATGATATATTAATAGTTTTCCAAGATACTTAAAAAAATATTGTCAAAAGCATGGTATTACCATGGGCCATGTCTAAAAAACGTTGTAATGCCATAGTACTTTTTGTGAGAAAGATAAGTTATTTGTGATGAAGTAAATAATATATAAAATGTGGATATATAGACAGATCAGTAACAACATTAAAACCACCTGCCTAATATTGTGTAGGTCCCCCTCGTGCCGCCAAAACAGCGCCAACCCGCATCTCAGAATAGCATTTTGAGATTCTAGTATTCTCACTACAATTGTACAGAGCGGTTATCTGAGTTTCCGTAGACTTGATTAGTTCGAACCAGTCTGGCCATTCTCTGTTGACCTCTCTCAACAACAAGAAGTTGCCATCTACAGAACTGCTGCTTAATGGATGTTTTTTTGTTTTTGGCACCATTCGGAGTAAATTCTAGAGACTGATTTGGACCATGGCATGATTGTTGGTGCCAGATACTCTGGTCTGAGTTTTTCTGTAATTGCTGATCTTCTGGCATTTTCTTGCACAACAGTCTTTAGAATTTATAATAATATTTATTTGTCGGGTGTTGGCTGTCCTGTTGTTAGCCTGACTTCTCTGGTGGTATTGCTGTTTGGCATGGTTTGGCTACTGGCTTGGCACTACTGCTCCTGACTGGCTGTTGCTGGACAGCACATCACAACTCATGATACTGTGAATTGGCAGCTTCTCAGCCTGAAGGATTTTACTGGATTGGATGTCATAATGCTGCTTTGCCTGTCTTCATTTGTCATCTTAATCTACGTTGTAATTAGACTCTGTGGAAAGCAGGAATTTCGTTTCTTGAATTCCAACATGATAAAGTTCAAGAACTTTGCGCTCAACTCTTGCATCGGCTTAGATATTTTTGTTTTTGTTTCTGTGACATATGGCAGCTAAAATGACTATTATAATCTCAATATGTGCGCTCCAACAAGATACACATACATTGAAAGACCTCGAAATACTGGGAAAGGTGGTGGTCTTGCTGTAATTTAAACATCTGATATTTCTGTTACTGAAATCACTATTCCTGTCATGTCATCATTTGAATGTCTTGTATAGCTAAAATGAATGGTGCCTCTCCGGTACACGTTATACTCATTTTTCTATATTCCCTCCAATTTGTCCTGTTATGCTGTTAACAGGGGACATTAACAATTATGTTGATAACACAGACTGTAACAATACAGCAATGTTTTTGGATGTTCTGGATTGTTTTAACTGAACTCAGCATGTTGTTTTTCTTTTGTAGAGCTTTCTCGGTTACTGCCCCAGAGTTATGGAATGCTCTTCCTCCAGCTATTAGAAATGCATCGACATTAGATTGTTTCAAGAAATCTTTAAAAACTAATCTTTTTAAACTTGTTTTTATTGATTAGAAGATTGTTCTCTATTAACATCTCTTTTATTCTTTTTTTTTACATGTATTTATTTTATGCTCTGATGTTGTATTTTTTACTCTTTATTGTAGCGCTTTGGGTATGAGAAAAAGCGCATTACAAATAAAATGTATAATTATTATTATTAATGGTTGTCGTGTATTCAAGAATTGAAAGGAATATATAATTATGTTCCTATATAGATGGTGTACAAGGTGGCCCAAAAAAAAAAAATCTATAAAAACAGGGCCACGTGGCGAAAGAGAAGCACTGAAATTTGCTGCCATTGAAAACTTAACTAAATTATTTTCTTATTTATTTGTAGCAATTTGTTGCTCACGATGACATCACAATGACTTTATTTTGTTGTTTACATTTTGTTAAAGCAGAAAATTGTCTTATTTTTTTTTTGAAAGTTTTCAATTATCTCTGTGTGAAAGTAATGTGTCTATTATAATAGCCCATATGTGTCTCCAGATAGAGCCCCTTTATTTTTCAACTGATGCAAATAAAGTTCACATATGTGTTAGCGACAAAAAGTTGTAGAAGTATGCCAAAAAGTTAACAAATGTCTTTATACGCTTATAAGATATGTGTAATCAAATATTGTGGCCCTTTTTTTGGGGGGTTAATAAAGTTTGGAATAATGGACAGATTTTGCTCTTATGGAAAGAAATTGGTACTTTTTTTTAACCAAAGTGCAATTTAACTGATCACAATGTATAATCAGGACATTAATAACGTGAAAAATGATGATTACAATTTGAAAAAAATGTCAGAACTTCTAAAACTACTTCAAAATTTTCTCATCAATAAATCCTCCACGTTCAGCAAATGACAGCTTTGCAGATCATTGGCATTCTAGCTGTCAGTTTGTCCAGATACTCTTGTGACATTTCACCCCACGCTTCCTGTAGCACTTGCCATAGATGTGGCAAATCTCTTTCTGTCCTTGTTAGAGCCAGATGTCCTTTGTCTTTGAAGACTGTAGTGTAAACCTTTTGTATGAAATCTTCAGTTGTTTGGCAATTCCAAGCATTGTATAACCTTCATTCCTCAAAACAATAATTGACTGAGTTTCTAGAGAAAGCTGTTTCTTTTTTGCCATTTTTGACCTAATATTGACCTAAAGACATGCCAGTCTATTGCATACTGTGGCAACTCAAAAACAAACACAAAGACAATGTTAAGCTTCATTTAATGAACCAAATAGCTTTCAGCTGTGTTTGATATAATGGCAAGTGATTGTCTAGTACCAGATTAGCAATTTAGCATGATTACGCAAGGATAAGCAGCTG